>NC_134695.1:27478122-27795622 GCF_050947455.1 Rhinoderma darwinii
ACATACTTTGTTAAACCTTGCATTACATCTTAGGCTCTGTACACACTGCTGTCAGATTTGACATAAAGAATAGCGTTGCACGCAGCGCTATTATTCCAGTGAAAATTACGGAAACTATACCAGACAGAGCTCATTATAAGACAATGGGGTACGTTGCAAACCATTGTTTTTTTGCGATGTCTAGTCACATTCCCGACACTTCGGTAAAGTTTCTGTAGGATCGCGAGATCACGCTGTGAATGACAGCACAGCTGCCATAAACGCCCCGAAATACGCCTGAAAACACTACGTGCGAACATACCCTTAACGGTGCCACAGCACAGCTTAGTATCGAAATACATGAATTAACAGTATTGAACCGTTTGCGGGTGTACGGCATTGAAATAGTGTCGATATTTCGAGGCATCATGAAACCCTAGTAGGAAGGCAAAAGAACAGCGGAAAACCACCACTAAAAGTGTATTTTCACATGTAGCGTAAATACGGTGGATTTTTCGCAACATTTTCATTAAGGAAAATCATGAAAAAAATCTGGCGAAAGAAAAACTTCACAAAATTAACCTGCAGTGCGTTTTTTTAACGAATGCTGCGGAACCGCTGGTTTACTGTTGCGTGTTTTCCCAAGTGAATTTAATGGGAAGGGAATATCCACACGAAAATCGCATATGTTGAGATTTTTGCAGCGGATAAGCTGCGATTCTTTATACTTCTCCGCCCAGGATGGCGTTTCAATCACAGGCTGCTGCGGTCACATGGGATGAAACGTCATTACAGAAGGCCCGGCTGCAGGACATCAAAGGGACTAGTCACCATGCCTTCAGGTAAGTTTAAGTGTTTTATTTTTTAACCTCTGCAGCGACAATGGTCTGGGTTTGTGGAAGGAATACCCTGCGAGGTCCTGGGCGGACTTTTACACAGCGTATCCGTCCTGTGTGGACATCGCCAAAAAGGTGGAGTAAACAGTGTGGGAATCCAGCCTTAACCACTTCAAAGGCCTTAAAGGGGTTTTCCAGCCAATAAAAATTGATGGCCTATCCTCAGGATAAGCCATCAATAGGTCATGGGTCGGTGTCCAACTACCGGGGATCCCCGCCGATGAGCTGTTTCGAAGGGACGGCAGCACTCATTCGTGCGCTGCTTCCCCTTAATTTCTTCTTGCTCACTGTGAATCTTTGACACGCATTTAGGGGCGATGCACAGGTATTGCAGCCTTTTCTCTCACTTACTTGAATAGGAGAAAAGGTTGCAATACCTGTGAATTGGCCCATTCAAAACAGCTGAAAGCCGGTGGCTTCCGGGATTCTGGCCCTGACCCATTAGCTATTAATGGTTTATCCTGAGAAGAGGCCATTAATTTTTATTGGCTGGAAAACCCCTTCAAAAATGACCAAGCCAGATTTTGGTAATCTGGTATAGTTACATTGTTTGTTCGGTTGAAAAAACATGTCCATCAAGTTCAACCAAGAGATGGGAAAGGGGATGTATGTGTGACTTAAATCCGAGAATAACTAATGACTTTGCACATTCAAGTAATTCTGAGATTGTTTTTTCAGCACATTTTGTACTTTGTCGGTGGTAAAATTAGACTGATACAATTTGCGTTCTTGTTTAAAAAAAAAAAAAAAAAAAAAGACTACAATATTTTATCAAATATATATTTACATATTTCTTTTTGCTGCACCTTTGAAAAAAACAAAAACCACTTTACATTTTGCACAATTTAGGACACTTAGAAATCTAACAATACTTTAACATTTTGAAGTACATTTTGTTTTGGTGCACCAAGTTTGCAGAGGCTCGAAGGTGTTCAAATGCCCCAGAAATAACCCCATTTTGAAGATTATGCCCTCAAAGGCCTTATTCCCTCGAGCGTATTTCACATGCGCGTTAAAACAACGGACGTCAGACGGATCTATGCAATTCAATGGGGCCATTCAGACAGTGTTTTTTCACCAAGCGTGTGTCCGCTGCGTGAAACTCACTGCATGTCCTATTCTTGGGTGAGTGAAAAAAAATGGACAGCACACGGACGTCATCCGTGTGCTGTCCGTTTTTTCACGCACCAGTTGCTAAAGAAATTAGGAAAAAAACACCTTCAGTTTTTTTTTGGTGATGTATAAAACGTGTGACATACGGGCTTAAAAACGCAGAAGCGCACCGCAAACGGATGCCACACGGAACTGGATCGCAGGGAAAAAGCGTCATTTTTTACGCACGCTAAAAGGACACGCTCGTGTGAAGTAGGCTTTAAGTGTTTTGACCCCACAGTTTTTTTTAAGGGAATTCATGCAACACAGGTGACCAAAAATATTACTGATTCTCCTATGAACAGAAATATCCACATTGTAGTCATAATGCGCTGTATAGACAAACGGCAGGGCCCAAAAAGGAAGGAAGCCCCTGGTGGCTTTCAGGACATAAATTTTGTTGAAAATATTTTAGGCTCCACTGCACGTTTAGAGAGGTGCAATGAGCGGTCAGAATGATAGAAACCCCACAGAAGTTACCCCTTTTTTTAATTTATTTTTAAAACTACACCCCTTAAAAAAGGTATTTTTCTAGGGGTGTAAAGAGCATGCGGAATGCAAAAAGGAGGAATTAATGGGAATCTCAGATAACATGGGTATATATTTTGTTTCCTTCAAATTGAATACATTTTCAAATTAAATGGGAGAAAGAAAAAAATACCTGCATATATCGGCTACTGTCTTGGGGGGTGGGGGGCAAACAGAAGAAAAGCGACACTATTTTCTCTTAAGGGAAGCATGTGTCTAAAAATTAATTGGACTCTCCATATCTCTAGGTCTTGCTAACAAAGAAGTTGTTCCACATTTGTATTATTCTGGTGCCGTTGTAAACCGCATTCTGGTCAGGAATGTAATAAAGTATTAGTTCTTACTGGTAATTTGGTTTCTATGAATGCTCCATGACCACACCACCACAGGGGGACTCCACACCCTAATAGGGACAGGAAACACAGAAAGGTTAAAAGCCCCTCCCCATCCCAACGTCATCAGTGTTTTACAAATAAATCTAAGAATCGCTAGGCACCTAAAAAAATATAGGGAGGGATATAAGGGTGCCATCATGGAGGATTCCTAGAAACCGAATTACTGGTAAGAAGTAATTCTATTTTCTCCATCATCCTCCATGACAGCACCACAAAGGGAATACCAAGTGATCACCTTTTGGGAGGGACCACTGCTTGAAGTACTTTTCTCCCAAAGGAGAGCTCATTAGTTGAAAAAAAGTCCAAGTCGTAGTGTCTAGAGAATGTGAGAGGGGTAGACCAGGTCGCTGCTCTACAGATCTGCTTGATGGTGGCATTAGCCCTCTCGGCCCAGGTGACAGAAACTGCTCTCAGAGTGAGCCGTTTGCCTGGAGGAGATAAATCTTGATCGCCTTTTTAATCCAATTCGTAAGAGTGCTTTTTGATATTTTTCCCTTATTGGACATTGAAATTAAATAAATAAGTTTGATCTAATCTCCATTCTAACTTGAAAATGATTAAATCTTCCAGTATTCTAAAATAAATAAAGGTTCTCTTCTCGAGAGCGCGTGAATTTCGCCAATTCTGGCTGATGTAAGCTCTATTATAAAAAATAAAAAAAATTACAAAAAGCGATAGGCCTCTGGATATTTGAATTAATGGACGGTTCAAAAGGCCACACAGATCGTCCTTTAACCCCTTAAAGTCCAAGCCTTTTTTTTTATTTTCGTTTTACACTCCCTGCCTTCTGAGCCATAACTTTATTTTTCCGTCAATGGAGTGTTTTTTTTGCGAGAGAATTTGTAGTTTCTATTGGCACTATTTATAAGTACCATATAATTTTTAAAAATACTATTTGGGTGGAATTGGGAAAAACAGATTCCTCCATTTTTGGTTTAGTTTTTAAGTCTTTGACCATGCGGTAAAAAATGACAACTTCACTTTATTCTGCTGGCCAATAAGATTACGGCGATACCAAATTTATATAGGTTTTACTCCTTTTACAAAAAGAAAAAACGGTTAGAAAAAAAATAAATAAATGAATACTTTTTTTCCCGTATTCTGAAAGCCATAACTTTATTTTTTCAGCGATTGAGAGGTGTGAGGGCTTATTTTTTTGCATCACAAGCTGTGGTTTTTATTGGTACCATTTTTTGATCACTTTATTACATTTTGTTCAAAGCGAAGTTGACCTAAAAAAAAAAAAAAATTTGCGATTCTGGCGTTTTATATATTTTTTCTTTTTACGGCATTCACCGTGCGTATTAAATAATGCTATATTGTAATGGTTTAAACTTTTACACGTGCAGCGATACCAAAATTTTTTTATTTTTACACGTTTCTTCAGAGAAATGAAAAATTAATTAAAAATGGGAAAAGGTTAACGTAAATGTTTTTTCGCCACTACTAAAAAAAATTATTATATATATATATATATATATATATATATATATATATATTATATATTCTTTTAAACATTTTTAGTCCCCTTAGGGGACTTGAGCCAGCTGGTACAATACTAATGTATTGCAGTGTATAGTCATTTTTACAGGCCCCTGGGCTGCCATAACCATTATAAAGCTGTTGGAGGGGGCCTCCCCCCTCTTTATAACGCCTCAGATGCTGCAGTCACGATTGACCATAACATGAGGGGGTTAAATGGCCAGGAACAGCACAATTGCTGTTCCTGGTCATTAGTGCCGGTTGTCAGCTGTAATACACAGCCAACACGCACAGCGTTAAGAGCAGGCTCAGCACGTGAGCCCGCTCCATACATCACTCCCCGCACCATGACATGCACTTACGTCATGGTGCATGAAGGGGTTAAGAACAATATTTAGATCCCATGAAGGGAGTAAATGCGAGACTTTTAGGAGAACGTCTGACGGAGTTAACCTTTTCCTACTAGATTGGAGTGTCTGAATAACAGGCCTCTAGATTTTAGGATGGACTTCACAGAAGCCATGCAGAAAGGCAAAGCCTTTGAGGTTCTGGGTTTAAAACAGGCCCCTGATGTAGGTCCATCAAAAGGGGTCAAAGTATGGGGTCTTCCAGTTTTAGGTTAGCACACCAACTTCTTTAGGGGCCACTTGGTAGCCACCAAAATGAAATCAATTTTTCCCTCCGCATCTTTTGTAGAACCCTCGGTAGAGGGGAATAGAAGGAAAGGCATCGTCCAGATAGTATTACCATTTGTGAGCGAATGCCTTCTCTTAACCCATAAGACTCCCGAGTAGGGGTGAAGAAAAAAAAGGGAACTGTGCAATTTCTTTGGGATGCAAGAGGTCTATCTGTGGAATCCCCCATTTCTGGGTGATTAACTGGAAGACTTGATTATTTAAATTGAGTTTAAACAATGTATGTTTGGATCCAGAATGTTTCTGTTTAGATAAAATCGGTCTGTATATTGCATGAGCCCCTGAGATGAATTGCTGTCAGGGATAGTAGGCGTGATTCTGCCCCCAAAAATATATTTGCTGCTAAAGCTTGAAGACTTGTTGGTCTTGTGCCCCTTAGTGGCATAAGTGGGCTACAGCGGTCATGTTGTCAGAATAGACTTGTACATGAGACCCCGCAATAAGATGACTTGATGCTTTAGGGTTCCCAAGCCACATTTAACGCCCGGAAATTTGAGGAACGGCGAGAGACTGTCAGGTCCCAAGTACCTTGGAATGTCTGCTGTAGTACCAGGGCTCCCCTTTTGCTGCCATCAGTGGTCACTCATAAAACTGAAAATTGATGCCGGAAAACTTTTTTTTTTCAAAATTATCCACCAGAGGAGTGAAAATTTCACATAACGGTAGAGAGGAATTTTCTTTTCCAGAGATACTGTCCAGCTGGAAGAATCCTGTATCAGGCTTTGAAAAGCTCTGGTATGGGATTGACACCATGCCACTGACTGAACGCACGCGGTCATGGGCCGAAAAACGCCGGCGTTAAGGAGTTTCTTAATGAGACTCTTCTTAGTTTCCATAAGGAAGTCATCTTCTGAATAATTTGAAGTCTCTTGCGCAAGGTAAAAAAAGAGGTTTCTTCTTGGGAAGTAGAATATAATTTTGTCTTGGCCTAAATTATGATTAGGGTTTATGATCCAGCCTAAATTTTGAAGAACCGGCCAGGTCTTTTTTAGGTAAATCCGCAAGAGGGGTGATTAATGTGCCACGATGGGAAAATAGTCTAAATAAAGGAGCAATATAAAATTAAATAAGCCACTAACTCTGCCATTAGCTTTGTGAAGATCCTTGGAACTGAAAAAAATCTGGACAGAAGGGAGAAAAACTGGAAGGAATGTATTTTTCAATCCTGGATGGCAAATCTCAGAAATTTTTGATACAGGGGATGAATAGGTATGTGGTAATAAGCATCCTGTAGGGATCTCGCGAGATTTGGTTTCACTTGCCGGAATCTCACAAAAAAAAAAAGAGTCAGAAGTGTCAGGATTCTGAGTACACATGACGTCCAGGCTGGATTTCATGTGTATTCATTATCAGGACACTGTAGTAATGTTAGGGCTTGTGTATGTAGCTGCACATAATGATATATCTATATCGCTAGTGCAGTGTAAATGAATGGAGAGGAGTGCATGATGCCGATTGGTTAGCGTCATGCACTCCTCTGTACAACGCCCACTTGGTCGAAAGTAAAAGTACGCCCACTTGGGCATTAAGAAAGCTCATTAGCATAAACCAAAATCGCTCCTAACGTTGTGAAAAAAGATCGTTTTTTTAAATAAAAAGCATTACTGTCACCTACATTACAGCGCCCATCTCCTTATATAGGAGACAGGGCACTTATAATGTGGTGACAGTCTCTTTAATGACTCAGCTGAAGCACCAACGATGAACTCTGTTGCTTGCTGCAGTAAAAAGGTAGGGACGCTAGGATTTCCTCCTTTATCTTCCGTTCCTTAAGTGAGCTTCCAGTTGGGCTAGCCAATGAAACATTGATTAGGCTACACAGATAGAAGCTACGTTAGTTTTTAAAAAGAGGTTTCCCAGGTATTTTTTCAGTAGACTTAGCTTTCTGATCCATAGGATGTTTGAGCTGAGGAGTCTTTGAACGGAAGTCTCGTTTGGTATTCAGGTAGTTTGGCTACCTGAATATAATTTTATTTTTTTTTAAATTCCAAATTTTTATTTGTTCATCAAAAGGGAAAGCAATGTTTAAGCTCCTCAGGAATTACTCGTCATTTCTCACAGTTTTCCCACTGTTTAATTCATTTTTGAATATTCTCATGCATGGACAAAACACGGTTTCTCCTGCTACCTAATCCTGCAATCATTTCATCCTGAACGGTTCTTTTTTTTTATTCCTTCAATCACCAGAGTGCTTCTTATGTCCTGAAGTTATCCATATAGTCGGGTGAAAAATATTTTCTATTTTCATCTACCATATCTTCAAGAATAGAAAACGGACAGCTTTTAGAATCTGAATAGTCCTCTGAAAAACAGAAAGAAAAAAAAAAGCTTCCTTTTTTTCACAACCCGGGTGGAAATAGAGAGCATATTTGATTGCAACACTGCTGCTAGAGACGACTATTTCTACTACGTAAGGGTTTCGCTCTCATCCATTAAAGAGTGTTATTCTTCCCGTAGAATTTTCCCTGTGCAGGCTCGACAGAGGGGTTTCTTAAGGCAATTGGTAGTTTATTTGTTTTTAGGACAAATGCCACATTTACGGGTTAGATGGGTCTTTTCTTTAGAAGGGGGGCAAATGCTTATATTTCCCTAGGTTTCTTGTTAGGGTGAAAACTGGGCCCTCCAAAAATTTAAAAAGGCTCCCAGATCCACAGACAGTAATGCTTACTTTGCCAGAGCTTGCAGTCTGCTCCACAGAACCAGAGCAGGAACCTTCTATCTAAGGTATTATAGAAATATATGGTTAGGCCTACCTTAGTAGACTGGACTTCTTGATCAGGGAGTTTTTGAATCTTGCCGCCGGGATCTACGCCTTCATCGTCCAATCCAAGGGCATCTTTCTCCAGGGCATTCAATCCATGGAGCTTAACCCCTTCCCGACATTTGCCGTACATGTACGTCATGGAAAGCATTGACTTCCCGCATCTTGCCGTACATGTACGCCGAATGTTTGGGACCAGCTCAGAAGCTGAGCCGGTGCCATCATTACCGGATCTCAGCTGTATCTTACAGCTGACATCCGGCTGTAACGGCGGGGACCGAAATTAGCTTCGATCCCCGCCATTAACCCCTTAAGTGCAGCGCTCAAACGCGATCGCTGCACTTAAGGTGTTTGCAGCTCATCGGAACCCCAGTAATGAAATTGCCGGGGTTCCGGTGGCTGCAATGGCCACCGGAGGCCTAATACTGGCCTCCCGGTCTGCCTAGCACCGAAGCCGGTCAAGATCCGCCCGGCGGCGGAGCCTGATCGGCTTCCGCAGCTGCCGGCAAGATGGCGCCGGGTCAGGAGCTGATCCGGCGTCATCAGCGGTGGAAGTCAGCTGTACTGTACAGCTGACATCCACCTGTAACGGCAGGAACCGGAGCTAGCTCCGATCCCTGCCATTAACCCCTTCGATGCAGCAATCGAAAGCGATTGCTGCATCGTAGCGGTTACTAGCAGATCGCCAGCCCTGACAGGCAATCGGGACTGGCGACTGCTGTTATGGCAACAGGGGAGACAATGGTCTCCTGCTCTGCCATTACGGAAGCCGATTTAGGCCCCGCCGGGAGGCGAAGCCTAATCGGCTTGCTGTCAGTGAATGACTGACAGATCTAATACATTGCACTACATAGGTAGTGCAATGTATTAGAAAAAAAAAAATCTGACCGTTGGACCTTCAAGTCCCCTAGTGGGACTTGAAGAAAAGTGTAAAAAAAAAGTATAAAAAAAGTGTAAAAAAAAAAGTGCAAAAAATAAAAGTTTGAAAACAATAAAAGTTTCAAGTAATCAAATAAAACACAATCCCCCTTTTACTCTTATCAAGTCCTTTATTATTGAAAAATAATAATAAACCATATGTATTTGGTATCGCCACGACCGTAACGACCGGAGGTATCAAAATATTATATTATTTATTGCACGCGGTCAACAGCGTAAAAAAAAAACGTAAAAAACATTACCAGAGTTTGTTTTTTGGTCACTTTGCCCTACAAATATTAGAATAAAAAGTGATCAAAAAGTCGCACGTATCCAAAAATGGTACCTATAAAAACTATAGCTCGTCCCGCAAAAAATAAGCCCTCATACAACTCCGTCGACAAAAAAATTAAAAAGTTATGGTTCTCACAACTTGGCGACAGAAAAAATACATTCTTTTTACAAAAGTAATTTTATTGTGCAAAAAGTTGTAAAACATGAAAAAGTTCTATAAATTAGGTATCGCCAGAATCGTACTGACCCGCAGAATAAAGGTAACATGTAATTTATAACGCATGGTGAACGCTGTATAAAAAAAAAAAAGAAAAAAGCTGTGCCAGAATTGCGTTTTTTTGTTTACCTGGCATCCCAAAAAATAGGATAAAAAGGTGATCAAAAAGTCACATGTACCCCAAAATGGTACCAATAATAACTACAGCTCGTCCCGCAACAAACCAGCCCTCATACCGCTACGTCTATGAAAAATAAAATTAGTTATGGCTCCAATAAGTCAGGAAATAAAAAAATATGCAGTTGTGCCCGAGGGGAACATTTCTTCTGTTTGAAGAGGCGATTTATCAAGGACCTAAAATTAGGGAACCAGGAAAGGGAGGGCCCAAACATATCCGCTGGAAGCGACGGTGCCCGTATTATACCAGGAGAACACTTCCTAGCAAAATTCCCCAAACTACAAAGGCGCGGAGTGTGGATCAAAAGGGGGATAATAAAGGACGCCATATATCAGTGCGACACTGGCCTGTGCAGAAAGGATTGTGTCACAGCGTAACACACATCTATGGATTATTTTATTGTTTTTTTTTACCCCATTATTATACCACCTGACTATGCCCCTTATATACTCCGCCCGGCTTACATATGCCCTACATTATAAACGGAAACACCAGTAAGACTCCAAACAAAACTACTACCAAGCAAAATCCACGCTCCAAAAGCCAAATGGCATTTCCTCCCATCTGAACCCTACAGCGCCCCCAAACAGCAGTTTCCTTCCACATATATGGCACCGTCATACCCGGGAGAACCCTTTTAGCAATTTTTGGGGTGTGTGTCTCCAGTGGCATAAGCTGGGCACGACATATTTGCCACTGAATGGCATATCTAGGGAAAAAAATCCCATTTTCACTCTGCAACATCGAGTTCACACTAATTTCTACAAAACACCTGCAGGGTTAACATGCTCACTACACCCCTAGGTAAATGCATTGAGGGGTGTCGTTTCCAAAATTGGTTCACTTCTGGGGGGTTTCCACAGTTTTGGGCCCACAGGCGCCCAGAAACCAATCCAGCAACATCTGCACTCCAAATGGCGGTCCTTCCCTTCTGAGCCCTGCCGTGTGCCCAAACAGCAGTTTATGACCACATATGGGGTATTGCCATACTCGGTAGAAATTGCTTTACAAATGTTGGGTTCTTTTTTTTCCTTTATTTGTTGCGAAAATGAAAAAATTTGCGCTAAAGCTACGTCTTATTGAAGAAAAAGGATTGTTTTTATTTTCACTGCCCAATTCTAATAAATTCTATGAAACATCTGTGGGGTCAAAACGCTCACTACACCCCTAGATGAATTCCTCAAGAGGTGTAGTTTCCTAAATGGTGTCACTTTTTGGGTGTTTTCATTGTTTTTTCCCCTCAGGGGCTTTGCAAATGTGATATGGCCGCCGCAAACCATTCCTGCTCAATGTGATCTCCAAAAGCCAAATAGCGCTCTTTCCCTTCTAAGCCAAGCCGTGTCTCCAAACAGCCGTTTATTACCACATGTGGGGCATTGTTTTACTCGGGAGAAATTGCTTTACAAATTTTGTGGTGCTTTTTCTCCTTCAGTCCTTGTGGAAATGAGTAAAAATAAGCTAAACCTACATTTTCTTTGAAAAAATGTTGATTTTTATTTTCAGGGCCTACTTCCAATAATTTCTGCAAAAAACCTGTGGGGTCAAATCGCTCACTATACCCCTAGATAATTTCCTCAATGGGTGTAGTCTCCAAAATAGGGTCACTTGTGGGGGGTTTCCACTGTTTTGTCTCCTCAGGGACTTCGTAAATGTGACATTGCCTCCGCAAACCATTCCTGCTAAACTTGAGCTCCAAAAGCCAAATGGCGCTCTTTCCCTTCTCAGCCCTGCAGTGTCTCCAAACAACCGTTTATTACCACATGTGGGGTATTGTTTTACTCGGGAGAAATTGCTTTACAAATTTTACGGTGCTTTTTCTCCTTTAGTCCTTGTGGAAATGAGAAAAAAAAAAAAAAAAAAAAAAAAAAAAAAAAAAAAAAAATCGCTAAACATACATTTTCTTTGAAGAAATGTTGATTTCAAGTTTCACGGCCTACTTCCAATAATTTCTGTAAAAAACCTGTGCGGTCAAAATGCTCACTATACCCCTAGATAATTTCCTTGAAGTGTGTCGTTTCCCAAATGGGGTCATTTTTGGGGGATTTTGACTGTTTTGGCACCGCAAGAGCCCTTCAAACCTGACATGGTGCCTAAAATATATTCTAACAAAAATAAAACCCCAAAATCCACTAGGTGCTCCTTTGCTTGCGAGGCCGGTGCTTCAGTCCAGTAGCACGCTACGGCCACATGTGGGATATTTCCTAAAACTGCAGAAACTGGGCAACAAATATTGAGTTGCATTTCTCTGGTAAAACCTTCTGTGTTATAAAAAAAATTGTACTAAATATTTATTTCTGCAAAAAAATATGAAATTTGTAAATTTCACCTCTTTGCTTTAATTCCTGTGACATGTGTAAAGGGTTAAGACATTTTCTAAATGTTGTTTTGAATACTTTGAGGGGTGAAGTTTTTAAAATGGGGTGACTTTTTGGGGGTTTCTAATATATAAGGCCCTCAAAGGCACTTCACAACTGAACTGGCCCCTGTAAAAATAGCCTTTTGAAATTTTCTTGAAAATGTGAGAAATTGCTGCTAAAGTTCTAAGCCTTGTGAGGTCATAGAAAAATAAAAGGATGTTCAAAAAACGATGCCAATCTAAAGTAGACATATGGGGGATGTTAATTAGCAACAATTTTGTGTGGTATATCTGCCTGTCTTACAAGCAGATACATTTAAATTGAGAAAAATGTTAATTTTTCGCTAAATTTTGGTGTTTTTCACAATTAAATACTGAACATATCGAGCAAATTTTGCCAGTAACTTAAAGTCCAATGTGTCACGAGAAAACAATCTCAGAATCGCTTGGATAGGTGAAAGCATTCCGGAGTTATTACCACATAAAGTGACACATGTCAGATTTGAAAAATGAGGCTCGGTCAGGAAGGTCAAAAGTGGCTAAAAAGAGGGAAGGGGTTAACAAATCTGAGCTTTGGAACACATGCGTTCCGCTGACCACAAGTAGTCAACGCAGCGCAAGGAATTGGCGTACCTTAACAGCCGGCGCCTCTCACATGCGGACGAGGCCCTGGGTATATGGCTGGGGATCTCCTGGAGGACCGGAGCTGTAAGTTACTTTAGACTTATTCAGCTTAACCTCCGAAAAGGTGCAGGGGGAACAGAAAGATTTGAAGCAGCCACAGAGGAGGAAGGATACAGAGTGACCTCCGCTGCCTGGTATGTAAGGTAAAACACAAAAAAAAAACAACACATTTACTAGAGACTGTTCCTCTCTGCCATGCCCCATAGGGACAGGAAGAGCACTGTTTGAGTTAGGATGGGGAGGGGCTTTTAACCAGTTTCCTTTCCCTATTAGGGCAGAGTCATCCTCCTGTGGTGCGGTTATGGATGACTGGAGAAAAACACTGTACTAGAGTGCAGGGCAATATATACAAAAAAAAAATATAAACATTTAGGAAAAAGTATCCATCCATGTGGCAAACTCGAGTTTGTTCACAAAATGAAAAACACAACTGTAGGGCTATAATGAAACGTTTTCATAGCAACTAGTCCTATTTAATCTCTGTGCCCGCGTAATGACCCCAACTATAAAGCTATTACGTTATTTAACCCAGTGTTTTTACTGTGTAATACAGACATTGCCCCGCTCCTGACAATAAGTGCGTGCAATCAGCATGAGGTGATGTGGCTTGCCCAGCACTAATCAGCGGCGGCTCCAGCACTAAAGACAGAGAACATGGGGGTGTTCTGTAGTGCGCCCGCCATGTTCTGTCTTTAGTGGCAGTAATCATTAGTGCAGTGCTGGTCGCATCACATCACGCTGACCGCATGCGCCCACTTCTCAGGACTCAGGAGCAGGGCAATGTCTATTACACAGCCGCAGCCCCGCTCCAACAACATTTATGTGTTACTATACTTAGCTGTGCGGCCGCAGAGCTTAGTATTGAAATACATGAACGGTATTGAACCGTTTGAGAATGCACAGCATCTAAACCGTATCAAAATTTCAATGCATCATGCAACCCTACATTTATGTTTCTCTTTGCAAACGCCTGGACACCAACTGTTGTGGGAATCCAACAGTTTTTCCTTACTGTCCAGCAGGCCCCTGTATTTGCAGCATGGAGGGGTTTATAAAGGGGAACAATTGCATAAAAGTTGTCATTAGACGAGGTACCTTCTGTGCATAAAATGGCTTTATTAGGTTCCACACTATTTTGCCAAAGATGCCAATAGTTTCTGGGAAACCTAAGGGACTCGTTTGGTATTCCCTGTCTTCGTAGATTTTAAAACCGAAGGTGTAACCCATTTTGCTCTTGCAAGCCTTGTATAATTTTACCCCATATCTGGCTTGTTTGAAGGGGGATGAACTGACGAAAAGAAAGATGGCCTTTAAAACACATAAGGGAGTCATTACAGATACATTTTGGTCAGGGGCATATAAAAATGTAGAAATAAATCCCTTGGAGGACTTCCGGTGGGCAGGACATCCAGGATGGCAGAGTTTTAACTCTGCTCTTGAACCACACCGCTGCATCCCACTTCTAGATCGGGCATCAGAGGCTTTTGCAACCCCAGGACAGGATATAAACCTGGAGCCATAACGGACATACATTGGGCGCCAAAAATATACCCCCAGAGTCTGCCCAGCAGGTGTGCGTAGGAACGCTGCAAGAGGCAGCAAGGCCGAGAGCAGCCATCTTCTGAAACAATCCGCAGGAACCAGGGCCTATTTTCTTGAGACGCTCTGTTTGCAGCGGCACAAGAGACCACTGGAGACTAGGGGGAAAAGGATAGATGTCCGTTCCAGACTAACTCCCCTCAACGTAGTGGGATAAATAGCAGTGCTGACTGCCGACGGAACCTCACACGCTAACCTACATCCGACCAAGACAGGACACCTGTGGTGTGCATCGGATAGTGAAGGTGGCCTCACCGATATCGGACTCTACACCACTATTCAGTGGCATATAAGTACTCTGCATTGCTCTTTAATATTACTGCCTCACTGAGACACACCATATCTATGTGGATAGGGGAGGATAAATCCACTCCATATACTATTCTTTGCACATGCTTTAGTGACATGTTGAACAAGATTATCACTATACTCATTAAGTACTAGTGTTGGAAAAACCACTGTTATAAAAGTTTTGATTGCCATCAAATGATCGCTTTTGACAATATCACAACACTAAGTTTTACCATCTAAAAACCTTTTAATGTTGGAGTAAACCCTGTGATTACATGCGGACTGTTATTCATTAAAAAAAAAAAATTGGGCAGAAAAACTGTTGTAAAAGACAGTTTACTGCCACCTAGTGGCCGCTTTGAATGTCCCACCACATACATATTTACCACCTAGAATCTATTGACACTGAGGAGAACCCTATGCTTATGAACTGCCATCCATTGAATGCTTCTGCTGAAAGTACTGCTGCTACGAAAGAGATTCTACTGTCCTCTAGTGGTTACTACCGACCAGAACAACACTCCATTTTGCTATTCAGAGACTTTTAACCCCATCCCAACACTCTCCGTATATATACACAAGGCGGTGTCGGGAAGTGTTTCCCGCAAAGCACAGTACAGTTACATTGCAGTCGTAGTGCGGGCTCAGGAGCTGTGCCCACACTATCACCACCGGGTGTCGGCTGTATGTAGTAGCAAAGTAGTGCTGCTATACATAAAGTTCAAGGACAATTGCCATAAATAAAAGGGTATTTATTTGTATGAAGCTACACGTTGAAGACGTTGGTACAACGTCTTCATCAGGCCAACACGGGTAGTGCCAGTGGTAACTGGAGGCCCAATACTGGCATCCCAGTCAGTCGGGGCCTAAAAGGCTTCCATAGCCGATGGAAAGATGGCACCGCCTCAGGAGCTGAGCCGGCGTCATCAGCGGTGGGTTTCAGCTGTAATAGCAGGGACCAGATATAGATCAGATCCCAGCCATTAACCACTTAGATGCAGCGATCTCCATCTTAGTGGTTTGTTGCATAGTAAGCCCTGTGATACCATCGCAGGAGTGCCGACTGCTACTATAGCAACAGGAGGCCTAAGAATGGCCTCCTGCTCTGCCAATTAGGCCCCACCCACAGACCGAGCTTACTTGGCCTGCGGTCAGTGAACGACAGACAGTTCTAATACATTTCACTACATAGGTAGTACAATGTATTAGAACAGCAATCTAACAGTTGGACCTTCAAGTCCCCTAGTGGGACTAAAAAATAAAAATGTTTCAAGTAATAAAACGCTATAGCCCTTTTTCTCCCTTATCAAGTCTTATTTTTGAAAAAAATAAACCATACATTTTTGGTGTCGTCGCGTCAGTAATGGCCTGAACTATAAACATATGTTATTTATCCCACGGTGAACACCATTAAAAAAACAAAACAAAAAACACTATAAAGCCATGGCAGGAATGCGGGTTTTTTTTTTTTTTGGTCACTTTGGCTTACAAAATTGGAATAAACAGCGATCAAAAAGTTGCATGTATCCAAAAATTATACCTATAAAAACTATAGCTCGTCTCACAAAAAACAAGCCCTCATAAGGCTCCAGCGACAAAAAAAATAAAAATTAACTGATTCAGAAAATGGGGACAGAAAAAAAAAAAAAACAAGTTTTTTTACAAAAGTAATTTTATTGTGAAGAAAGTTTGTAAAAACATTAAAAAAATAAAAAGTACAATAGACCTGGTATCGTCCGAATCATACTGTATCACAGAATAAAGTTAACATGTAATTTATAACGCGTGGTGAACGAGATATATATATATATATATATATATATATATATATATAAAAATAAAAAAAAAAAGGCCACATACTACTAAGTCTATGAAAAAATAAAATAAAGTTAAAGGCTCCAAAAAGTCGGCAAAGTAAAACATGCAGTTGTGCAGGCCCGAGGGGAACATTTCTTGTTTCAAGAGGCAATTTATAAAAGGCACTAAAAATTAGGGAACCAGGAAGGGGAGGGCCCAAACATATCTGCTGAAAGAGAGGGTGCCCATATTATACTGGACAACACTTTTATACTGTGTGGGGGGCATTATACTTGTGTGGGGGACCAAGGCGTCATTATACTGTGTAGGGGCAGCTATAAGGGCAATATACTGCGTGTAGGGCCCACTGATTTGGGGCCCACTCAGATGTGTTTCACCCCCCGTGCTAAACCCCTAGCTATGCCGCCGATGGATGGGTCGGTACCCACCATCAGCAGCCACAGTCGGGCCTCAGCGACGCACAGCAGCAGCAGGATACCTTGAGCCCGCCCCACCCCCCGCCCAATTGCCGTTGTGTTCGATGCTGCAAGGACTTATTTTTCGAATGGAGCCAAGTACCGCATCTAACTGAACAAAAGTCTCTGCCAAAAGGGGGTCCCCGGTCTCCGAAAGTTTGGGATCCGCTGTTTTAGAGGAGAGTTTGGTGACATATCTTTCATTACTATGGCTGCACAGAGCTGATATAACTGCTACTTTTAGGGTTCAGCTCACACAGTGTTTGCTGGCACTGATTTTGCTGCAGAAACCGCATCAGATTCAGTGGCAAAAAGTGAACAAAAAAAACCTGGTATTTCCAAAACTGTGACGGAGGTAGTTTTCTTTCTGCCTGACAAACACTGTGTGAACTTACCCTTAGGTCCCCGGCATTCTTGCTCCTCTGACTTGCGGTGAGGTGTGTTCTGATCTGAACTTCTGAGATATCATCTTGTCCCCTCAGAGTCAAGATAATGTACATGAAATAGAGTAATATTAACCTGCACTACTGAGATTGAGTTTGCGCTACTAGGACTTGTGCAAGCAGCATAGCAGTCAGCGCACAGTATTAAACCGGTTATATTTGGTGGCATTATGAAGTAAAACTTCACACTGCTGGAGATTGCCTTTAAAATTTGTGGTTCAGATTGTGTAGCATAAATAAAATTGGCATTGCTTTTATACATATGCATTTGTGAAGAGACGCTCTTGCAAGGGGCTCCGCACTTTATTCTTCTGGTTGTTGGACTTCTCAGTATATACCAGTAGCCATTTTTTCTTCCTAAGGGTATGTGCACACGATAGCAGGCATTTACGTCTGAAAAGACAGACTTCAGGAGAAAACAGCTGCCTCGTTTCACACGTAAAAGCTCCTCCTCACATTTTGCGAGGCTTCTCCGACAGCCGTAAATTTTGAGCTGTGCTTCATTGAGTTCAATGATGAACGGCTCAAATTACGTCTGAAAGAAGTGGCCTGCACTTCTTTTGACGAGGCTGTATTTTTACGCGTCGTCGTTTGACAGCTGTCAAACGACGACGCGTAAATGACAGGTCGTCTGCACAATACGTCGGCAAACCCATTCAAATGAATGGGCAGATGTTTGCCGACGTATTGTAGCCCTATTTTCCGACGTAAAAAGAGGCATAATACGCCTCGTTTACGTCTGAAAATAGGTCGTGTGAACCCAGCCTTAGATTTTGACCAGTGTCCAAAATTTAAAAGGAACATATCAGCAGGATTCAGGCCCCCAACCGTCTCTCCAACAGGATAAAAGGTTAACAATGATGCTCCTCTGTAATCTGTCCACAGAAGCATAATTGAGAAAAAAAAAAAAATCTTCTGGGTCATCTGGGCGTTGCGGTTATCCTGAATGTTCAGGCACTCTGGTACCTAAACACGTCCCTTATAGATTTATTGATATCGGAGGCAGGACTGCGTCACTCAGATCTCTCAAATCCCGTACCTGCGCTGTTCTATGATGGCGGTCTCTGTACATTACATACAAGGACCCCCATCATCCATGTATATTCCATTGGGAGGCACAGTACTCTTGCCATGGGGCGTAGATATGGAGTACACTGTGGACCAATAGGATGCCTAAAACGCTGGTATATGGCAGAAGTCCAGCGGAATCTGAAAATATGCGCCGAGCCAGATAGACCAGAAGAGGGATCTCCTACACTCATCATTGGAACAGGGTAAGCGCACGGATATTATTTTTACATACAGTGAAGGAAATAAGTATTTGATCCCTTGCTGATTTTGTAAGTTTGCCCACTGTCAAAGTCATGAACAGTCTAGAATTTTTAGGCTAGATTAATTTTACCAGTGAGAGATAGATTATATAAAAAAAAGAAAAAAAAGAAAATTACATTGTCAAAATTATATATATTTATTTGCATTGTGCACAGAGAAATAAGTATTTGATCCCTTTGGCAAACAAGACTTAATGCTTGGTGGCAATACCCTTGTTGGCAAGCACAGTAGTCAGACGTTTTTTGTAGTTGATGAGGAGGTTTGCACACATGTTAGATGGAATTTTGGCCCACTCCTCTTTGCAGATCATCTGTAAATCATTAAGATTTCGAGGCTGTCGCTTGGCAATTCGGATCTTCAGCTCCCTCCATAAATTTTCGATGGGATTAAGGTCTGGAGACTGGCTAGGCCACTCCATGACCTTAATGTGCTTCTTTTTGAGCCACTCCTTTGTTGCCTTGGATGTACGTTTCATTGTCGTGCTGGAAGACCCAGCCACGAGCCATTTTTAATGTCCTGGTGGAGGGAAGGAGGTTGTCACTCAGGATTTGACGGTACATGGCTCCATTTATTCTCCCATTGATGCGGTGAAGTAGTCCTGTGCCCTTAGCAGAGAACTACCCCCAAAACATAATGTTTCCACCTCCATGCTTGACAGTGGGGACGGTGCTCTTTGGGTCATAGGCAGCATTTCTCTTCCTCCAAACACGGCGAGTAGTTAATGCCAAAGAGCTCAATTTTGGTCTCATCTGACCACAGCACCTTCTCCCAATCACTCTCAGAATCATCCAGATGTTCATTTGCAAACTTCAGACGGGCCTGTACATGTGCCTTCTTGAGCAGGGGGACCTTGCGGGCACTGCAGGATTTTAATCCATTACGGCGTAATGTGTTACCAATGGTTTTCTTGGTGACTGTGGTCCCAGCTGCCTTGAGATCATTAACAAGTTCCCCCGTGTAGTTTTCGGCTGAGCTCTCACCTTCCTCAGAATCAAGGATACCCCACGAGGTGAGATTTTGCATGGAGCCCCAGATCGATGTCTATTGACAGTCATTTTGTATGTCTTCCATTTTCTTACTATTGCACCAACAGTTGTCTCCTTCTCACCCAGCGTCTTACTTATGGTTTTGTAGCCCATTCCAGCCTTGTGCAGGTCTATGATCTTGTCCCTGACATCCTTAGAAAGCTCTTTGGTCTTGCCCATGTTGTAGAGGTTAGAGTCAGACTGATTAATTGAGTCTGTGGACAGGAGTCTTTTATACAGGTGACCATTTAAGACAGCCGTCTTTAATGCAGGCACCAAGTTGATTTGGAGCATGTAACTGGTCTGGAGGAGGCTGAACTCTTAATGGTTGGTAGGGGATCAAATACTTATTTCTCTGTGCACAATGCAAATAAATATATATAATTTTGACAATGATTTTATTTTTCTATATAATCTATCTCTCACTGGTATAATTAACCTAGCCTAAAAATTCTAGACTGTTCATGTCTTTGACAGTGGGCAAACTTAAAAAAATCAGCAAGGGATCAAATACTTATTTCCTTCACTGTATGTATGTATTTTATTAGGCACTATTGGGGTATTATACTGCATGGGGGCATCAATAGGGATATTCTACTGTATGGGTGCAGCTATGGGGGCATTACACTGTGCAAGGAGCAGTGTTGGGTATATTATATACAGTAGTATACAGCAGGGTCAGGGGAACTATATTAATTCAATGGCATGCAAAGAGACGTGGCACGCAAAAAGGGGTGTTGCCTAAATATTGTTTATTAATCGTAATGCTTATTATACATATTTAATGAATTATGATTTAGGTTATAATCCCAGAGCCCTACATAGCAGCCAACAATCACTGTTGAGAGGGGCAGGGGTCCTAAATAAATATGGTCTGCTGGTGCAGTGTGTGTTAGTTGAAGCTATACAAGTATAATTGGTAGGACTAAAAAAAAATTGCAGTTTATGATAAAGAAGGAAACAATAGCGCCTTACTCGTATAGTGTCAGTTTGGTGCAGTTTTGTCATGTACTTTCTTTAGCTAAAAACAGGACTGGATCATAAAAGGGCAAATAAATATAGAAAGGAAAGACTTAGGGTATGTTCACACGGCAACGCCAAATACGGCTAAAATTACGGAGCGCTTTTCAGACGAAAACAGCTCCTGAATTTCAGACGTTTCTGCAAGTGCAGGCGTTTTTCGCGGCGTCCATTACAGATGTAATTGGAGCTGTTTTTCAATGGAGTCAATGAAAAACAGCTCCAAATTACATCCCAAGAAGTGCCATGCACTTCTTTGACGCGGTCGCCTTTTTACGTGCCGTCTTTTGACAGCGGTGCGTACAATGACACCTCGTCTGCACAGAACACCGATTTCAATGGGTCTTACAATGGGCAGATGTTTGGAGCCGTTTTTCCAGGCGTAATTCGAGGCGTAAAACGGCGTGTGAACATACCCGTATTCTCCTCAGTCCAGGTTTTGGTCTTAAAGGGGTTGTCCCTTAATCAGCTGTTCCAGCTGCCTCCGGGCACTAGTTGTCGTGCAGTGGCCGGTGTCGGGAGCAGATGGCTCCATACGCTGAATAGCAGCCGTGCTGCAGAACTGCAACTCTGCTCCTATTCACTTGAATAGGAGCAGAGCTTCAGCGCAGCCGCTATACTGTGACTGGAGCCATCTGCTTCCAGGAGGGACATCTGCTGCCCGGAGGCAGCCGATCAGTGCGGGCTCCGGGTGTCAGAACCCCACCGAACATATACTTTATGACCTATCCTGTGGATTCACCGCTGCAGACAGTATTTTTACACACTATTATGAACTTTTGTTTTTTTTTAAGCTAGCTTTCTAATTTTGTCACGTTTTCTGCTAGCCATTTACCAGCAGCATTTTTTGCTTATACCACTGCCGTGTGTTCATTTACATGATAAAATTTGTATTACACAGGACTTTCATTGAACTACCTTAGTGTACTGTTTGTAGAAGTGAATTGTACTTTTGAATCTGTTCTGTATCTGAACCCCTTTCACAGGAGGGCTATGAAAATCAATTCTCGGCTCCCAATACCCCCGGCAATCAGCTTAGCAGCGATAAATTTGCCGTGGCCACTGCAGAGGAAATTTAGTATTACGTGAAAGTCATTCAGATTAATCAAGTCCACAGAAGCTGCTCTGTCCGCTCTGATTTGGGGGGGGGGGGGGGGGGGGGTCCCGAGCAGGGGATTCCACTTAATTATGTCAATATGCCATAAAAGAGCACATGCGCTTGGGTTGTCCACATGGTACAACCACTTTGAGCCCTTAGTCTATCAGAGACATGTTCTTATCATTCAAACGAGCGTAATACTCATCCGTGTGCTGTGCACTGAAATCACTCACAGCACACGGACCCATGCAATTCAATGGGACCATTCACATATGCATAGTTTTTCACGCCTGTGTCCGCTGCGTGAAACGCACAATGTCCTATATTGCTGCGCTTTCACACACCTAGTTGCCCATCGAAGTCTACGGGTGAGTGAAACTTACGTACAGCATACGGACGACATCCGTGTGATGTTAGTGTTTCCCGCATGAAATACATTAAGTAGAGAAATAAATAAAAGAAATGAAGTGCTTGCACAGACGTGAAAAATGCATGCCACGCTGATGCCAATACGCAACACACATGGACAAGAAATGTAGAAAAACGTTGAGTTTTTTTTTTTTTTTTAACGCGCGCAAATCGGGCACGCTCCTATACAAGAGGGTAACATTAAACTACTCATATGGAGGCTGCAATTCATAGAGATCTCTCATGGTGAAAGGTTATCTTAACGCAATAAGGACATAGCCTAGATTGGGCCTTCAAGAGGTGTTAAGGAGGTGAAACAAAATAGATTTAATTTGAAAAATCATTAACCCTCACAAAAAACATTATAACCAATAAAAGGCTTATATGGCGTACCCGTTATGCCCAGCGGCTCGCTCATAAACCCGCTGCAAGATCTCGCAAGTCATCGCGGTTCTGACTAAAGACAGAGCTGTATAAAGTAATTTATGTAGCAGTTAATGTATATAGAATATATAAACATTGATTACCACAATATAAATGCTATATACAGTGCGGTCTTTAAATCAGATGCGCGACATCTTGTGGCTTTGCACTGCATGCCACCGGGGTTTATGTGAGCACTGCTGGGCATAACAGGAGCGGATGGACAGGAAGTTTAAAGTTATATAATTAGTAGTTTTTTTTTTTTTGAGGGGGGGGGGGGGGGGGGCTTTGGGATGCACATGTCTTTTTGATTGCTTTTTGTGGGAGGCCACATGACCAAGAAACAAATAACATTTTTGCCCACCATAATATAAAGCTTTTTGCAAGGGAAATTCTTATTCTTTTCTATTAGCTTTAGGCCTTATTTAGATGAACGTAGGGAAACCGACGTGAAGAACGGCAGTCTTTCCAGTCCAAGTTGCCCCCATTTTCACGGATCCCCGTATACCTGAATCTAAAGAGGGATCCGTGAAAACTGAAGAAAATAGGACACGTTCTATTTTTCAACGGACTTGTCACACGGCCGTGATCTACGTTAGTCTGAATAAGGCCTTATTTATTTCAGTCCCTCTATGGGACTTGAACATGTGATCCCCTGATTACTTTTAGAATACATAGCAATTCATTTCTGTACTGAAATGTATAAGGGTATGTTTACAAGCAGTGTTTTCAGGCGTATTTCGGGGCATTTACGCCTCGAAAAACGCCTGAAAAAAACGGAGGCTGAACGCCTACAAACATCTGCCCATTGAAATCAATGGGAAAAACAGCATTTAGTTCATACGGGGGCGTCTTTTTACGCCTCCATTTAAAAAAAATAATAAAAAAAAAAAAAAAGCGTAACAAGACGCTCCGTAAAAACAAATAGCATGTCACTTCTTGAGGAGTTTATTGGAGCGGATTTTCCATTGAACACTATGAAAAACGCCTCAAAAAACGCCTGAAAAGAACCTCCAAATTTCATTTTCAGCTTAAAAAAACGCCTGAAAATCAGAGGTTGTTTTCTCTGAAATAGCTCCGTATTTTCAGACGTTTTTTGTTAAGCGTGTGAACATACCTAATGCCTGTCAGTGTTAGGCTATGTTCACACTGAGTTTTTTGACAAGTTTTTTTTACGCGGAAACCGCCCCGCAAAACTAGTCAAAAATGGCCCGAAAATGCCTCTCAATGGGAGGCGGAGGCGTCTTATTCCCACGAGCGGTAAAACCGTCTCACGGGAGAAAGGAGGGACATGCCCTATCTTTGGGCGCTTACGCCTCTGACCTCCCATTGACATCAATGGGAGGCAGAGAAAGCGTATTTCGCTGCGTTTTATGCCTGCGGCGCTCAATGGCCGCGGGCGAAAAATGCAGCGAAAATCTGCCCCAAACTTCCGAATGGAATTTTGAGACAGAATTTCCGCCTGTAAAAAACTGAACCCAGCCATAAGGTATGTTCACACGCAGTGTTTTGAGGTGTATTTTGGGGCGTTTACCCCTGAAAAACAGAAACTGAACGCCTACAAACATCTGCCCATTGAAATCAATCGGAAAAACAGCATTTAGTTCATACAGGGTGTCTTTACACCGCGGTTTTAAAAAAACGGAGAATAAAAAGACGCTCCGTAAAAAGTAGTGCATGTCAATTCTTGAGGCGTTTTTTGGAGCGGATTTTCCATTGAACACTATGAAAAACGCCTCAAAAGAAGCTCCAAAATAAAAGATTCATTTTCGGCTTCAAAAACGCATGAAAATCAGGGGCCGTTTTCTCTGAAGATAGCTCCGTATTTTCAGACGTTTTTTGTTAAGCGTGTGAACATACCCTTACACTGACAGGCAGGGCCTAACAGGCTCTCGTACATGGGGGCCACCCAGCGACCATCGCAACCTATCGATACCCCGCAATCACTTTGTGGAGGTGCCAATGGGCTAACAGAGGAAACTTCCTCTTTCTGTAAAACCAGTTAGATGCCGAGGTTGTTGGAGTTGACACACCATTAGGGTCAGTTCACACTGAGTTTTTTTACGGTTTTTTAACGTGGAAACCGCGCCAAAAAACAGCCGAAAATGCCTACCATTGATTTCAATGGGAGGTGGAGGTGTTTTTTTCCCACGAGTGGAAAAACCGGCTCGCGGGAGAAACAAGGGACATGCCCTATGTTTGGGCATTTACGTCTCTGACCTCGAATTGACATCAATAGGAGGCAGAGAAAGCGTATTTTGCGGCGTTTTTTTGCCCGCGGCGCTTAATGGCCACGGGCAAAAAACACTGCGGAAATCGGCCTGCAAAAAAAACTCAGTGTGAACCCAGCCTTTCGGTTGTGTAATAAAGCCAACATTGTTTTTATGGCGCAGTGTGAGAATTGGTTTAACCCTTTCAGGGCAGGCATTTTTTTGCTTTTTCGTTTTTCACTCCCCACAACTTTATGTTTCCGTCAATAGAGTGGCGTGAGGACTTATTTTTTGCGGGAGGAGTTGTAGTTTCTATTGGCACCATTTAAAGTATCATATAATGTAGTGGGAAACTAAAAAGACAAAAAAATAATCTCGGCGGACTGAAATTGGAAAAAAACGCATTCCTCTATTGGTTTTTTTTGGGTTTCGTTTTTACGCCTTTCACCATGCGGTAAAAACGAAACCTTAACTTTTTTCTGTGGCTCAATCAGATTACGGTGATGCCAAATTATGTAGTTTTTAAAAAATATATATTTTACTACTACATTACTACTATATTTTACTACTACACTATTTACTACTATTACAAAGAGAAAACTGTTTAAAAAAAAAAGTTCGCCACATTTTGAGCACCATAACTCTTATTTTTTTGGTCGATTGAGTGGTGTGAGGGATTAGATTTAGGTGACTAATTTTAAAACGCTGTTTTGTTTTTTTACGGTGTTCACCGTGCAAGTTCTATAATGGTATATATTTTTTGTTCAATACTATTAACTTTATTTATTTTTAAAACATTGTGATTGGCCGCAGCACTTAAGGGGTTAATTGGCCAGTAATAGAGCAATCACTTTTCCAGGCCGTTGGTCCCCGGTGCGATTACGTAGTGGTGCGCAAAGGAGTTAAAGTGGTTTTCATGTATGTAAACAAAGCCTAACGGGGATTTTCCATAATCATTATTTATCACCTATCCACAGGATAAAACAGGTGATAAATATCGGACCGTTGTGAGTTCGACCGATGGAACCCCCACCGATCGAGTTTACCGTGCCGTTCCTGGGAGCCCCATAGGAATGCAGCGGTAGTGCACATGCCCGATCACCACTCCATTTATTTTTAGAAGTAAAAGGAAAGTGAGGCAGCACTACCAGATTTGTGAAAAAAAAAAATTACCCGTTTATTCCACTAGTGTGTGACGTTTCAGCTCAAGTATGCTTGAGAAAGGCTCACACTGAACTGAAACGTCACACGAGTGGAATAAACTGATCATTTTTTTTTCACAAATCTGGTAGTGCTGCCTCACTTTCCTTTTACTTCTATTGAAGGGTCATTGGACTGAACTAAGAGGCTTGCACCCAACCTATATCTTTCCGTCTAGTGCTGCTGATATATACTTGTTCCATTTATTTCTATGGGGCTGCCGAGCACTATCTTAGAAAGTCCCATGGAAATGAACGAGGTGGTGGCCGAGCATGGTATTTCCAATTTGCGATTATATATGCATTTATAGTCTAAAATAAAATTAAATAAAAAGTCACATTTTACCTGAAAATGGTTCCCAAAAAACAAGACCTCATGCTACTACATTGGTGCAAATCTGCAGAATACAGTTTGTACCCCAATGAGAAGTCAGCCCAGTGCTCTAGGAACCCAGAACCTTCTCCTCTACACCAAGACAAGCCATGCATTTAAGGCCTCATGCACACAACCGTAGCCGTGTGCACGGCCGTGATTTTCGGGTTGGCCGGCTGCGGACTGTCAGCCGCATGCACATGGCCTTTGTTTTCAATGAGCCCGGACCGCAGAACCGGCCCGTAATAAGACATGCCCGTTCTTTCTGCGGTCCGGGCTCCCGGGCCGTGCACGGACCGCAAAAACTACGGTCGTGTGCACGGCCCCATAGAAAAGAATGGGGCCGCAATTCTCCCGTGGATTTTCGGGGGAATTGCGGCCGCAAAAACACGGTCGTGTGCATGAGGCCTAACTCCGAGCTCCCGCTGTCTTTCCGGTGATGTGCATTGCACCGGCAGATTTGAATACTACCTTGGAGGTCCTTCCCTTCAGCTTGTAGCCTAGTTCTTTAACAGGTTCCCGACCGCTGGCCGTATTTATACGGCCAGCGGTCAGGGTCTCTGAAGTTCGCCATATATACTATTTACGGTGTCACTTCAGAGACTGTGCACGCGCGATCGCGTGCACACAGCTGTATGCCCTGGCTGTTGCGAACAGCCATGGGCACTGGGCAGAATGTCAGGGGTCAATCTTTTAGCCCCTGAACATGTGATCGCTGTGACAACCAATCACAGCGATCACATGCATTTCTGCATAGAAAACAGTGTGCACGCGATCGCGTGCACACAGCCCTGTGCCCACGCTGTTACCAACAGCTCTGAGCACTGGGCAGAGTATCAGGGACCAATCTGATGGTCCCTGAACATGTGGTCACTGTGAAAACCTATCACAGCGACCACATTTGTTTTATTTTGACTTTTCTGGCAGTAAATCTCCTGCCTCTTTTCTTCTCCTCAAACATTGTTTCAGTTTGAGGAGAAGAAGAGACTCGGGAGAATTGCTGCCAGAAGATTACAGTTACAGTTACAAAAAAATACAGTTACACTCTAAAACATTCTCTGTATAGATAGATTTCTGTCTATCTATACAATCTATCTATCCATCTATCTTTTTTTCTATCTATCTACCTTTCTTTCTTTTATTCTATTAGAATAGGCAGGTAGGGAGTATATAATTACATATATATAATATATATAGCAATAGCGGTTTATTTTTTTTGTTAGCGGTAGTATATATATATATATATATATATATATATATATATATATAGCAGTTAGTTTGTGTTTTATAAAAATAAAAATAAATTTGTTTAGTTAGTGTTAGTTACGTTATGGCGAGGAAGTTGTTTAGCGCCGAGGAGGCATACGCCATGCTGTGGTCTGAGTCGGAGACCGCATCAGAGATGGCGTCCGAGATGGAACCTGTTTTAGGTAGTGACGATGACAGCGTCACTTCAGGTTCATCTTCAGGGGACGTTGTCCCTGATGCAGTTGAAACTGCAGAACATGAAAGCGCAGGGCCAAGTAGCGCTGTAGCACGGGACAGCCTGGTCCCTTCAGTCCAGGCTCTTGTATGGGCACCTGCCCCATCTTTTGGGCCTAGAATCCACGGATTTACTGCCACTCCTGGCATAACCGTGGGCAACACAAACTTTGTCCAAATGGATTACTTCAATTTATTTATAACGGACGACATCCTAAATCAGATTGTCCACGAAACAAATTTATATGCCACGCAATATATAAGGCAGAAACCTTCATCCACCCATGCCAGAGATTGGACGCCCACCAATTTGCAGGAATGAAAAAAATTTTGGGGGCTCACCCTAAATATGGGTATTGTCAAAAAGCCCTCCATTAGGTCTTACTGGTCAACAAGACCCGCCCAAGCCACCCCAGTATATTCTGCAGTAATGCCCAGGTCTCGTTATGAGACAATAATGAGGTTCCTCCACTTCAATGACAACACACAGGCCCCCCCCCCCAAGTACCGATGCAAACCGGGATCGGTTGTTCAAAATAAGACCGCTAATAAATTCCCTGAATACTTTATTTCTGCAACTCTACACCCCTGAGCAGAATGTAAGCGTGGACGAATCCCTCCTCAACTTTCATGGCAGACTTAGCTTTCGCCAATATCTACCTTCCAAAAGGGCAAGATATGGCGTTAAGCTCTACAAATTGTGTGAAAGCGGGTCAGGATATACCAGCGCCTTCAGGATTTATGAAGGGCGGGACCGCACAATAAATGTTCCTGGATGCCCCCCTGATCTTTCCACCAGCAGTAAGATTGTGTGGGAGATAATGCAGCCTCTGCTTCACAAGGGGTACCACCTGTACTGTGATAATTTTTATTCCAGTGTGCCCCTGTTTAGGCATTTGCATGCTGCAAGGACTGGGGCATGTGGTACCATGCGCAAAAACAGAATTGGTTTTCCACAGCAATTAGTGGGGAAGCGCATGGTAAAGGGGGACTCCTGTGCTTATGCATCGGAGGAATTGCTGGCGGTCAAGTTCAGGGATTGCAAAGATGTGTATGTGCTAAGCACGATTCATACCGCAGGAACAGTGGCAGTGAGGGAAAGAGGGGCAACATCGGACAAGCACAAACCAGTGAGCGTGTCCGAATATAACAAGTACATGGGGGGGGGGGGGTGGATTTAAGCGACCAGGTTTTACAGCCCTATTTAGTAAAACGCAAAACTAAAACCTGGTACAAAAAAAGTGGCCATTTATTTGTTACAGGGGGCCATCCACAACTCATTCGTGCTCTACAAAAAAAACAGAGGCAGAGACACATACCTGGATTTCCAGGAAAAAATTATTGAAGGCCTCATTTTTGATGTTCAGGACACCCGACAATGCCCACAGTCTGAGGATGTCACGCGACTGACTGAAAGACACTTCATCAGTCGGATTCCCCCAACAGCAACCAGAAGCAACCCCCAGAAAAAGTGCCGCGTCTGCAGAAAAGACGGGCACCGCAAAGATTCCCGATATTTCTGTCCCGCATGTCCCTCGCAACCAGGCCTGTGCATTGAGCCATGTTTTAAAAAATACCACACTGTTCTGAATTATTAGATTTTAGTTAATTCGTTGAAAATATATTTGCCCTAAATTACGTTTTTATTTTTCCCCTGATTTTACTCCAAGGGTGAGGGAGGGAATGGGTGGGGGGTGGATGTCATGTTTGCATATTCTCTAAAGTTCATCTGCTGGAGAGCTCCATTTGCATAAACGTGCAATTTCTTATTTTAGAAAACCCAAAAAAATAAATTCCCATTATACCCCTAGATGAATATTTTGAGATTTCTGCTTCAAGAGCAGATATTTTGGAAGTGTTAGGCTATGTTCACACGGGGTCTTTTGCCGAGTTTTTTGACGCGGAAACCGCGTCGCAAAACTCGGCAGAAACGGCCCGAGAACGCCTCCCATTGATTTCAATGGGAGGCGTCGGCGTCTTTTTCCCGCGAGCAGTAAAACTGCCTCGCGGGAAAAAGAAGCGACATGCCCTATCTTCGGGCGCTTCCGCGTCCGACCTCCCATTGACTTCAATGGGAGGCAGGAGAAAGCGTGTTTTATGCCCGCGGCGCTCAATGGCCGCGGGCGAAAAACGGCGCGATAATTGCTATTCACACGGAGTATTTTGGGGGAGGAATATCTGCCTCAAAATTCCGTTTGGAGCTTTGAGGCAGATATTCCTCCCCCAAAATACTCCGTGTGAACATAGCCTTATAGAAACTCTGTTGAGTTTTGTAAAACCAGCTTTGAAAAAAAGCGATTTGTGAAATAAGCTTCTTCTATCGTCCGCCCTCCTACATCTCTATGTGATAATAAGGCACACATATTTGGTATCCCCATGCACGGGAGAAGTGGCAGAATGTGAAAGGAGATTAATTTTGGCCGTGGTCTATACGGTGTGTGAAAAATGCTGGTATAAACTGACGCATTTGCTAAAAATTTGCTAATTTTATTTTGATCCATCTTATTCAAGAAACTTTCAGAAGAAAACTGGACTGTCTAAAAATATGATAAACCCCTTGAAGAAAACCTTGTGGGGTCTACTTGCGTGAATGAAGTAATTTATGGGGTGATTCTAATCTTTCAGCAGCATTAGGCCCCCCAGAAAACAGTATGCGGCTATAAAGTCAAGTGCAGAATTCCTGGACCGAAAAGGCCAAAAAGCCTCCTTTTATGCCAAGCCCTGGCACATGCCCGCACAGTGAATAAGGCACACATATTTGGTATCCCCATGCACAGGAGAAGTGGAAGATTGTGAAATGCGATGAATTTTGTCCGTGGTCCATTTTGTGTGTGAAAAAGCTAGCATAAACGGACGCATTTTTTTTAAAAAAAAGCTAATTTTATTTTGTTCCATCTTATTCAAGAAACTTTCAGAAGAAAACTTGACTGTCTAAAAATATGATAAACCCCTTGAAGGAAACCTTGTGGGGTCTACTTGTGTGAATGAAGTCATTTATGGGGTGATTCTAATGTTTCAGCAGCATTAGGCCCCCCAGAAAACAGTATGCGGCTATAAAATCAAATGCAAAATTCCTGGACCGAAAAGGCCAAAAAGCCTCCTTTTATGCCAAGCCCTGGCACATGCCCGCACAGTGAATAAAGCACACATATTTGGTATCCCCATGCACGGGAGAAGTGGAAGAATGTGAAAGGAGATTAATTTTGTCCGTGGTCCATACCGTGTGTGAAAAATGCTAGCATAAACTGACGCAATTGCTAAATTCTTGCATTTTTTTCCAATTTTGCCCACTTTAGAGAAAAAAATAAAAAATTATATATACTGACAAATGCCACTAAAACAAAGCCCTATCTGTCCTTTAAAAAGAGTGTAAAATTCAAAGATGAACTTTATTCACCTGCAGAGTTATAGTCATCTAAAGAAGCGCATAGCAAAATTGTGAAATTTGCTCTGGTCATTTAGCTGTAAAACAGCATAGTCCTTAACCGGTTAAAATTATGCTGAAGGCTCCTCCACCTACCATGTATTCTATCATTGGTTCCCACATGGACCACGACAGCTGGATCATCACCAGCCCCTCCCAGTAATTTATCCACTCGTTCCACCACATGCCGAACCCTGGCACCGGGGAGACAGCAAACCATTGGGTTGAGGCAGTCTTGGCGACAAATTATTCTGTCTACCTGATTATACTGTAGAAACCCCTACAACTACTAATGGTCTTGCCTTACCTGCATTACCATCCCGCTGACTACTAGCTGGGCTGTTCACCCAACCATTAGGTAGATCAGGATCTACTAGGTCTGCAATTTCTGAGACCGACACTCACCCAACTTAGCACAGAAACTGGATTGGCCTTCCTTTTTCTTGGACCCCTTTCTATTTAATGATGCCATTAAACAAGCTTTAATCTGAAAACATAACCTCAGCGTAGGGATGGCGATTTTGCCAAAAAATAAAATCTAGATTTTCTCAACCCTATGGGAGTTTTTTTATTTGAATCTCGATTTTCTTATTACCGTTAAGTAAACTGAAAAAAATACCAATAGAGATCATTTGATAAATTATTTTCTTTATATAACGAACTTAACATATTACTATAATAGTACGAAACTTTACAACTTTTAATATCTGCAAATCTTTATCAGAAATACAATTTGAAAAATGTATATCTAGTGGATTCTAACTTGTTAACCTGTTCCCTGGCAGGGAACAGGTTAACATAACCCATAATCAATTATGCACTGCACAAACCAACATCCCTCTCTGCCCGTCACCACCTCAGCCGGTCTCAGACATTGCAGGCGAGAGCAGTCTAAATTGCAGCAGGGCCGGGCAGACAGCGCCGAGCGGGCACTTTGGGAAGAGATTACATCATAGTGTCTGAAGTCTGAGCAGGGCCCTGTCAGTACCAGCCACATGATGGAGTTTTAAATAAATGACATTAAGGCCGGATTCACACGACCGTGATTGGACCATGAAAAACAACAGTGTGTCAGCCAGGTTTCCCAGCCCGACCATGGTACATGTGAACTGGACTCCTGGCATCATAGTCAGTCATTCAGGCTACATCCACACAACAGTGAAAAGACAGGGTCAGGTTCAGTTTTTCATGGACGTTTTGCATCAGCGGGTCTTAAAATTTTCATCCATTACCAGTCCGTTTGTCTGCTTTTAATGGCCGCTCGTCATCCATTTTTCACGGATGTTAATAAAACTGATGGATTTAATTTGTTAGGGGTTATTTTTTCCAAACCCCCTGAAAACACCACAGTGCCCATGTAGATCGTGCCACAATGCCCCGGTACATTGTACCCACATGGTGCCACAGTGCCCATGCATAAAGGGCCAGAGCCAATGCAGATAGTGCCACCACCAACCCCAAAAGAAAGCACCACTGTAGCTCCCGCCAGTAGCGGAATCCCCAGCCAGATCATTGCCAACGCTCTGGTTGGGGGTTCTGCTTCAGGAGTGGCACCTGACGCCAAGGGCTTCCAAAGACAGGAGTCTTTGGCCAGAGATCTTGCGATGCTCTGGCCGGGGACTCCGCTTTTGGAGGGAGTTCTGAGTCACTGTCCATATATAGACAGTGACAACAGAGGCTCCTCCTGGAGCAGAATCTCTGGACAGAGGTTACCTACGCTCTGGCCAAGGATTCCACTCCTAGAGGGAGCTACAGTGGCACTATCTACAGGTGGTGTGGCACTGCACTAGGAGTTCCTGCTGCCCCACTGAACTGCTGTTCCGTACTGTATCATTTTGTTCAATACAGAACAGCAGTTCTGTGGGGAATCAGGGACTCCTAGCACCATAATGACTATGATGCCAGGAGTCCCGTTCACATATACCGTGGTCGGGTCTTTCACCGCATGATCACGGTGAGAGCCGGTACAGAACAGGGAGCAGATGAGGAGACGCAGCTTCTCAGATGGGGTGGACCAGGCAGGTGACGAGGCGGAGCTTCCTCCTGCAGCACAACAGCGACACTAGGGAATAGATTCAACAATTCTTTTAAAAAACAACATTAGAGACCTTGAGGGCAAATTAATTTGCTTAATCACCCAGCCCTACTCAGTGGTGAGATTATTTAATTTTTTTTTATTAGCGCATTAATTGCCTACATTAAATAATTAACCCTTGCACTTATGTAAAGGCAGAATTCTTGCCAGGATTACAGCCTACAAGCTGGTTGATTGTTTTTTTTTTTCTTCCACGCCCTCGGCGTGTAGAAAGACCAAAGGGGTGGACTGTGATGTTACGATACTGTCCTCAGTAGCACTATCACTTGGTGTCTTCCTTCCATAGTCCTCAGACGTACTAGAATCAACGTGACAACAATTGAATGAAGAAACCTATGTTACAATAGGTGGAGATCCAACTAGTATCTATATTCAGAAATTGCATTCCCTTCTTTGTAAAAGGTATTGAATGTTCTGTCCAAACGATTAGCTAAACTTTTGTTACTGGAAAAGCCAGCGAAACCATATTGGTACTTTACTTTGGTATTGCATAAGACCCACATTAAACCCCCAGGTAGGCCAATTGAGGCAGGGAAAGGGCCCAGTCAAGGAGCCCCTGTTGTGCTACTTAGGTAGGATGGAACACTTTGGAGTAAAGGGTACCAATCTATTAGATACTAAATCAATATTAATGAAAAATTTGACATGTTTTGATTGGCAGACTGGATACAGCCTGGCCACTGTATGTGGCTAGCCTTTATAGCAGGATTCTCCACAATGACTGTCCTTTCCAGGAATGTTTTAATGGCTTGAATACAGACAGGACAAGATTTATCGATGATGTTCTAATAGTGTGGTCAGTTACTGAGAGGCAGTTTAAGGAATTTGTTCAATACATTAATATTAACCAACACAATATGGAATTCACAGCTAATTTTGGAGGATTGTATGTGGAATTAGTCGATGCAAAAATAAAGGCTATTAAGAGGTCAACTTTTAAGGCTAAAGAGAATTAATAGCAATCAAGATACATTTTTGGAACAGTCAATGGAACTTATAAATAGGTTAAGAGCTAGGGGTTATGGCAAAGAATTATTGTCCCAGTCCTTCGCTAAAGTGATAAATCAGGATAGAAATAAGTTATTTTCAGTCATCGTAGGAGGACAAAGAACTGCGGTTTATGATTTCCTTCCAATATCGTCCCCTTGTGTGTCTCATTAGGAGTGCCATAAGGAATCATTGAGGCAGACGAGGATTTGATAGAAAAGGATTCCCAACCCCCAATAATGTCATTCTGGAGATGAAAAAAAACTTGAGTATGTTAAAGGGACTGTCACCAGAATTTCCATTTTGAACTAGCATTATGCCAATATAGTTCATGCTAACCTGACTTTAAATGTGTTTTCCTTGTTCCCCAGGGTGCCCGCTTTGCATTAAAAACACTTAAAGAGGCTCTGTCACCAGATTTTGCAACCCCTATCTGCTATTGCAGCAGATAGGCGCTGCAATGTAGATTACAGTAACGTTTTTATTTTAAAAAAACGAGCATTTTTGGCCAAGTTATGACCATTTTTGTAGTTATGCAAATGAGGCTTGCAAAAGTCCAAGTGGGTGTGTATTATGTGCGTACATCGGGGCGTTTTTAATACTTTCACTAGCTGGGCGCTCTGATGAGAAGTAACATCCTCTTCTCTTCAGAACGCCCAGCTTGTGACAGTGCAGATCTGTGACGTCACTCACAGGTCCTGCATCGTGACGGCCACATCGGCACCAGAGGCTACAGTTGATTCTGCAGCAGCAACAGCGTTTGCAGGTAAGTCGATCTTACCTGCAAACGCTGATGCTGCTGCAGAATCAACTGTAGCCTCTGCTGCCGATGTGGCCGTCACGATGCAGGACCTGTGAGTGACGTCACAGATCTGCACTGTCACAAGCTGGGCGTTCTGAAGAGAAGAGGATGTTACTTCTCTTCACAGGCCCAGCTAGTAAAAGTATTAAAAATGCTAGTTTTTTTAAAATAAAAACGTTACTGTAATCTACATTGCAGCGCCTATCTGCTGCAATAGCAGATAGGGGCTGCAAAATCTGGTGACAGAGCCTCTTTAAGTTAATGCAAATTAGCACTTCGGTGCAAAAGGGAGAGCCCAAGCCTGGCCACGTAGTGAACGTGCGCTCGCGCGTTCCTGCATCTTAGTCGGCGCATGCGCAGTATAAATAATACGTCCCCCGCTGTAATCGGCACTACTCTGCATGCGCCGATGACATCAGCAGGAACGCATGCGTGTTTTCATTACACTACGGGGGCAGGCGTGAACTCGCCGAGTACGCTGCCTGGCCAATGTCAAGCCCATTCAGTAGGGAGGAAAAGGTGTTTGAACAGGGCAATGACGCGCCAGCACATTGGTGAAAAGGATACTCCCTCGTTGCACCGAAATGCTAATTTGCATAAACTTAATAAGAGAGTGTTTTTAATGCAAAGCAGGCGGCACTTTGGCGAACAAGGAAAACACATTTAATATCAGGTTAGCATGAACTACATTAGCATACGGCTAGTTCAAAATGAAGTTCTGGTGATGACAGGCTCCCTTTAAGGGGAGACTCAGAGACAAGGGGAGTGATTGGCTGCAAGACGCTGCTCCGGTAAGCAACCACACATGTAGGCATTGTTCTTATTGAAAGTACATGCATATTGGTAAGAAAGTGAGAGTGGGAGCTATACAGACCGACGTCTCGCAGCTTATCACCTGTAGGTCCTATTATACTGTATCTCTTATTTTTTGCCCTTACATCCGCTATTTAAGCAGTTTTCGTGAACATATGTGCTCGTTAAGTGCAGGGCTTTGTCATAGTGACATGCCAGAAGTTTTGATTGGTGGAAGCCCAGGCCCTGAGACCCCCACCAATCACTAAAACTAAGTGGAAGAAGTGATCATGCGAGCGCTGAGCTGCTTTGTTTCTGTTCGGCTTTTTCCGGAAATCAATGTAGCAGTGTACGGACTCAATAGAAAGTCCCTGAGACCGTACTCCGCTACATTGGCTTTCTGGAAAAAGCCAAACAGAAACTAAACGGCTTAGACAAGCGCTTCAGCTGCTTCATTTTAGCGATTGGTGGGGGGGGTCTCCGTGATCAGAGCCCCACCAATCAAAACTTCTGACATGTCACAAGTTTGTTGAACGTTTAGTTACCCTTTAAGTATTTCCTCTTCACGTGGTTTGTATCTGTCCATATGCTTTGTATTTTGTTTTATAAGTTGTTACATTGTAGATTTGTTAGTGCTTACATATGGCGGGTATTTAACCCCTTCATAAGCATGAATCACTTCCGTGTGCTGTGCGTTTTCAAAACCAAGCAACCGCCACTTTTTTGCGTCCTAAATTTCCCAGTTTACCGTGTGGTATAAATAACATAATAACTTAACTCAGCTGGTCGTTACGATTGCGGCGATACCAAATTTATATGGTTTTCTTGTGTTTTACTACTTTTACACAGTAAAAAAATCTTTTTCCAAAATTATTTGCTTTTGTGTTGCATTATTTTAAGAGCCATAACTTAACTTTTTTATTTTTCTGCCGATGCAGCTGAATGAACGCTTTTTATTTTTTGCAGTTACAGTATAATGCCCCCCCCTACGGCTGCCCACACACACTATAATGCCCCCTACGGCTGCCCACACACACTATAATGCCCCCTACGGCTGCCCACACACACTATAATGCCCCCTACGGCTGCCCACACACACTATAATGCCCCTTACGGCTGCCCACACACACACTATAATGCCCCCTACGGCCGGCTGCCCACACACACACACCCACACTATAATGCCCCCTACGGCTGCCCACACACACCACACAATAATGCCCCCTACGGCTGCCCACACACACCACACAATAATGCCCCCTACGGCTGCCCACACACACACTATAATGCCCCCTACGGCTGCCCACACACACACACACACAATAATTCCCCCTACGGATGCCCACACACCACACAATAATGCCCCCTACGGCTGCCCACACACACTATAATGCCCCCTACGGCTGCCCACACACACTATAATGCCCCCTACGGCTGCCCACACACACACACAACTATAATGCCCCCTACGGCTGCCCACACACACACACACACACACACACTATAATGCCCCCTACAACTGCACATACACACACACTATAATGCCCCCTATGGCTGCCCACACACACACACACGATAATGCCCCCTATAGTTGCCCTCCACAGAGTATAAAATTCCCCCATAGCTGCTCCCACGCTGTATAATACCCCACACAGCCCCAATAGTGCCTAGTAAAATACATACTCACCTAATCCTGTTCCAACGATGAGTGGAGGAGATCCCTCAGCTCCTCAGGACTGTGAGGCTCGGCGCAGACAAGTGCAATGACATCACTGCCTCGCGCCTGTCTGTGCCGAACCGTGAGAGTGTCGGGTGATACATAGTAAATGGTAGAGAAGGGACCTTAAGGCTCCAGATTAAACCAGAAATTAAAACAAATATATATATATATATATGGGCAAGAGGACATTGGTGAATTGCTCTGAATTTCAGTTATCTTTCAATTCATTCTTTGGTCACTTCATCTCCCACAAAAAATAATTGAATAAAAAGCAATCAAAAAGTCTCATGTACCCCAAAATAGTACCAAAACAAACCACAGCTCGTCCCACAAAAAATAAGCCCCCATTACCGCTCAAATTGACAGAAAATAAATGTAAAAAAAAAAAAAAAGTCATGGCTCTCAGAATATGGCGACACAAAACAAAATTGTATTTTTAACAATCAGTTTTTCATTGTGAAAGTAGTAAAACAACATAAATTTGGTATCGCCGTAATTGTATTAACCCGCAGGATAAAATTAATATGCAGCTTGAACAGAGAACGCCATAAAAACGAAACCCCCCCCCCAAAAATTGAGGAATCGCTGTGTTTTTCCCACTCCACCCCACAAATAATTTTTTCCCATTTTGTCACATTGTATCGTACAAGAAATGACAGCGTGAAAATCTACAACTTGTTCCACAAAAAACAAACCCCTCATATCGATATTTTGACAGAAAAGAAAAATATGGCTTTTGGAGGGTGGGGGAAGAAAAAAAGTGAAAATCCAAAAAAATGTGTGCAGTGAGAAGAGGTTCATGGGAAGTAAAACCCACAACAAAATAGCAAATGCTGTGCTGCAAAGATCGCAAGTCAGAAAAAAACAAAACATAAAAATATTTTTTGGGGGGTTAAAATAAAAAAAAAAATAATACCACCTGGCGTTGTTAATGAGGCTCTGTCACCAGATTCTCCAATCCCGATCTCCTATTGCATGTGATCGGCGCTGCAATGTAGATAACAGTAACGTGTTGTTTTTTTTAAAAACGTTCATTTTTGGCCAAGTTATGAGCTATTTTATATATATGCAAATGAGCTTTGAAATGGACAATTGGACGTTTTTTTTTTCGTTATGTCCAACTGGGCGTGTATTGTGTTTTTAACTGGGCGTGTTTACGTGTATGACGCTGACGAATCAGTGACCAGTCAGCATCATACACTCATCTCCATTCATTTACACAGCAGCGATGTGCAGCCACATACACAGATTAACAGAAATCAAGTGTCCTGATAATGAATACACATGACCTCCAGCCTGGACGTCATGTGTATTCAGAATCCTGACACTTCTGAATCTTTTCTGTGAGATTTCCAGCAAGTGAAACGAAATCTCGTTTACCTCGTAATCTCGCGAGATTACATGTGGCTTGCTGGAATCTCACAGAAAAGATTCAGAAGTGTCAGGATTCTGAATACACATGACGTCCAGGCTGGATTTCATGTGTATTCATTATCAGGACACTTGTGTATGTGGCTGCACATCGTTCTAGTAAGAACACTGTGCTGCTTGTAAATGAATGGAGAGGAGTGCATGACACTGACTGGTCACAGATTGGTCAGCGTCATACACATAAACACGCAAAGTTAAAAACACAATACACGCTCAGTTGGACATAACGGAAAAAAAAAAACGCCCAGTTGTCCATTTCAAAGCCCATTTGCATATATATATATATATATATATATATATATATATAAATAAAATAGCTCATAACTTGGCCAAAAATGAACGTTTAAAAAAAAAACAAAAAAAAACACGTTACTGTTATGTACATTGCAGCGCCGATCACATGCAATAGGAGATAGGGATTTGAGAATCTGGTGACAGAGCCTCTTTAAAGACATCTGTTTTCTGTGCAGCCCGGCCTTCCGGGATGATCCATCCCAATCACAAGCTGCAGTGGTCATATGGGTTACAGCACCATCCCAGGAAACTCGACTGCACGGAGAACAGAGGGATGAGTCTCTGAGAACGACCGGGTGGCAACTATTTTTTTATCGTAGTACTAATTCCTCCCAAAAACCTGCACCACAATTTGGTGCAGTTGTTTGGCCGAAATTGTCTGCGGGTCTTAGGTCCCATACACTGCGTACATTTACGGAGCGTATCTGACCCATGGGAACCCAAACTTAGACTTGATTCCCACAGACTTTACATGCGTTTTTTCCTAGCCAAAACCCCTAAGACAGAAGACATATTGAGTAAGATTTTATAGGTCTCCTCTCCTAGACCGAATTCTGGTTTTGGCTGTAAAAAAAAAAAATTTAAAAAAACACACGCATGCAAAATCTGCACTGTGGGAACCCAGTCAAAGGGTATGTGCAGAGACCAAATAAAAGACGTCTGAAAATACGAAGCGGTTTTCAAGGGAAAACAGCTCCTGATTTTCAGCAACTCGTGTTTTTTGCGCCATTTTTCTATAGAGTCAATGAAAAATGGCTCACGACGTGTCCTGCACTTCTTCGCGGGCGTTTTTTTTACACGGCCATTTTAAAAAATGGCTTCGTAAAAAACGCCCCGTCGGAACAGAACGCCGTATTTCCCATTGAAAATCAATGGGCAGATGTTTGTAGGCGTTCTGCTTCCGATTTTTCAGGACGTTTACTGCCCGAAAAACATCCTCATGGTGCAGTCACATGCTGCAGAAATTCCTGCAACTGAAAAACTGTTTTATTCATCTGAACGGAACGTGTGGTAATCCACGCACCTGCTGCAGAAACAACACGGTTTAAATGAATGGGATGGATTTTCATTCGCAGAAATTTCTGCAACAAATATGCCGTGTGTGACTGCACCCTATGGCGGGAAACCCACCAGATTTGTGTTGCAGATTTTTATGCAGTTTTTTTTTTTAAGCCGGAAGTGTTTTTAAAATATTTAAAAAAAAAACACACAAGATGGAACAGAATAACGTAGAGAAGACAGTGTGAACAACAGGAACGAACACGGCCACCGAGGAAAGCTAGCAACGGACGCCTGTGCTGTGAGAGCGGGACGGAGGGGACTATACTATGAGTACAGCGGAGCTCTCGTCAATGGGAGACACCTGGAGCCAAGGCAGAACGTGTATGGACGGCTGAGCGGCACATTGCAGCATTGGTCGCGTTTCTGCATAGGCCATAGGAAAGGCATCGGTGAGGCACAGCTGGCAATAACAATACATAATAACCAGCGAGCCCGGCAAATACAACAAGATTAACCCGTGAAGGACAAAGCAGATTTCCGGGCTAGCGATAATAGGAAAAGGCACGACTGAACGTAGACAGGTAATCAAGAACTAGGCCACAAACCCACCGGCGGGAAACGAGCGTTGTACTTCTTCTTCTTGCTCGGCATCGTCGGGTAGGAGGACTCTTAGCCACTGGGGCAGCAAAACAGGCGAACAATTCCGCGATCACAACCGCCGAGAACACTGTCAAGCTTTGTCCCACAAGAGCTATTTAATAAAGTTCATTCCATTGTTAAAAAAAATACTTCCTGGTGGACAGCTATGGGTTGTGCGTAATGTGCTTGTTAGTAATAAAGTTGTTTGAAAAAAAAAAAAGACAGCTATCCGTAATTTTGTTACGTATAGTAGGAGGGACGCTGGTGTGCGGTAGTGAATATCGTATTGGCGCGGTTCACACTAGGACTCCCACTCGTTGAGAGTTAGTACAACTCGTTATGGGCTTGTGATTGCTTATGTAGAGTGGATTCAGCTCTCTCGTACCCTGCCGCGTGTAATCATTTGTTGTTATTGATATCTCGCTTGTTAATAAAGTTTTGAAATGACAACCACTAGAACCCTGCCCTCAAAGCTGTTCAAATATGGCTGTTGTAGAACCGGAAGATAAATACTGAGGACTGGTGACAACGAAGCCTGGCCACTAGTAAGATTTCTGTAACTTTTATCCTTTCTCGCAGTCGTTTTACTGCTGGTTTTTAAAAAAAAAATAAAACGATGGCAGGACTGGGGAGTAATTTAGTTCACTTTGCTGCATTATGTGAGGAAAGATTTATCAGAATTAGTACAAAGGAAAATGTACAGACGTTACTACTAGTAACCAATGAGGTTGCTGCTTTCATTATCCAATGTGTACATCTATTATTGAAATAGTTTTCTTTTAAATGCAAATTACCTGCTAATAGAATAATTATGACTAGTTATGTCTGTAATAGAGACGGCGCAAAATAAACCCTACCATCATGTCACACTGCGGTCACGTGACCTCCAAACTGTTCTGTCAGGTGATATCACACACTGCGGTCACGTGACCTCTAAACTGTTCTGTCAGGTGATATCACACACTGCGGTCACGTGACCTCCAAACTGTTCTGTCAGGTGATATCACACACTGCGGTCACGTGACCTCTAAACTGTTCTGTCAGGTGATATCACACACTGCGGTCACGTTACCACAGGCAACTGTCGTGACCGCCGGATGCAACATCACATTGGATGGCACGATCCTTGATAAGTGGCCAGTGCAAAAATATGGGTTAGTTGTATGTAGCTGATCTTGGGGGCGGCAACTAAGGCTCTTACGACACCGGCGTTAGGCCTCATGCGTACGACCGCTGGTCTTTTGAAGACCGTAATCAACGGATCCATTTGTTTGTGGTCCCTGTGTCATCAGTGCGTGTTCCATAGGTTTTCGCGTCGCAGGCAAAACCAAGCCGCAAACACGGACAGGAATAGGACCTGCTCCACATTTTGCGGCTCTGTCCCACGGCCCGCCAACGCATCAGTGGAAACCACTGTCGTGTGCTTGGGGCCATTAGAAATGAATGGATCTGCCTGCTATCCATTGGACAGCGGATAGCACACGGACATAAAACAACGGCCGTGTGCATGGCGCCTTCAGGTCCATTCTGCCTGGTTTCCATTGCTTTTCAATGGTCAAAAAAGTATAGCCTGCTGAACCAGTCATTCTGGTAAAAAAAATTGGATACTTGTTAGGCCCATTAGAAGTCACCGGGATCCATCAGGATCGGTTAGGATCAGTTACACAATAGATTCATCATAACCGTCATGGCTCCAGTGATAATGGAAGCCATTGCACTAGTGTGAACATTACCTTAGATGGGAACAGCTCAATGTCTGTTTACATAGCTGCAAATCACTGTGCAATTGTCTTCCGGTATAGAAACTGGTGCAGACAAAAGTGGATGAAGTGACATTGACATTGATGATGCTGTCACATCACGGTAATAGCCATTCATAACACTTTTTGCTGATGTCGCACCCACTACGACATAAGGCTAATGGAAGGGCAGCAGTGGTAAAAAACGGCAAAACTAATACTATAAGTATATTTAAAGCATATATATATATAAAATTTTCTTTTTTCTTTTATGATCGTGGCAACTCTTAACCTGAACTGGCTTTAAATGGGTTTTCCAGTTAGAAGAATTTGATGACCTATCCTGAGGAAAGGCCATCAATATCTGATCAGTGGCGGTCCGACTCTCTTTTGAATAGGCCGCGGCTCTTGTATGAGCGCTGTTTCACCTTTCCTGCTTCATACTGTGAATCACCCAAACACTTGTAGCGACGGTTCACAATAGTACAGCCTTGTATCATTCAATTGAATGGGAGAAGGCTGTAGTACGGTGAACCTCCGCTACAAGTGTGTGGGCAATTCACAGTACGAGCAGTGACAGGATTTAAAGGGATTATCCCGGGACCAAAAATTGCATTGCAATAATATATTTATGTGAAACGAAGTAATTTACTAATTTACTTTAATTTAAAATTCTGTATTAAAGGTGCAGTTGAAACCTCGAGAATTGTTCACAGAAGTCCTGGAGCTTTTCTAATAATACTGACGCTCCCATACGGCCCCGCATGACTGAGGGCTTGCTTCATGTGTTGTTCGTGAACATGACCACAAGAGGCTGTCACATTGCCTATGGCTCGAATCCCAAACAGAGCATCAGCTAGTGCTTTGCTCGGGACTCCCAGCCCTGCTCCCCACATCCATATTTGGTCAATTCAGGGGTTTCCTATCGCTGGAGTTCCCGAGCAGCTCTGCCGGGGGACACCAGCACTTCTGTCACTGTCCATATATGGACAATGACGTCGGCAGCAGTACTGGAGTCCCTGAGCAAAGCAATTATCTAATTTATGTAATCTATTTTTGCGCATTTATGTTTTATACAGTTCATGTTTCATGCTAAATAACCTGTTAAATTCATTCTTCAGGTTATTACGGCCATGTAGATACCTAATATGTGTACGATTTTTGTTTTTATGTATTGTATGTTCCTTTTTTTTTTTTTTTTTTTTTTAAATCCCATAACTTTATAACAACTTTATTTTATACTTCTAATACATTAGCATACTCCTGTATGCTAATACATTATACTGTGTCACCATGACACAGGCTTCTGTTAGGGCAACACATCGTGTGCCCTAACCTCAGGCATACTGAACAGATAGCCCTGGGGTCCATTGTAGGTCCAGGGCTGACGGCATAGGGTTCTCCCAGACTTCAATCGCGTCACCGGTTTTCTGGTGACAAGATTGAAGAAGGGAAGCACCTATATTCATATTGCGGTCATCGACCGTGGCAATCAACGTGTTAAACAGCTGGTATTGGAGGTTCCTCCAATCCCTGCCATACTCGGCAGGCTTCTCTAAGTATAGGAGCTGTTAGTAACCGCGACCTGCTTAGAGCACGAGCGATCACTGAAGTGCTCATAAGCCTTTTCTACAGCGACGCCAAAAGACTTCGCTGTAGACTGGGGACCTGCACCACCCGCAGTCAAAAGACAGTGGTTGGTCGCAAATAGGTTAAATGTCATTGTCCGCCAAGTTAGGCACCCTTCAGATCATGTTTCTGTAGTCTCTTATGTATGTCAGGAAAGCTCCCGATGTACACAATAAACATGTCCATAGGGCTCTGTTAGCCTAACGGAAGCAAAAGTATCCATTTGGCCTCCATCAGGCTGATATAGGGCGGTATGCCTTTTTTTTTTTTTAAGTATGTAATGGTGTAGTAGACTGCGCTATTCTATCCCGAAGGATCCCGCAAAAAACTTAAACCGCATGGTAAAAGTTTCTTTAACATGGAAGCCTATACGTGACGGTTGCCACTGTAAGGGTATGTTCACACGGCCGTAAACGCCCAAAAAATAGGAAGCAGAACGCCTCCAAACATCTGCCTATTGATTTCAATGGGAAAACGGCATTCTGTTCTGACGGAGCATTTCCGCCGCGTTTTTTCACGCGTAAAAAAACGGCCGTGAAAAAGAAGTCCCCCACATTATAAACTGAAAAAGCAGTAAAACTCCAAACAAATCTACTACCAAGCAAAATCTGCACTCCAAAAGCCAAATGGCGCTCCTTCCCTTCTGAGTGTTACACTGCGCCCAAACAACAGTTTACTCCCACGTATATATGTCATCGCCATACCCAGGAGAACTCTTTTAACAACTCTTTTAACAATTTTTTGGGTGTGTGTCTCGAGTGGTACAAGCTGGGCACAACATGTTTGCCACTGAAATGGCATATCTAGGGAAAAATCGCTATTTTTACTTTGCACCATCCACAGCTCATTTATTTATGGAATAAACCTGTGGAGTCAAAATTCTCACTACACCCCTTAATAAATGCGTTGAGGGGTGTAGTTTTCAAAATGGGGTCACTTCTCAGGGGTTTCTTTTATTATTTCACATCAGAGCCTCTGCAATTGTGAACCAATACTTTGTAAGTCGCCAAATTAGGCCTCAATTTCGTATGGTACTCTTTCACTCCTGAGCCCTGTCGTATGTCGATACAAAAGATTAGGGCCACATGTAGGGTGTTTCTAAAACCGGGAAACACAGCATAATAATTAGAGCTGTCTTTTCATGGTGGCACAAGCTGGGCACCACATATTGTATAATGAAATGGCATATCTATGGAAAAATTGCCATTTTCACTCTTCAACATCGAGTGCACACTAATTTCTGGAAAACACTTGTTGGGTCAAAATACTCACTACTCCCCTAGATAAATTCCTCAAGGGTTGTAGTTTCCCAAATAGATTCAATTTTGAGGAGTTTACACGGTACTGGTACCTTAGGGGCTCACTACACACCTAGATGAATTCCTTGTAGATGTAGTTTCCAAAATGGGGTATTTTTAGGGATGTTTCCTTTGTTTTGCCACCACAAGACCTCTTCAAACCTGACATGGTGCCTAAAATATATTCTAATAAAAAGAAGGCCCCAAAATCCACTCCGAGGCCTGTTCTTTGGTCCATTAGCAAAAAATTGATTAAAATGGAATTAAATGGAAAAATAATAAAATTTGTACATTTCATCTCCACTTTGCTTTAATTCCTGTGAAACGCCTAAAGGGTTAAGAAGCTTTCTAAATGCTGTTTTGAATACTTTGAGGGTGCAGTTTTTAAAATGGTTTCTAATATATAGGCCCTAAAAGCCACTTCAGAACTGAACTAGTCCCTAAAAATATGGGCTTTTAAATTTTTGGGGAAAATGTGGTATATTTCTGCTAAACTTATAAGCCTTATGTCCTAGAAAAATAAAAGTATGTTCAAAAAACAATGCCAACATAAAGTAGACATATGGGGATTGTTAACTAGTAACTCTTTGTGTGATATAAGGCTGGATTCACACGAGCATGTTCGGTCCGTAAAGGACGGAACGTATTTCTGCCTCGCTGCGGGACAACTGTCCCGTGCTGTAATCATGTTTTCAGTACGGGACAGAAGTTCCACGGAGAGGCAGGGACTCCTAGTGTCGTACATAACTATGATGCTAGGAGCCCGGCTCCCTGCAGTGTGTTCGGTCCTGGACTTGCGGCCGAAATACGTTGCGTCCTTTACGGACCGAAAATGCTCGTGTGAATCCAGCCTTACTGTCTTACAAGCAGATACATTTAAATTTAGAAAAATGCGAATTATCTCAAAATTTTGGTGTTTTTCCACAAATAAACACTGAATGTAACGACCAGATTTTACCTCTGACATAAAGTACAATATGTCACGAGAAAACAATCTCAGAATTGCTCAGATAGGTGAAAGCATTCCAAAGTTATTACCACATAAAGTGACAAATGTCAGATTTGAAAAATGAGACTCTGTCAGGAAGGTCAAAAGTGGCTGCAGTGAGAAGGGGTTACAGCAGTGCAGCTACAATGCAAGAATGACTCCTGGAATACCTGAGATTTATGTGTTGCTTATGTTGTTTTAATTTACTTTGTATTGAATTAGTGTGTGTAGGGCAACTCTGGTAGAAGATTTTTTTCAGCATTGTGGAAAAATAGTTTCCTGCCACATTCATAATTGCCAACATTTTTTTTTTCTAGGGACATTTGGGGTGTGACTTATTTGGTGGGTGTGTCTGATGGGAATGGCTAATGGACTTGGCTTTCTTCACAGAATTTCTGCATACACATAAACGAACAAAAATGTCTGCACTAGTTTGGCTGAGAACTTTTATGGTGGCCAGTATCTTTCTCTGGTTATCTCGTTGTATACAGTCAGGTGAAGTCTCCCTTTGTCACTAGGGCTAGGCGATATGTGGTGATCACTACTGGTAGCGTAAAAACCAGCATAGATAGTGCAACACTAAGTGCCCCTTGTAGATAGTGCTCCATACTGCCTCCAGTGGATAGTGCCACACATTGCTCCCTTTAGATAGTGCCAGACCTCTCCCTGTAGATATTGCTTCCTGTAGATAATGCCACATGCCCCCCTGTAGATAGTGCCACGTGCCCCCCCCCTCGTGGTCTGTAATACCTAGGTCTGTAATCAGGAAGAGGGGGGTATTCTCTGCGTCTAGAGGAACAAGGGTTTCACCATCATCACAGACGGAGATCTTTTACTGTATTCACATGAGCGTGATATACGGTCCGTATGTCGGCCGCATTTCCCGGACCGAACACACTGCAGGGAGCCGGGCTGCTAGCATCATAGTTATCTATGACGATAGGAGTTCCTGCCTCGCTGCAGGAAAACTGTCCCGTACTGTTATCATGTTTTTAGTACCAGACAGTAATTCCGCGGAGAGGCAGCGACACCTAGCGCCATAGATAACTATGATGCTAGGAGCCCGGCTCCCTGCAGTTTGTTCGGTCTGGGAAATGCGTAAAAGCACATAGCGTATCTGCCCTGTGCACCGCAGGGAATTCCGACCAAAAAACTCACCAAATTGTGGTGTTTTTTTGGCCGGAATGTCCGCTGTGGAAAACTGCATGTAGGGGAAAAAAACACATACTTACCCTCTGTTGTCCTGCAGACCGGCCTTCTGGGATGACGTTTAATCCTGTATGACTGATGCAGCGGTCACATGGGATGAAACGTCATCCCAGGAGGCCGGACTGGACAAAGTAACATGGAATTCGGGATAAGTATAAGATTTTTTTTCTGAGTTGCGTGTTTGCTGCAGAGTCGCTGCTTTTCCACCGCACAAAAAGGCAAACAAATCTCATCCACACGCTGCGTAAATAATGAGCGAAAAAAAAAACCACTTTTTGATACGTTTTTTGGAGCCGGTTTTGGAGCCGTTTTTCCATCGACCCAATAAAAAACGGCTCAAGAAGTGACATGCAAGGCATATTTCGAAGCATTTACGCACCGAAATACGCCTGAAAACTGCATGTGAATATACCCTAAGGGCTTGTCCTCACACAACGGAATTGCTGCAGAAAATTTCTGCAAAAATTCAGTTGAAAATCAAATGCTTTCCACTACTGCAAAAACGCACCATTTCCTGAGGTTTTACGGCAGAAAATGGTGTGGAAATTGCTGCGTTTTTCCCAATGTTACGAGACTGAGACATCTCCTCTGAAAAACGATGTTTTTTAAGCCACTCACAATTTTCGCTGCGTTTTTTACGGCTGTTTTCTATAGAGTCTATAAAAAAACAGCTCCAAAAATGTCCCAAGAAGTGACCTGCACTTCTTTTTCGCGGCCGTTTTTTTACGAGGCCGTTTTTCAAAACGGCCCATCGGAACAGAATACCGTTTTTCCCATTGAATTCAATGGGCAGGTGTTTGGTGGCATTCTGCTTCTGTTTTTTCGGCCGGTTTTCGGGCGTTTACGGCCCGATAATAGGCCGAAATAGACCGTGTGAATATACTCTGAGAGCGTGCGTGCGTGCACACTCTGTCTCCTCGCTTTTGCTGTAACACTGTCCATATCTGATTGGACAGTGTCACAGTCATAGTAGCACGCCCCCTTGCCAGTACATGCCTCATTGACCGTTCAAGGGCTTATTTAAATATCGGGCGCCAAATATAACGGCACCGATATCTAAATAACAGAGGAGGGTAGAAAAAAAATGTAAAGTGCCCCAGGGTTTGTGCAGCCCTCCCCATTACATGCTGCACTCAGCTGCACAGGTATGGGAGGTGAAAGGTTCTCTTTAAGGACACAGCCAATTTGACTTTTCATTTTTGTTTTTTCCTCCCTGCCTTCCAAAAGCCATAACTTTTTTATTTCTTCGTCGACATAGCCATATGAGGGCTTGTTTTTTGTGGGACAAGTTGTAGTTTTTTATCGCACCGTTTATTGTACTGCATAATGTACTGGGAAGCTGAAAAAAAAATATTTGTGGGGTGATATGTACAAAAAACAGCGATTACGCCATATTTTGGGGTTCTGTTTTTTTTGCGTCTATCAGGTGGTAAAAAGTACATATTCACCTTATTCTACAGGTTGGTACGATTACGGCGATACGATATATGTTTTGTTTTATGTTTTACCACTTTAAAAAAAATAAAACTATTTTCTAAAAAAAACAAACGTTTTGTGTCGCCATACTCTGAGAGCCATAACTATTTTAGTTTTCCATCAATTTAGCAGTGTGAGGGCTTAAATTTTGTGAGGCGAGCTGTAGTTTTCACTGATACCATGATTTTGGGGTTCATTTTACTTTTTGATCACTTTTTATTCAATTTTTTTTGAGAGCTAAGGTGACCAAAAAACAGCAATTTGCATGTTTTATATATAATTTATTTTTTTTACGGTGTTCACCAAGCGGGTTAAACAATACTATATTGTGATAGTTTGGAGTTTTACGTACGCGGCGATACCAGTTATGTTACCGTTATTTTTTTTTTTAACATTGCTTTAGTGGAAAAATGAGAAAAGTTTTGTTGTTTTTTTTTAACTTTTAATACTTTTTTTTTCGGAACTTAAAAAAAACTTTATTTAACTGTTATTTACCTCTTTTATTAGTCTCCCTAGGGGACTTGAACCAGTGATCCAATATGCATGATGCATGATATACTGCAATACTAATGTATTGCGGTATATCGTGATTCAGACAGTCTCCTTTGAAGCCCTGCCGGAGACCTGGGGGCCTTCATTAGGCCCCCAGGCTGCCTTGACAACCATTTTCACCAGCCATCACGTTGCGGGGGGCGCGGTGGCGTGTTTGAGGGGGCGCCCCCTGATTCTAACAATTTAAATGCTGCGGTCGCGATTGACTGCGGCATTTAAGGTGTTAAACGGGCGGAATCAAAGTGATCTTTGATTCCAACCGTTGCAGTGAGGTGTTGTCTGTATAACACAGCTGTTACCCGCTGAGTATGGAGCCACCTCAGCCCGTGAGCCCACTCCATACTTCCCCTTAACGGCTGTCACGTACCAGTACGTGACATGTCGTTACGGGATTAAAGGTGTTGTCCACTACCGGACAACTGACGACCTATCCACCGGATAGGTCATCCGTATATGATCGTGGGGGATCCGACACCCGGACCTAACACCAATCGGCTGCTCCGGCTGCTTGTACCATTGATACTACTTTTCCCACTGTGTATACTACTGCTGGTGCCACTGTGTGTATTATGGCTGGTAATACTGTGTGTGTACTGCTGGTGCCACTGTGTGCATACTACTATTGGTACTACTGCTGGTGGCTATATGTGAATGCTAAGGCTGGTACTATTTATACCACTGTTGCCACTGTGTATGTACAATTTCTGGTGCCACTCTGTGTTTGCTGGTGCCACTGTGTACTTACTATTGCTAGTACTATTGGAATTGCTGCTGGTGCCACTACACCGCATTCCAAATTATAATGCAAATGTTATTTTTCGCTGATTTTCCTAAATAGTCGATGCAAATGACAGCCAGTATAATCCTCAAGCCATCAACCGTTGGAGTATAATGCGAATTTTATTGAACAAATCAACTAATGATAAGATTTTTTTTTTAGAAGTAAAAAATTCAAAATGCACTGTTTCAAATTATTATGCACAACAGAGATCAAAACATTTTAGTTGTAAAGAGAACTAACATGGTAATTTGTAGAATTTGCAGCATCAGGGGGTCATATTTACAGAAATCAAAAGCTCTTTCAATCAAAAATAACTTAACAGGCCAAGTTACATGTTAACATAGGACCCCTTCTTTGATTTCACCTTCACAATTCTTGCATCCATTGAATTTGTGAGTATTTGGACAGTTTCTGCTTGAATATCTTTGCAGGATGTCAGAATAGCCTCCCAGAGCTTCTGTTTTTATGTGAACTGCCTCCCATCTTCATAGATATTTTGCTTGAGGATGCTCCAAAGGTTCTCAATAGGGTTGAGGTCAGGGGAACATGGGGGCCACACCATGAGTTTCTCTCCCTTTATGTCCATAGCAGCCAATGACACAGAGGTATTCTTTGCAGCATGAGATGGTTCACTGTCATGCATGAAGATAATTTTGCTACGCGAGGCACGGTTCTTCTTTTTGTACCACGGAAGAAAGTGGTCAGTGATAAACTCTATGTACTTTGCAGAGGTCATTTTCACACTGTCGGGGACCCTGAAGGGGCCTACCATCTCTCTCCTCATGATTCCAGCCCAAAACATGACTTTGCCATCTCCTTGCTGACGTCGCAGCCTTGTTGGGACATGGTGGTCATTCACCAACCATCCACTACTCCATCCATCTGGACCATCCAGGGTTGCACGGCACTCATCAGTAAACAACACGGTTTGAAAATTAGTCTTCATGTATTTCTGAGCCCACTGCAACCGTTTCTGCTTGTGAGCATTGTTTAGGGGTGGCCGAATAATAGCTTTATGCACACTTGCAAACCTCTGGAGGATCCTACACCTTTTTGCTGCTTTGCAATGGCATTTTAGCAGCTGCTCTCCTAAATCCTATTAATTTGGCAGAAACCTTCCTCATTATGCCTTTATCTGAACAAACCCGTCTGTGCTCTGAATCAGCCACAAATCTTTTCACAGTACGATGATCACGCTTAAGTTTTCTTGAAATATCCAATGTTTTCATACCTTGTCCAAGGTATTGCACTATTTCACGCTTTTCGGCAGCAGAGAGATCCTTTTTCTTTTCCATATTGCTTGAAACCTGTGGCCTGCTTAATAATGTGGAACCTAGGGGGTCATAATATGGGCCCAAATATAAGAGGGTTTCCTACTAAGGTGGAGATGATAACTGTCCCACACAAATATATAAACCCCATAAGGGTAAGATTCAATACCTAGGCACTACGATTTTATTACCACAACAATAATAGATGATCAGTGATATAAGACATCCCTATTGTGTATATCTCATCAAAGAAACGCTCAATAACCATGTGTACTATTTATTAATAAATACACAGATGCAACAGTCTAAGGGTATGTGCACACGACAACGCCAAATAAGTCTGAAATTACGGAGCTGTTTTCAGGAGAAAACCGCTCCAGAATTTCAGACGTTTTTACAAGTGCACGCGTTTTTCGCAGCGTTTTTAACGGATGTAATTGGAGCTGGTTTTCATTGGAGTCAATGAAAAACTGCTCCAATTACGTCCCAAGAAGTGTCCTGCACTTCTTTGACGCGGCTGTAATTTTACGCGCCGTCTTTTGACAGCGACGCGTAAAATGACAGCTCGTCTGCACAGAACATCGTAAGACCCATTGCAAGCAATGGGCAGATGTTTGCCGAGGTATTGGAGCCGTCTTTTCGGGCGTAATTTGAGGCATAAAACACCTCCATTACGTCTGAAAAGAGGTCGTGTGCACATACCCTTAGAGGTAACATACATTATAATGGTCCGCATATGAGGAAGATGAAACAAATGAGTTCAGAGGAGGAAGTCCACATGTCTATTTTCATCTAGAAAAAAATATATAAAGAAGAGAAAATAAATATATAATAATACAAATCTTGTAATATTAATCTAATTATTATAAGACATATGTATGTTCGGTTTCCCATACGGTACTTCGGATACATCTAGAACATACAAGTGTATCCCATAGGATCACACATAAACCAGTAAACCCTTCATGTCATGCCAGCGCTAACCTTTGTTCGGATAGTCGACTTATGCTTTTTGATTCTGACCCTATACTCCTGTGTTGTTTTCCCAATATAAATTAATTTACAGGGGCATTGTAAAGCATACATCAGGCAGGTTGGCGAACAGGTTAGAAAATGTTTAATCTGAGATATTCTACCACTGGCCGGATCTATTGTACATTACCCTTTGCAAGATTTCCACAATTTTCACAGTTAAGACATGGAATGCAACCAGTTTTAGGAGGTGCTAATGGCATTTGAGTCAGATTATACCAAATGGTCCTTCAGATTTTTAGATCGTCTAAATGCCATCCTCCCGGGGCAATTTGAATTCCGGTACAAAACCAGACAAGAAATTCAACGTACGCCATTCACGGCGAATGATGTCGCCGATTTTACCACCAATGCCTGTGTATGTTGAAATAAAAGACAATCTGGATGGTGACATATTTTTACGAGGAGTCAATAGAGATTCACGAGATGTAGTACTCACTTTGTTTCTCTGTCTACTTAGGAGGGTGGATATTTACGTTTAAGGAATTTGACGCTCATTTCATCAAGTCGTTTAGGCAAATGGTGTGGCTCAGATACAATGCGCTTCACCCTGAGCATTTCACTAAAAAGAAGCGATTCAAGCATGCGTTTGGGATGCTGACTGTCAAAATGTAACAAATTGTTACGATGAGTGAGTTTAATGTATAAATCCTTTACCAACCTATCATCCAATCTATAGACCACTGTGTCAAGAAATTGCAGGAACAGTTCAGACAATAAAGTTCAGACTCATGATGAATTTGATGTCCGTGTCAATAATGTTCAAAAAGGAGTGAAACTCCTCCAGTTCACTTATTCTACCTGTCCAAATAGCAAAGACATCATCGATGTATCTCCACCACCTCAGTACATGACTGAAGTGGTGGAATACACAGACGTGTCTCGACTGAAGGGCTGCCAGGAACATCTTGGCGTAAGTGGGAGCCACATTAGAGCCCATGGCGGTCCCTTTATTTTGTACAAAAACATTGTCTCGAAATTGGAAATAGTTCTTACTGAGAACTATTTCCTATCTCCAGTAAGCTCATCAAGAATGTGATGCATTCAACTGAAAGGGATGTACCCCTTAAAGCTTCATCAACCACCTCTAGACCCTTAGTATGGTCAATCAAGGTGTATAAGCTACACACATCAAATGACACCAAGATGACCTTGCCATTGAGCGACACATCCTTAAGCTTTAAAGTGAAGTCTGAAGTATCTTGGATATAAGAAGGGGCAGAAGTGGCATATGATCTTAACACCTTCTCAAGGAAAGAGGCTATTGGACCAAAAATGGAACCCCCTACCCAAGACAATCGGTCACGCAGGAGGTTTTTCCAAACATTTGTGGATTTTGGGCAGGCAATAAATGACCGGCGTCACCGGACGAGGCACTGTGAGAAATTCAATCAACTCTTTATAAATTATACACCCTAACAATGATTGGTGTTATAGAGCACTAATCCGATGCTAGATACGAAAATTTAGGGGCACCACCAATTTCACTCAAATACAGTGATGTGTCCATGACGACCGAGGCCTGTGTTATATCAAGTCCAGAGTCAACACAGCCATCTACCAAGAAATTTTACAGCACTTCATGCTTTGCTCTGCTGACAAGCTTTATGTAGATACTGATTTCATTTTCCAGCAGGACTTGGCACCTGCCCACACTGCAATATGTACCAATACCTGGTTTAATAACCACAGTATCACTGTGCTTGATTGGCCAGCAAACTTGCCTGACCTAAACCCCATAGAGGATCTATGGAGTATTGTCAAGAGGAAGAGGAGACACCAGACCCAACAATGCAAACAAGCTGAAGGCCGCTATCATAGCAACCTGGGCTTCCATAACACCTCAGCAGTGCCACAGGCTGATCGCCTCCATGCCACACCGCATTGATGCAGTAATTCATGCAAAAGGAGCCCCGACCAAATATTGAGTGCATATACTGTACATACTTTTCAGTAGGCCAACATTACGGTATTAAAAATCCTTTTTGAAATTGGGCTTACATATTCTCATTTTCTGAGACACTAAATTTTGGGTTTTCATTAAAGTGTAGCTAAACGTTCGACAAACTTCTGACATGTCATAGTGACATGTCAGAAGTTTGGATTGGTGAGGGTCCGAGCATGGAGACCCCCACCAATCACGAGAACGAAGCAGCTGAAGCACTCGTGTGAGCGCTCAGCTGCTTCGTTTCTTTTCGGCTTTTTCCGGAAAGCCGATATATCGGAGTACGGGCTCGTAGACTTTGTATTGAGCCCATACACGATACATTTATTTCCGGAAAAAGCCGAACAGACACGAAGCAGCTGAGAGCTCACACGAGCACTTCAGCTGCTCTCGTTCCAGCGATTGGTGGGGTCTCCGTGCTCGGACCCCCACTAATCCAAACTTCTGACATGTCACTATGACATGTCAGAAGTTTGTCGAACGTTTAGCTACACTTTAACTTTGCTATACTCATCAACATTAAAAGAAAATAATGCTGGAAATAGATCACTCTGTGTGTAATGAATCTATACAATATGAGTTTCACTTTTTGAATTGAATTACTGAAATAAATTTAACTTTTTGATGATATTCTAATTCATTTAAAAGGACCTGTATATACGCACATAAAATACAAAAGAAAAAATGCAAAGCGCACAATAGTGCATGAACCAGTGATGGTGCTGGTCTGGTAAAGGTAACAATATCTGCTCACCTTGTGGAGTTATGCTCGGAGCATAACATCCATAGTTGCGTGGAATAAAGGAGGAGAACCTTTGTAGCAGTGACAGCTATGGTTCAGGTGCAGCCGGGGATCCAATTCGAAGAATGAAAACAGACTCGATATTTCAAAGACAATAGGGAATGGATAGAAAAAAATGAATTTTCCTCTGGCGCATCCTTCGCTGAAGAGTATTTTCATTCAAGAGAGGTGTTTCAGGAAAAATTGGACTTTATTCAGGTACAATTACAACAAAAAAGTTTCGAGATCGTACTGATCTCTTCCTCAGGTAGTGTACGAGTGTTTGGGTATGTTCACACGATAGCAGGCATTTATGGCTGAAATGACAGACTGTTTTCAGAAGAAAACAGCTGCGTCGTTTCAGCCGTAAATGCTCCTCCTCGTAATATACGAGGCGTCTGTGATGCTCGTATATCTTGAGCTGCTCTTCATTGAGTTCAATGAAGAACGGCTCAAATTACGTTGCAAAGAAGTGCCCTGCACTTCTTTGCCGAGGCAGTCAATTTACGCGTCGTCGTTTGACAGCTGTCAAACGACGACTCGTAAATTACAGGTCGTCTGCACAATACGTCGGCAAACCCATTCAAATGAATGGGCAGATGTTTGCCTACGTATTGTAGCCCTATTTTCAGACGTAAAACGAGGCATAATACGCCTCGTTTACATCTGAAAATAGGTCGTGTGAACCCAGCCTTTAACAGTGGAAAACAGTCTCTGTTTTATAACACAGACGAGGAGTTAACAAGGAAACAACTACCGGGTCAGATTGACAGGTCAAAACAACAGCATAAAAGAAAGGTATGTATAAATAATTAGTTTTTCTGTTAAAAATCAATGTTAGTATAAAAATAATCTGTTTAACCCCTTCCCTCTTTGGCCACTTTTGACCTTCCTGACAGAGCCTCATTTTTCAAATCTGACATGTTTCAATTTATGTGGTAATAACTCCGGAATGCTTTTACCTATCCAAGCGATTCTGAGATTGTTTTCTCGTGACACATTGGACTTTATGTTACTGGCAAAATTTGCCCGATACATTCAGTATTTATTGTGAAAAACACCAAAATTTAGCGAAAAATTGCAAAAATTAACATTTTTCTCAATTTAAATGCATCTGCTTGTAAGACAGGCAGTTATACCACACAAAAATGTTGCTAACTAACATCCCCCATATGTCTACTTTAGATTGGCATCGTTTTTTGATCATCATTTTATTTTTCTAGGACATTACAAGGCTTAGAACTTTAGCAGCAATTTCTCACATTTTCAATAAAATTTCAAAATGCTATTTTTACAGGGGCCAGTTCAGTTGTGAAGTGGCTTTGAGGTCCTTAGATATTAGAAACCCCCAATAAGTCACCCCATTTTAAAAACTGCACCCCTCAAAGTATTCAAAACAGCATTTAGAAAGTTTCTTAACCCTTTAGACATTGCGCAGGAATTAAGGCAAAGTAGAGGTGAAATTTACAAAGTTCATTATTTTTTTCCAGAAATTCATTTTGAATCCATTTTTTTTGTACCACAGAAGGTTTTACCCAAGAAATACAACTCAATATTTATTGCCCAGGTTCTGCAGTTTTAGGAAATATCCCACATGTGGCCGTAGTGTGCTACTGGACTGAAGCACCGGCCTCAGAAGCAAAGGAGCACCTAGTGGATTTTGGGCCTCCTTTTTATTAGAATATATTTTAGGCACCATGTCAGCTTTGAACAGGTCTAGTGGAACTAAAACAGTGGAAACCCCCCAAAAGTGACCCCATTTGGGAAACTACACCCCTCGAAGAATTTATCTAGGGGTGTAGCAAGCATTTTGACCGGCCAGTTTTTTTGCAAAAATTTTTGGAACTAGGCCATGAAAATGAAAATCTAAATTTTTTCAAATAAAATGTAGGTTTAGCTAATTTTTTTTCATTTCCAAAAGAACTAAAGTAGAAAAAGCACCACAGAATTTGTAGAGCAATTTCTCCCGAGTAAAACAGTACCCCACATGTGGTAATAAACGGTTGTTTGGACACACGGCAGGGCTTAGAATGGAAAGTGCGCCATTTGGCTCTTGGAGCTCAAATTTAGCAGAAATGGTTTGCGGAGGCCATGTCACATTTGCAAAGCCCCTGAGGTGACAAAACAGTGGAAACCCCCAACAAGTGACCCCATTTTGGAAACTATACCCCTCGAGGAATTTATCTAGGGGTGTAGCAAGCATTTTGACCGGCCAGTTTTTTTGCAAAAATTTTTGGAACTAGGTCATGAAAATGATAATCTACATTTTTTCAAATAAAATGTAGGTTTAGCTAATTTTTTTTCATTTCCAAGAGAACTAAAGTAGAAAAAGCACCACAACATTTGTAGAGCAATTTCTCCCGAGTAAAACAATACCCCACATGTGGTAATAAACAGTTGTTTGGACACACGGCAGGGCTTAGAAGGGAAAGAGCGCCATTTGGCTCTTGGAGCTCAAATTTAGCAGGAATGGTTTGCGGAGGCCATGTCGCATTTGCAAAGCCCCAGAGGTGACAAAGCAGTGGAAACCCCCAACAAGTGACCCCATTTTGGAAACTATACCCTTTGAGGAAATTATCTAGGGTATAGTGAGCATTTTGACCCCACAGGTTTTTTGCAGAAATTTTTGCAAGTAGGCTGTGAAAATGAAAATCTACATTTTTTCAAATAAAATGTAGGTTTAGCTAATTTTTTTTCATTTCCACAAGGACTAAAGGAGAAAAAGCACCATAAAATTTGTAAAGAAATTTCTCCCGAGTAAAACAATACCCCACATGTGGTAATAAACGGCTGTTTGGACACACGGCGAGGCTGAGAAGGGAAAGTGCGCCATTTGGCTTTTGGAACTCAAATTTAGCAGGAATGGTTTGCGGAGGCCATGTCGCATTTGCAAAGCTCCTGAGGGGACAAAACAGTGGAAACCCCCAACAAGTGACCCCATTTTGGAAACTACACCCCATGAGGGAATTATCTAGGGGTAGAGTGAGCAGTTTTACCCCACAGGTTTTTTACAGAACTTATTGTAACTAGGCCGTAAAAATGAAAATCTAAATTTTTTCAAAGAAAATGTAGGTTTAGGTATTTTTTTTTCATTTCCACAAGGACTGAAGGAGAAAAAGCACCACAACATTTGTAAAGCAACTTCTCCCGAGTAAAATAATACCCCACATGTGGTCACAAACATCTGTTTGGACACACGGTAGGGCTCAGAATGGAAGGAGCACCATTTGGATTTTGGAATGGTTTCTGGGTGTCATGTCATATTTGCTGAGCCCCTGTAGTACTAGTACAGTGGAAACACCCCAAAAGTGACACCATTTGGGAAACTGCACCCCCTGAGGAATCATCTAGGGGTATAGTGAAAATTTTGATCCCAAAGGTTTTTTGCTGAATTAATTAGAATTAAGCCATGAAAATGAAAAATATTTTTTTTTCCAACAAGATGTAGTTTTAGATACACATTTTTCATTTTTACAAGGAATAGAGAAGAAAAAGCACCCCAACATTTGTAAAGTAATTTCTCCCGAGTACGGTAACACCCCATATGTGGTTATAATCGACTGTTTACATATATGGGAGCATTCAGAAGAAAAGGAGCGGTATTTATCTTTTGGAGCGTAGATTTTGCTGGAATGGTTTGTGGACGCCATGTTGCATTTGCAAAACCCCTGATGTACCAAACAAAAGTGACCCCGTTTTAGAAACTACACCCCTAAAGGCATTTATCAAGGGATGTAGTGACAATTTAGACTCCACAGGTGTTTTTCAGAAATGAATACGCAGTGGATGGTGCAAAGTGAAAATTGCAATTTCTCCACTGATCTGCCCATTCACCGCACAAGATGTTGTGCCCCTAGAGAATCTTACCCCATAAATTGTTAAGCGGGTTCTCCCGGGAATGGTAATGCCTTACTTGTGGCCATAAATTGCTGTTTGGGCCCACTGTAGGGCTAAGAAGGGAAAGACCGCCATTTTGAGCATGGATTTTGCTTGGTAATAGTTCTGTTTGGGGTTTTGCTGGTATTTCAGCTTATAATGTGGGGGCGTATGTAATCTGTGCGGAGTACATCAGGGTATATGTAATCTGTGCGGAGTATATCAGGGCATAATAGGAGGGTATAATCATGGGGTAAATAATAAAATTCTCCATAGATGTGTGTTACGCTGTGAAGCGATCCGTTATGCGCAGGCCGGCGTCACACTGATAAACGGTTTTCTTTCTTATCCCTCCTTTGTAACGCTCTGCACCTTTTGGGGACTTTTTCTCCTTCGTAGTTTGGGAAATATTACTGGGAAAGTTTTGCACTGGTATAATCCGGGCGCCCTCACTTCCAGCGGATGTGCTATGTCCCTTCCCTTTCCTAGTTCCTAAATACTAGGGCCCTGAAACTGAAGGAATGTTCCCCTCCGGCCTGCGCATTGAGATGTTTTTTCATCACCGCATTACTAGTGCCGTAACTTTTTTATTTTTCAGTTGATTGAGCGGTGTGCGGGCTTGTTTTTTGCGAGACGGGCTGTAGATTTTATTGGTACCATTTTAGAACACATACGACTTTTTGATCACTTTTTATTTCATTTTTTGGTAAAGGAAATTACCAAAAACAAGCAATTCTGGAATAGTTTTTTATTGTTTTTTTTTCTCTGCATCCACAGTGCGCCCTAGATTACATGTTAGCTTTATTCTGCGGGTCGATACGATTACGGCGATACCAAATTTATATAGTTTTTTTTATGTATTGCGGCTTTTGCACAATAAAATCACTTTTTTTATAAAATCATTTGTTTTCTCTGTCGACATATTCTAAGACCCATAACTTTATTATTTTTGCGTGCACAAAGCGGTGTCAGGGATTATTTTTTGCGGCACGGATTGGCGTTTTTTATTAGTACTATTTTGGAGTAAATGTGACTTTTTGATCACTTTTTATAGCATTTTTTGGAAGGAGATGTGACCTAAAAACAAAGATTCTGGCGCTGTTTTTCATGTTTTTTTTTTACCGCGTTCACCGTGCGGGATAAATTACATAATAGTTTTGTAGTTTGGGTCGTTACGGACGCGGCGATACCAATTATGTATAGTTTTTTTTATTTTTACGGTTTTTCCCATAATAAAATACTTACTATGGGAAAAAAGTCAGTTTAGCTTTATTTTTATTTGAAATGTGTGTGTTTTTATTGTTTTACCACATTTTTATTTACTTTTTTTTACTTTTTTTACTTGTCCCACTAGGGGACATGAGGGCCTGATGCCCCGATCGCTACTCTAATACACTGCACTACATACGTAGTGCAGTGTATTAGCGCTGTCAGTTATTCACTGACAGCAAGCCTATGAGGACTCGCCGCAGGCGGGTCCTCATCGGCTCCCGTACAAGGCAGACTCGGACGCCATTTTCTGGCGTCCGATTGCCACAGCAACCCAGCGATTGCATCACTGGGTTGCCGATCGGGTGAAAACCTATCAGATGCTGCGCTCTATTGAGCGCAGCATCTGAGGGGTTAATCTGCCGGATCGGAGAATAGTTCCGGTCCTGGCAGTTACAGGAGGGTGCCAGCTGTATAATACAGCTGTCACCCCGCGGTGATGGTGCCGGCTCTGCTTCTGAGCCCGCACCATCACTGCGCCGTATATATACGGCGCTTTGCGGGAACCACCTCCCGACAGCGCCGTATATATACGGCGTATGTCGGGAAGGGGTTAAACGTTATGTATTAGAGTGGAGTTATTTTGGTCTTATATTTGTCCATATGTTTAAATATACAAATATACAATGGTAAAAACGATGTCAATATTTAAAAGGGACAGAACGACCTGTCATATCAGAGAGAGTGTACTATAAATATGTTATAAAATTAAATAGACAACTAAAATAATTTAAAATAGAAAAATTGTAGTTGTAATATCGGCTAAAATATTAAAACATCAGTTTTAATATGCAAGAAATATGGTAATTCATTTTTATTGTGGTTAACCAACTTTATAATGAATGGATATTTGTTGTTTTTTTATATAATCATATCATAATACTGTATTTTTATTGTCATAATTCGTTAACAATAATAAGCTATTTTGTTTTTAATGTAAATATTCGTTCAGTGTATAAAAGAAACCACTTGCCATTATTGCGTTTTTATGTGATTATAAAATGAGTAGTCTTATAGGTTGAAAAAGTTATCCTTTTATAAAAGCTTTAGGCCTCATTCACACGGCAGGGTTTCCCGGCCGGGTGCCGGCCGTTCATAAATCGGCCGGCACCCGGCTGCATTAGGAATAATAGACCCCTAATGGGGCTATTCACACGACCGATTTTTTGACGGCTGGGAAAACCGGCCGTCAAAAAATAGGACATGCTCTATCTTCGCCCGGGTATCCGGCCGCCCGGCTCCCATAGAAGTCTATGGGGCCGGGTAATACACGGCCATCACCGGGATGTGTCCCGAGTGATGGCCGGGTTTTCCGGTGCTTGCACTCTATCTCCTCCTCCTCACAGCGCAGAGTGCATGTGAGGAGGAGGAGTTGATGCCATTCTGACGAATGGCATCGCTGTACACTGTGTGGCAGGGCCGGGGTGTACAGCAGGTGGAAGGGAGCGCTGCGCTGGCTCCCTTCCCCTGCTTGTTAAAATCACCCTGGCCCGGCGACACCTTCGATGGCGCCGCTAGCAGCTGCTGCTGCTGCGGCTGCTACTACTGTAGCGACGCCACTATAGCAGAGCGGGGAAGTATCTCCCCGCTCTGCTATGTGCTAGCCGCACTTTAGCTCCTTGAAGGAGCGGAATCCCCGTGTTTTCTGGGATTCCGCTCCTGGACAGAGCGCTTGATGTCTCTGTTCATATCTGGGCAGTGACATCAGGGGAAACTCCTGAAGCGGAATCCCCGAACACATGGGGATTCCCCTTCAGGAGTTGCCGCTGATGTCACTGTCCGGATCTGCCCGGCCCGGCACGGATGCAAAACTTTATCCAAACCGGCCGGGCAGAATGGCCGATTTTACCGGCCGGCACTCGGGCTCGGGAACGACCCGTTCGTGTGAATCCCGCCTTATTATAAATAAGTGATAGTTTTGTTATAATTAAATGACTGTCTCCATTTTTTCGTTTAATCCTTCTGGAACTAATGTTTTTAATTTGTAGATCCAGAAGTTCTCTCTGTTGCATAAAGTCGCAAATCTGTTGGTATTAGATGCCGTGATTTGTTCAATGGGAGTAATTTTAAAAAAATCAAAATTATTACTATGTGACAACATACAGTGTCTGGAGATACTATGTAGGATAAATTTGTTCTTGCAGTTGGACCTATGTTTATTTACACGGCAGTGTAATTGTTGTGTAGTTCTGCCCACATATTGTAGGCCACATTGGCAATTTATCAAATAGATGACATATTGTGACTGACAATTTAAATGCTTATCAATTTTATGTGTATTTTTTGTTTAGTTTGATGTGAAAGTATCAGTTTCAGTAATCATGTTACAACATAAGCATCTTGTTTTCCCACATTTCGAACTGCCTTTTTTGTTATGTTTGACAATAGTAGTTACTTCGGTTTCATTTTTGTGATCAGGAAAAATTACTCTGCTGGGTGCTAGTATATTTTTAATGGTTTTCGCTCTTCTAAAAGTAATTGACGGCTTCAATGAAACCTCTTGAATGAAAATACTCTTCAGCGAAGGATGCGCCAGAGGGAAATTCCTTTTTTTCTATCCATTCCCTATTGTATATACGCACAAGCACAAATACAGCTCCGTACAGAGATCATTTGCAAATTCAGTTTAACCCCTGCCATATAAGTTTGTACTGCATAAAACTACAGCTCCCAGTATAACCTGAACAATGATCAGTATATGCTGGGAGTTGCTGTTTCAGAAACAAATCAGAACGATACACACTTCATCTCGCTGCAGATCATACAGTGACTACAGTACTGATCAGTCACAGGAAGAATACACATTTAAATTTAGTGACTCCGGTAAAATTTTCTCCGATTGGAGTCGTTCTTTTTCTCGCTTCTTTTCCATCCATCCAGACCTCTGACGCCTCCTGGCCACGACCCATTTCTGCAGAGTTTGTCGCTTAAATGTTTTCGGCTCCTCACTTTTCCAACGTATCCACACCTATAAACGAAGATAAAATTCTCATGGTGCCATACACTGTGCCCCTGAATATAATAGTACCATACACTGTGCCCCTGAATATAATAGTACCATACACTGTTCCCATCGAAATGTCAAACACTGTTAAGTAATTCACCACACACACACAGTGCCCCCTGTAGATCATGCCCCCTATAAATAGTGCTCCCCATAGAGCCCTCTGTAGATAGTGCTTCCCATAGTGGCCCCTAAATAGTGCCCCCTGTAGTCTGCAGGCTGTAAATGGGGACACCCTGTAGAGTCCCCTGTAGATTGGGCAACTCTGTAGATAGGGCCCCTATAGAGTCCCCTGTAGATAGGGCCCTCTGTAGCATCCCCTGTAATTAGGATCCCCTGTAGATGGGGGGCCCCTGTAGATAGTGCCCCTTTTGCATCCCCTAAAGTTACGGCCCCTATAGGGTCCGCTGTAGATAGGACCCCTGTAGATAGGGCCTCCTATAGTGCCCCTGTAGCTAGGTCCCCTCTAGATAGGGCCACCTATAGAGTCCCCTGTAGCTAGTGTCCCCTGTAGATAGGGCCCCCAACACAGTACACTAAAAGAAAAAAAAATATTCTCACCTGTCCCCGTTCTCGCACCATCCTCCAGTTATGCCAGGCCTCATCCAGCGGAATGACGCAGCGGCACAATGACTTAATCGCGCTGACTGCATCATCGCTAAAGCACCAAATGACAAGGCATCTTGTGCCTCGCCAGTCAGCGCTAGACAAAACAATGAGTGCAGGGGACTGGTACAGGGTTTTCCGATTCACCCCGGTTCTCCGAACCGGCTGTAATTTTAACAACTGGGATAGGGAAGAACCGGGGTGATCCGGACAAATCCCACCCTTGGTACTATTGTTACTACGGCTGGTAACACTACCTATATTACTGCTGGTACTATACGTGTACTATTATTACTACTACTACTGGTGCACCTGTGTATACTAATGCTGGTACGATTTATACTATTGTTGGTACTCTGGGTACTTCTGCTGGTATCTCTGCACTACCAGTGGTGGGATCTGGCCACTGTACCACTATTTGTCTGCTACTGCAGGTACCACTACTTGTGTGGTGCTGCTGGTACCACTATGTGTGTGCCACTTCATTGGCCAGTATTTGTAAACTACTGCTGGTACTATAGGTACTACTGCTGATTCTCCATATATATGTTTGTGCTACTGCTGGTACCACTATGTGTGTGCTACTGCTGGTACCACTATGTGTGTGCTACTGCTTGTACCACTATGTGTGTGCTACTGCAGGTACCACTATGTGTGTGCTACTGCAGGTACCACTATGTGTGTGCTACTGCAGGTACCACTATGTGTGTGCTACTGCAGGTACCACTATGTGTGTGCTACTGCAGGTACCACTATGTGTGTGCTACTACAGGTACCACTATGTGTGTGCTACGGCAGGTACCACTATGTGTGTGCTACTGCAGGTACCACTATGTGTGTGCTACTGCTGGTACCACTATGTGTGTGCTACTGCTGGTACCACTATGTGTGTGCTACTGCTGGTACCACTATGTGTGAGCTACATCTACTGTTACTTTGTGTAAACTACTGCTGGTGCTTTAGGTACTACTTTTGGTACTGCTATGTTTATGCTACTGCTGGGGCATCTATTGGGCATTATACTATATGGGGGCATTATGCTGTATGGGACCAGCTATAGCGGCATAATGATGTATGGGGGGATTTAATTAGGCATTATACTGCATGGGGGCATCTGTGTGGGCTTTATACTGTATGTTGTATGGGTGCATCTATGGGTGCATTATACTGTATGATGGCAGAGGGCATTATACTGTGTAAGGGCAGCTAGAGGGCATTATACTGCATTGCTATGCGTGCCGCATTTGTTGTCAATCTTTGTGATACTCTAAAGTTAGGAGGTATGAAGGAATATCGCCAAAGTGTTGCCGACACTCTTCCCGGAGATTACACTCCTGGAGAAGCCAATGACGTATGTGGACAGTGATATCAGAGGCTCCTCTAGGGAGATGCAATGGCGCTTTGTACAGGGATGAGGGGTGTAGTGCTATCTACAGGAGGGTGTGTGTGGCACTATCTACAAGAGAAGGCTGTTCATTATGTCACCATGTAGTCTCATTAGCCTTGGTTATACAATCTGTTTTAGTCCGGCGCACTGACCTCTTTATTTTCTTTTAATTTATTGTTATGTGAACTCCGTTATATAACTATATTGCTTGTAAAATCTGCAAATGGTTTTATGCTCGAGTTACATAAAAGAAAATGAAAAAAAATACGTCTCATTGATTGGTAGAGAAAGCAAACATGGTGAGGGGGAAGGAGATGTCAGGAAAGAGCTTTGGGGTGGGGGCGCCAAACTGAATCTTTGCCTTGGGTGCTGGAGAACCAAGCTACACCTCTGCCCAAACAGCTGTTTACTTCAAATATATGGCATCGCCATACCCGGGAGAACCCTTTTAACAATTTTTGGGGTGTGTGTCTCCAGTGGCACAAGCTTGGCACAACATATTCGCCACTGAAATAGCATATGTAAGGAAAAATTGCAATTTTTACTTTGCACCATCCGCAACGCAATAATTTATGTAAAAGACCTGTGTGGTCAAAATGTTCACTACGCCTCTTAACAAATGCCTTGAGGGGTGTTGTTTCCAAAATGGGGTCACATCTCAGGGGTTTCTATGATTAATTCACATCAGAGCCCTGCAATTATGAACCAATACTTCTTAAGTCGCCAAATTAGGCCTCAATTTCACATGGTACTATTTTACTCCTGAGCCCCGTCAAATGTCCAGGCAAAAGATTAGGGCTACATGTAGGGTTTTCTAAAACCAGGATACACAGCATAATAATTAGAGAACTGTCTTTTCATGGGGACACAAGCTGGGCACCACATGTTGGCATATCTATGGAAAAATTGCCATATTCTCTCTGCAACATCGAGTGCAAACTAATTTCCGGAACACATCTGCAGGGTTAAGATCCTCACTGCACCCATAGGTAAATAGCTTGAGGGGTGAAGTTTCCAAAACTAGGTCACTTCTGTGGGGGAGTTTCCACTGTTTTGGTCCCACAGGGGCTTTGCATATACGACATAGTGCCCAGAAACCAATCCAGCAAAATCTGCACTGCAAAAGACAAATGGCGCTCCTTCCCTTCAGTGCCCTGCCGTGTGTCCAAACAGCAGTTTATTACCACATATGGGGTATTGCCATACTCGGGAGAAATTGCTTTACAAATGTTGAGGTGCTTTTTATTTCATTTTTTGAGAAAATTAAAAATTTTGATCTACTTCTTGTAAAAATCTAATTTTTATTTTCACTGCCCAATTCTAATAGTCTATCAAATACCTGTGCGGTAAAAATGCTCACTGCACCCCTACATGAATTCCTCAAGGCATGTAATTCCACAAATGGAGTCACTTCTGGGGAGTTTCCACTGTTTTGGTCCTACAGGGGCATTGCAAAAGCGACATGGTGATAAGAGGACAATCCAGCAAAATCTGTGCTCCAAAAACCAAATGGCGCTACTTCTCTTCTGAGTCCTATCGTGTGCTGAAACAGCAGTTTATGCCCACATATGGGGTATTTCCACACTCTGGAGAAGTTGCTTTAAAAATGTTGTGATTCTTTTTTCCTTTTTATATCTCTAAAAACTGCAGAATCAGGGCAATAAATATTGAGTTGTGTTTCTCTGGTAAAACCTTTTGAGTTACAAAAAAAAAATGGATTATAAATGATTTTCTGCAATTTTTTTAAAATAAATTTGTAAAATGGGGTGATTTATGGGGGTTTGTATTGTATGGGCCCCTCAAAGCCACTTTACAACTGAACTGGAACCTGTTTTGAAATGTGTGAGAAATTTCTGCTAATCTTCTAAGCCTTTTAACATCCTAGAAAAATAAAAGGATGTTCAAAAAACAATGCCAATCTAGACATATGGGAAATGTTAATTAGCAACTATTTTGTGTGGTATTACTATCTGTCTTACAAGCAGAAACATTTACGTTTTTAAAAATGCTAAATTTTGGTGTGTTTTACAATTAAATACTGAATGTCTCGACCAAATTTTACCAGTAATACAATAGGGCTGGGCGATTAATCAAATTAATTAGAGTAATTCGCCCTCAAGGACTCTCACGATTCTGTTTTTTAACAGAATCGTAGAATAGTTTCCTTAATGGCGCTGTCGCGCTGTGCTGCAGGGCGAAGCTCCGCCCTGCCACCTCGTCACTTCCCAGTCCGCACCGTTCTGTTCCTGCTTCCCCATGGAACTGCTGTACTGTACTGAACAAAATTATACAGTACGGAACAGCAGTTCCGTGTGGAAGCAGGGACTCCTAGTAAATGGCCATACCGCCCTGTAGATACCGCCCAGCTGTAGATAGCACCCCCTAGCAGATCGGACCACACCCCCTTGTACATTATAGATTGCACCAAACCCCCCCCCCCTATAGATCGCACCGCTGTAGCTCCCACTAGGAGCTGAATCCCTGGCCAAAGCATCGGCAACCCCTGGCCGGATATTCAGCTCCTAGTGGCTGTTACAGCGGCGCGATCTGCAAGGAAGGGGGTGCGATGTACAAGGGGTGGGGGTGCGCTCTACGAGTCGGGTGGTGCTGCGATCTGCAAGGGCTGTGGGGGTGTGATCTACAAGGGACGGGTGTTGCGATCTACAAGGAAGGGAGGTGCGATCTACAAGGGATGGAGGTGCGATCTACAAGGGAGGGGCGATGCTGCGATCTACATGTGGGGGTGAGATCTACATGTGGGCGTTCTATCTACAAGGGGAGGGGGTGGTGCTGCGATCTACAAGGTAGGGTACGATATACATGGGGTTGCTATCTGCAAGGGGGTGCTATCTGCATGGGCACTGGCACTATATTAGGGGGTGGTACTATGTGGGCACTCACTACATGTGGGCACTATATATGGGCACTGTGACACTTTGTCACTATATGTGGGCACTGGGTACTATCTACCCTCACAAATTAAATCCATCCTTTTTTTTTCTTTTTTAAACGGCCATGAAAGACGGCCTGGAAATGGATGGGAATTTTGGAGACTGATGCAAAATGGACATGAAAAATTGACCATTGATCAGTTTTTAATGTACATTTGTTTTTTCATGTGATTGTAGCCTAAATGGCTATGATGCCAGGAGTTCCGTTCACATGTATCGTGATCGGGCCGCGAAATCCGGCTGACACACGGGCCAGGACGGGAGCAAGGTCTCTACTTACCCTCATTCTTCCTCACTCACTGCGGCGTTCCAGTAAGCAGTTTGCACTTTATTACTTGATATGGTTATCTATGTAGCAGTATCAATTTATCAAGGGTCCTGGTTGACCATTAGTGCTGCATTTATTACTAAGTCTTAGGTGCAAATATATCAAGACATTAGGTTATCCAGTGTCAGATTTTGCACTGAGCAACAAGTAACATTGATTCAATCATACTTGAATGCCACTATATTTTAATATACACAAAAAAAGTTAAATCTTAAATTACCTATTTTCTACTTTCTTCCAGTGAATTGTTATATACAGTGGGTAAAATATTATCTTCCAATCAGTGATATTTACAAGGGATAAAGGAGAAAAAGCCACAAAAAAGGCCATACTTACTAAGTGGGTGGGAGGGCATGATGTGCTGGCGTTTGGCTTGGCATGCAGAGCAGCCCGCCTTAGCTAACAGTAGCGGCGTTACAAATAGGCTGTGATCCGGCAAGATATGCTATGCCTGACGACCAGCACATTGTCCCTTCACGTATTACACATCGTACTGACACCCCATGTACTATTCACAGCACTGACCCCCATTCATCACACATTTATTTCTTATTACATTATCACACATTTCTGACACTTCCATACATACACTTTTCTTTTTTACCACACATTCACACCCTAGCACTACACTAACGCTGATACTCATTTATCACACACTTGTGAGCACTTCGTTCGCCACTCCCCCCAAGACTAGTGGGAGTGGCTATCACTATTTAATACACCCTCCTTCTGCAGCATTTTTTGACCTGTCTGCGTCCTGCTGGGAACGGGTTTTCACCCACCCACCTACCTAGTAAGTATGGCCTTTTTTGTGGTTTTGAAGTTATCTATGTCCCATTTTTTCCTGCTGGTGTTTCTAAAGGAGAAAAAGCACCCCAACATTTTAAAGCAATTTCTCCCGAGTACGGCAATACCCCACACGTGTTCATAAACTGCTGTTTGGACACATGGCTCAGGGCTTAGAAAGGCAGATTTTGATGGATTGGTTTTTGTGCGCCGTGTCACATTTACAAAACCTCTAAGATACCAGAGTACAGTGGAAGCCCACAAGAAGTGACCCCATTTTGGAAACTACACCCATAAAAGGCATTTATCATTCGCCTGGACATATGAAAGGGCTCAGAACTGAAGAGCAACATGTGCATTTGAGGCCCATTTTGGTGATTTTCACAGCATTGGCCCACAATTGCAGGGCTCGGAGGTCAAATAGTAAAATGAAACCCCCAAGTAGTGACCCCTGTTTTGGAAACTACACCCCTTAAGGCATTTTAAGGGGAGTAGTAAGCATTTTGATCCCACAGGTGGTTTTTAATTAGAAATTAATTAACCCTTTTAGGACTGATCCATTTTTTGTTTTTTCATTTTAGTTTTTCACTCTCGCCTTCCAAGTGCCATCACTTTTTTTTATTTTTCCGTCAATAGAGTGGTGTGTGGGCTTATTTTTTGGGGGAGGAGTTCTAGTTTCTATTGGCACTGTAGTGTCAATATAATGTACTGGGAAGCTGAAAAAAAATTCTTTGTGGGTTGAAATTGGAAAAACTAAGATTCCTCCATTGTTTTTTGGTTTTTACGGCTTTCACTATGCGGTAAAAACAAACACGGAACTTTATTCTGCTGCTCAATATGATTACGGTGATATCAAATTTATTTATTTTTTTTTATATTTTACTACTTTTAGAATGAAAAACTTAGTTAAAAAAAGGATTGTTTTGTTTCACTACATTCCGAGAGCCATAACTTTTTTATTTTTTGGTTGATTGAGCTGTGTGAGGGCTTAATTTTTGCCGGACAAGCTGTAGTTTTCATTGGTACAATTTTTTTGGTACATACAACTTTTTTATCACTTTTTAGATTTTTGTAGTTTTTAAATGTTTTCTCTTTTACGGCTTTCACCGGTAGAGTTAAATAATGGTATATTGTAATAGTTAAAACTTTTACGGACACAGATACCAATTTTTTAAATTTTTTTACTTAGGGGATTACTTTAGGGGAAAAATGGGAAAAGGTTTTTTTTTTTCACTACTACTAACTTTTATTTAACATTTTTTTTTACACCGTTTTAGTCCCAAAAGGGTACTTGAACCAGAGATCGATATATTGCAGTATATTGTCATTTTTACAGGCTTTAACAGCTGTTTCTGTCCATTAGTCCCGGAAGTCAGCTGTAATACACAGATGACACCCGCTGCGTATGGAGCGGGCTCAGCGCGTAAGCCTGTTCTATACATCACTCCCACGCACCATGATGTGCTATTACGTCATGGTGCACGAAGGGGTTAATGTGCAGCGGATGGTGCAATGTGAAATTTTAATTTTCCACTGATATGCCATTTTAGTTCACAATATGTTTTGCCCAGTTTGTGCCACTGAAGACAAATACCTTATAAACTATTAAGCAGGTTTTCCCTGGTTTGGTGATGCCATATACGTGGACGTAAACTGCTGTTTGGACATTTGGCTTTTGGAGCGCAGATTTTGGTTGGTAGTAGTTTGGAATTTTACTGGTATTTCAGTTTATAGCGTGGGTCGCATATGTAAGCTGTGCGGAGTGCATCAGGGCATAATAAGGGGTTATAATTATGCAGTAAATAAAAAATTATCCGCAGATGTGTGGCCTGTGTCGCACTGATAAATGTTGCCCGATCTTATCCGCTTTTGGAACAATGCACATTATGTATCACCATATTCTGAGAGCCGTCTCTTTTTGATTTTTTTCTCCAACAGAGCTGTATGAGTTAATCTGTAGTTTTCATTTGTACCATTTTGGGGTAGATGCGAGTTTTTGATCACTTTTTATTCAATTTTTTTGGGCAAGCAAGGTGACCAAAAAGAAGCAATTCCGACAATGTTTTTTTATTCTTTTTGCAGTGTTCATCGTGGGCTATAAATGACAATATTACTTTGTTCTGCGGGTCAATACGATTACGGCGATACCATATGCATATAGTTTTTTTTAATGTTTTACAGCGTTTGTACAATAATATCTCTGTTTTAAAAAAAAAAATCTTATTGTGTCACTGTATTCTGAGAGACATAACTTTTTTATTTTTCACTCAAAAAAGTTGTGTAATGGCTTGTTTTTCTGCGGGACAGGTTGTAGTTTTTATTAGTACTATTTTTGGGTACAAGCGACTTTTTGATCACTTTTTATTCTAAGTTTTGGAAGGGGTGGTGACCAAAAAATAGCAATTCTGGCATTTATTTTTTAGGGTGTTCACCGTGCGAGAAAAATAACATTATAGTTTTATAAATTGGGTCTTTGCGAACGTGGTGATACCAAATTATAATAGTGGACTTATTATAGGAAAAAAGGCAGCTCTTCCGTTTTTTTTATTTTTACACTTTTATACAACATTTTTATTAACTTTCTTAAACTTTTTTTTTTGTCCCACTAGGGGACTTGAAGACCTGCAGCACTGATCGCTGCTATAATACATTACATTACCTTTGTAGTGTTACAGCTGTCCGTGTGACGCTGACAGGAAGCCTATAGGCTTCCATACATGGCAGACTCAGAGGCCATTGTCAGGCCTCTGGTTGCTATGCCAATCATCGACACCCCCTGTGATCCCGACGTGGGAGGGCCGATCTGCTACAAACTCCTTAAATGTGGCAATCGCAATGGAATACTGGAAGCAATAGCGCATCCTTGGTGCTGTATATTTTATATCAAAATCAGATGGGAAACCCATACGAGGTATGCAGGACATCCTTTCCCAAGACTTTTAATTTGGGGCGGTTTTCCGGATTTCTTTTTAGGGCATGTTCAGATTTGTCGGATTTGCTACGGAATTCCGCTGTGACCAGGCAGCGGCAAATTTCCGCCATGTCTGAACATGCCCTTGTGTGGTCTGATCAGTTTTTTACATACAAAATGAACAGTCCGCACAGTTACTTATCACACAACCATGTGAATACAGCATAAGGCCCTAATTGAGAAAAAAATGCATCTACAATGCATTCAGAAAGTCTTCAGACCCTTTAAATTTTTTCACATTTTGTTATGCTGAGGCCTTGTGCTAAAATAAAAAAAATTCACGTTTTTCCCCATCGTTCTGCACTCAATACCCCATAATGACAAAGTGAAAACGGAGTGTTGGTAATCTTTGCTAATTTATTGAAAAGGAAAAACTAAAATATTTAATTGACCTAAGTATTCAGATTTTTTACTCCGTTGAAGCACCTAGTTGAAACACCTTTGGCAACGATAACCGCCTCAGTTGTCTTGGATATGATGCCACAAGATTTGCACACCTGGAATTAGGGATTTTCTGCCTTTCTTCTCTGCAGATCCTCTCAAGCTCTTTTGGGTTGGATGGGGACTGTCGGTGGACAGCCACTTTAAGGCTGGGTTCACACGACCACTTTAACGTCCGTAATCGACGGACGTATTTCGGGCGGAAGTCCCGGACCGAACTCAGTGCAGGGAGCTGGGCTCCTAGCATCATAGTGATGTACGATGCTAGGAGTCCCTGCCTCTCCGTGGAACTACTGTCCCGTACTGAAAACATGATTACAGTACGGGACAGTTGTCCTGCAGCGAGGCAGGGACTCCTAGCATCGTACATAACTATGATGCTAGGAGCCCGGCTCCCTGCACTGAGTTCGGTCCGGGACTACCGCCCGAAATACGTCCGTCGATTACGGACGTTAAAGTGGTCGTGTGAACCCAGCCTTAGGTCTCTCCAGAGATGTTTGATTGGATTCTAGTCTGGGCTCTGGCTGGACCACTCAAGGATATTCACAGAGTTGTCCCTAAGCCACTCCCGTTTTGTCCTGGGTGTGTGCTTAGGGTCATTGTCTTGTTGTAACGAGGACCTCTGGCACAGTCTGAGATCCAGAGCACTTTGGATCAGGTTTTTATTAAGAATATCTCTGTACTTTGCTCTATTCATATTTCCCTCAACCCTGACCAGTTTCCCTGTCCCAAACACTTAAAAACACCCCACAGCATGATGCTGTCATCACCATGCTTCACTGTAGGGATGGTATTGAGTAGTTGATGAGCAGTGCCTAGTTTGCGCCAGACATGACACTTAGAATTGAAGCCAAAAAGTTCAATCTTGGTTTCATCAGGCCACAGAATCTTGTTTATCACAATCTGAGAGTCCTCTAGGTGCTTTTTTGCAAACTCTAGGCGGGCTTTCATGCTTCTTTTACTGAGGAGAGGCTTCTTTCTGACCACTCTGCCATAAAGCACAGATTGGTGGTTGACCTTCTGGAAGTTTCTCCCATCTGCACGCAGGATCTTTGGAGCTCAGCTAGAGTGACCATTGGATTCTTGGTCACCTCTCTTAGCAAGGCTCTTCTCCACTGATTGCTTAGTTTAGTGGGGCGGCCAGCTCTAGGAAGAGTCCTGGGTTTTCCAAACTAATTCCATTTAAGAAGTATGGAGGCCACTGTGTTCTTGACAAGTGCAGCAGAATTTTTTTTTTACCCTTCTGTGCCACCCCACAATCTTGTCTCTGAGCTCTACAGGCATTTCTTTCCTACTCATGACTTGGTTTTTGCTCTGATATGCATTGTCAGCTGTGAGACCTTATGTAAACAGGGGTGTGACTTTCCAAATCATGTCCAATCAAATGAATTTACCACAAGTGAACTCCAATCAAGGTGTAGAAACATTTCAAAGATTATCTAGAGAAATGGGAGGCCCCTAGAGCTAAATATTAAGTGTCATATCAAAGGGTCTAAATACGTATGTCCATTTGAAATTTGAACTTTTCATTTTTAATAAATTGCTACAATTTCCAAAATTCTGTTTACACTTTGTTGTTATTGGGCATTGAGCGCAGAATGAAGGGGAAAAACTTGATGTTTTATTTTAGCACAAGGCCTCAGCAGAACAAAATGTGAAAAAAGTGAAAGGGTCTGAAGACTTTCCAAATGCACTGTATAATACAAAGGTATTATAGAGTTTCGTATTGCACCACAGCACTCTGACCCATAAGTTCCAGGTAATCTAAGTCCTGTGGTGATCTGTGTAGAACCGTGTGAAATAATACGGACCCTAAACTGTGTCTGTATTATGGCCATGTTAGACATCCGAGAGCGAGAGACTCTTTGTAACTGCTCTCCACTCTGGAGAGTTGAGGATCCTAAATAGGGTGCCCCCCTATATTAACTCAGAGTTCCTTAATGGTGTATATGAAAATGGGTTTTCTAAACTGGACAGCCCTTTTTATTTATTTGGTCAAATGTGGAGAAGGACAAAACAGCTATTACTTTATATGGTAAAGCATATATGATACAGAGGACATATTATATACTATTTCCCATCTTTCCATCCTCTCAGGTGTTAATTAGAGTTTTCCAAAAATTTGTGTAGTAAACACATCTAACCTGCTTTGCTGATCGACAACTGATTTAATTACAAAATTATTTAAGACAATCTTTACTTAAAATATATGTATCCTTACATGAGTAATTTCATAATTATAACCATATATATTTTTTTATTTCTATTGTATCTTTGCAGCTGTGTAAACATGTTGACTTGTAAGGAGAGTGAACTAGTATCAAGAGGAGCAGAAGACCATGCTGCTGAATCCATGGCTGCTGATATGGATCCCTGGATAATCTTTGATGCTCGTAAGACTCCACGAGCAGAGTTCAATGAGTGGTTAGAAACGTACCGCCCTTCCAGGGTACCTCGTTTTGGGGACGCTGAAGAAGGATCTACACCAGTAGGGTGGATAGCAGTGTATGGCCCAGACTACTGCCCAAATGTTGAAGGTGGCAAGGACCTTCAGGATGCTTGGGAAAAGCTCCAGTGCACAGGACGCAAAGTTAATTATGAACTTGTTCGTGAGTTAGCACTTAATTATGGAGTTACATCTGGAAAATGGCTTATGCATTTAGATACTGGATTCAAAGTTGACCATGCTTGGCGTGGAATAGCTACTGCAGTAGTAGAAGGTCGGCTTAACGTAGTCAAAGTGAGCCCCCACCATCCTGAAAGTAAGCATGTGATATGTGTGTATACTCGAGACTTCACAGATGAAGAAAGTATCATGCAGACAGATGCTGTAATTCGCAGTTCAGGGGTAAAATGTTTACTGACCTACAAACCAGATGTGTACACCTATTTAGGCATTTACAGAAACAATCACTGGCAGATATGCCCCACTATCTATGAAAGCCGATACGATTTGGAATGTATTCCCCGCCGATCCAGAGTTACCAACAAGGTTACAAACATAGAAGTGACTTAAATATGTTGCACCGCTGTGCAAAGTCCTACCGAAATCATGGTGACCACATGCTACAACAGAATATCATTTATAGTACTGCTCATGTAGAACTTTTGGCCTCATCACTTATTGTTTTTGTTTTTTTGTAGAACATCCAATAGTATAGTGCTTGTAATCCATACTGAATATTGTCACTTTTCCTTTTTGAATATATGTTAACTATAAATGTGATTAAATCTGAGGTTTATATAAATGAATGCTGTTCTTAATGTGTATTGAAAGAGAAGTCTACGTGGCTCTCTTTGCTTGAATTCATTTATAGTATTTTGCAACAGATTGCCTCTATCAATTTGGAACACATTTTTTATATATTTTACACATAAAGGCTAAAAAGTCTGCGACAGCAATATTGTACCCCACCCGACCAGTTCAGTTCTGAAGTGGCTTTGAAGGGCCTATATATATTAGAACCCCCCATAAATCAGCCCATTTTTAAACTGCACCCCTCAAATTATTCAAAACAGCATTTAGAAAGTTTCTTAACCCTTTACGCGTTTCACAAGAACGAAAGCAAAGTAAAGGTGAAATTTCAATTTCATTTATTTATTTTTTTGCAGATATTCCATTTTAATCCTTTTTTTCTGTAACACAGCTCGTGTTAACAGAGAAACGCAACTCCGTATTTATTACCCTGATTCTGACGTTTTTAGAAATATCCCAAATGTGGCCCTAGTGTGCTACTTGACTGCAACACGGGCCTCAGAAATGAAGGAGCACCTTGTGGATTTTGGGGCCTTCTTGTTATTAGAATATATTTTAGGCACCATGTCAGGTTTGAAGAGGTCTAGTGGTGCGAAACCATGGGAAAACCTTCCAAAAATACACCATTTTGGAAACTACACCCCCAGGGAATTCATATAGAGGTACAGTGTATCATATTAGGACACATGCGACTTTTTGATTAATAATCTTTATTCCATTTTTTGGTAGAGGAAATGACCAAAAACAAGCAATTCTGGAAAGGTTTCTTATTGGGGGTTTTTTCAGCATAAATTACATGTTAACTTTATTCTACGGGTCGATACGATTACAGTTATACCAAATTGATATAGCTTTTTTTCATGTATTGCAGATTTTGCACCATAAAATCACTTTTTTAAAAAATAAAATAAATAATAATACTTTATTATCTGTTTCACCGTATACTAAGACCCATAACTTTTTTTAGTGTTGCGTCGACAAAGCTGTGTCAGGGATTTTTTTTGCGGGACAGGCTGTCATTTTTATTGGTACTATTTTGGGGTAAATTGTGACTTTTTGATCACTTTTTATTACATTTTTGGGGAGGAAATGTGACCTAAAAACAACGATTCTGGCATTGCTTTTCATATATATATATATATAATTTTTTTTTTAACGACGTTCACCGTGCTGTATAAATTACATAATAATTTTATAGTTTGGGTCGTTACGGATGCGGCAATACCAATTATGTACAGATTTTTTTGTTTTTTCAAATTATAAAATACTTATTGGAAAAAAAGGCAATTTGTTTTTTTTTTTAACTTGAAACTTACATTTTTTTACAACATTTTTATGAACTTTTTTTTTTGTCCCACTAGGATACTTGAAGGCCTGCAAAACTGATTGCCATAGTAATACACTGCACTACCTACGTAGTGCAATGTGTAGCGTCCATGGCCGCGGACTGTCGGGATTATGTGAGCGCTGGCTCGCATTTCCTTCCCAGGAGACACCAGCGCTCACTTCCGCTCCGGTCGGCTGTGTCCCGTAGGGTGCGCGCGCACGCTCGTGCCCGGCCTTAAAGGGCCAGCACATAGGAATCATCATCATCAATTAGCCCATGATTCCCTGGACTATAAGAAGGGCTCTGCCCCTTTGCTCATTGCCTGAGCGTTGTTAGTATTCCCATGTCAGTCTTGCAAATGGTACCTTAGTGTTATCCTGTTCCCGTTGTCTCCCGTGCACTGCTACCTGTATCCCGTGCTGTGTCCTTCTTCCTGAGCCTGTTAGTGCTGGAGTCGTGTCCTACTGCACCTGCTGTCATCTGCCACGTCCCATGTCATCTGCCTCGTCCAGTGTCATCTACCACATCCAGTGTTATCCGCCACGTCTGGCGTAACCTGCTGCACCCACCTCCACCGTGCTAAAGCCTCGGCCACTGTTTGGACTATTCAGGTATCCTAGAGTGGGACTTTTTATTGATTGGGTGCTCTATTGCTTGGCCAGCTGCCTCTCCGCTACAGTGGTGTGGCCTATTGAGTCCACATACCCACAGACCGTGACACAATGTATTAGAGCTGTCAGTGTGACACTGTCAGAAAGCCTATGAGGACCCGCCTCCGGCTTTCGTACATGGCTGTCGCTATTGAGCTCAGCATCTGAGGCGTTAATCTGCCAGAACGGAGACTAGCTCCAGTCCTGGCGGTTACAGCAGGGTGTCCGCTGTAATATACAGCTGACACTCGGCGGTGGTGGTGCGGGCTCAGCTTCTGAACCCGCATCATCACCACAACATAACTGTACTGCGGTTTGTGGGAACCACTTCCCGACAGCACCGTATATAAATTGCGCATATCTGGAAGGCGTTAAGGCCTTTTTTTACATTGGGAGAGTTTATTAAGTGGTTAATGACACTTTAGTGGTGGAAAATCTTTGTGGTTGCGTGATGCTGATGATTTCCATGGCAGACCGAGGCTTAACATAGGCCCCCAGCTCTGCTTTCAGTGTATGCCTACTAGGCCCTGCAAAAGGCAAAGTCTAATTAAATGCATGTGTTTTACACTGATAGAAGTATTGCAGTGTATTATAATATGATTGCACAGTAAAGGTACTAAAAAAAACAGTACTAAATAAATGAATGAAAAATACCAAGAACAAAAAAAATTAAAAAAAAATTTTTCCCCTTACAAATTATTATGACAAAAACTAAAAGAAAAAAAAGAAAAAGTTGCACATAATTGGTATCACCGTGTCCGTAACAACACGAATTATAAAACTATTACGTTACCTAACCCGCACGGTGAACATCATAAGAAACAATGCCAGAATTGCTGTTTTCTGTTTATCATGCCCTCCAAAAGATGCAATAAAAAGTGATCAAAAATGTACCCAAAATGGTACCAATAAAAACTACAAGTCAAGTTGTCCCCCACAAAAATTAGACCTCATACAGCTAATTTAGCAGAAAAATAAAAAAGTTATGGCTCTTTGCATTTGGCGACACAAAAACAAATGCTTTTTAGACAAAAAAATGTTTGTGCAAAAGTAGAAAAACATAAAAAACAGGATTTTTTTTGGAGTACCCACCATAAAATCCTCTTCTTGTCCAGTACATTGGGGGACACAGACTGTGGGTATATGCTGTTGCCACTAGGAGGCTTGACACTAAGAAATAAAAAAGTAGCTCCTCCTACAGGATATACTCTGCCCACAAACACTTAGCTATTCAGTCTGTCCGCAAGCAGTAGGAGAAGCAGATACAAGGTAAGATAAGTATGTCAAACACTAGAGGGTAATCTTGGCAGCTCCTGAGCGGGGTTATTAGGGAGCAGGGCAAGTGTCCATCAATGGTGGGTGATCTGATGACCAAAAGTAATACCCCCAGTAAACACTAATATAGCGAATATATAAGAGAAGATAAATTATTTTAAATTAATTTTAATAACTTTTTTAAATACTATAATATTACAAGTCCACCAATAAAATAGACATAAACACCAATTATAGGCATCAATGAAACCATCCCTCATTACACCACTGTCCCTATAGATAGCGCTACACAGACCCCTGTAGATAGCACCACACAGCACCCCCTGTAGATAGCGCCACACAGACCCCCTGTAGATAGTGCCACAAAGCCCCCCTGTAGATGGCAACACACAGCCCCCTGTAGATAGTGCCACAAAGCCCCCCTGTAGATGGCAACACACAGCCCCCTGTAGACAGCGTCACACAGACCCTCTGTAGATAGCGTCACAGCCCCTCCCTGTAAATACTGCCACACACAGACCCCCCTGTAGATAGCGACACACGGCCCATGTAGATAGCATCACACACAGCCCCCTGTAGATAGCGACACACAGCCCCATGTAGATAGCACCACTCAGCCCTCCTGTAGATAGCGCCATGCAGCCTCCTGTAGATAGCACATGCAGCCCCCTGTAGATAATGCCATACCGCCCCCTTGTATATACTGCCACACAGCAATCCAACCTCCCCTTGTATATACTGCCACACAGCAATCCCCCCTCCCCTTGTATATACTGCCACACAGAAATCCCCCCTTCCCTTGTATATACTGCCACACAGCAATCCCCCCTCACAGCGATATATATATACACAGTGTTCCAAATTATTATGCACATTGGATTTAAGTGTCATAAACATTTAATTATTCGTTTTTCAATAAAACTCATGGATGGTATTGTGTCTTAGGGCTCTTTGGATCATTGTAATCAATCTCAGACACCTGTGATAATTAGTTTGCCAGGTGTGCCCAATCAAAGGAAAACTACTTAAGCAGGACGTTCCACATTATTAAGCAGGCCACAGGTTTCAAGCAATATGGGAAAGAAAAAGGATCTCTCTGCTGCCGAAAAGCGTGAAATAGTGCAATACCTTGGACATGGTATGAAAACATTGGATATTTCAAGAAAACTTAAGCGTGATCATCGTACTGTGGAAAGATTTGTGGCTGATTCAGAGCACAGACGGGTTTGTTCAGATAAAGGCATAATGAGGAAGGTTTCTGGCAGACAAATTAATAGGATTAGGAGAGCAGCTGCTAAAATGCCATTGCAAAGCAGCAAACCGGTATTTGAAGCCGCTGGTGCCTCTGGAGTCCCGCGAACCTCAAGGTGTAGGATCCTCCAGAGGTTTGCAAGTGTGCATAACGCTATTATTCGGCCACCCCTAAACAATGCTCACAAGCAGAAACGGTTGCAGTGGGCTCATAAATACATGAAGACTCATTTTCAAACCGTGTTGTTTACTGATGAGTGCCGTGCAACCCTGGATGGTCCAGATGGATGGAGTAGTGGATGGTTGGTGCATGGCCACCATGTCCCAACAAGGCTGCGACGTCAGCAAGGAGGTGGCGAAGTCATGTTTTGGGCTGGAATCATGGGGAGAGAGCTGGTAGGCCCCTTTAGGGTCCCTGACGGTGTGAAAATTACCTCTGCAAAGTACGTAGAGTTTATGACTGACCACTTTCTTCCATGGTACAAAAAGAAGAACCGTGCCTTCCGTAGCAAATTTATCTTCATACATGACAATGCACCATCTCCTGCTGCAAAGAATACCTCTGTGTCATTGGCTGCTATGGGCATAAAAGGAGAGGAACTCATGGTGTGGCCCCATGTTCCCCTGATCTCAACCCTATTGAGAACCTTTGGAGCATCCTCAAGCAAAATATCTATGAGGGTGGGTTCACATCAAAACAGAAGCTCTGGGAGGCTATTCTGTCTTCCTGCAAAGATATTCAAGCAGAAACTGTCCAAATACTCACAAATTCAATGGATGCAAGAATTGTGAAGGTGATCTCAAAGAAGGGGTCCTATGTTAACATGTAACTTGGCCTGTTAAGTTTTTTTGGATTGAAAGAGCTTTTGATTTGTGTAAATATGACCTCCTGATGCTGCAAATTCAACAAATTACCATTTTAGTTCTCTTTACAACCTTTAAAATGTTTTGATCTGGGGGGCGTGGCCGCAAGCGCATGGAGTAGGACGTGTGTTGTTCTAGCTCCTAGGCTATAATCGGCTAACATCGGCTCATATAGGGCTCATTTAAGATTTTAAATACCATCACCGATAACCGGACACCGTCAGGACACTTACCCTGTCAAAATGGGGAGGATTCGTAAGAAGCCGGTCGCTGCAAAGATGACTGAGTTCTTCCCGGCGGTGAGGCCCCAAAATGGCGCCGGGTCGCCGTCTTCAGAGAGGTCAGGAGAGCATGTAGCTGACCGCAGATCTTCTGGGGCTGTTAGAGGTGCAGGCCTCGCAGTCTTCTCACCCTGCTTTCCTCGGTCGTTGGATCCTGCATTGCTGCATACCGGGTCTCAAGGTGGACTGTTCTCCTCCAGGCCACCTTCTTCCCCAACAGTGAGTACTGAAAACTCTCCTCCAGACCATGTGCTTAACATGGCGTCCGAGATGCTACACAGCACAAGGGCTGATAAACCAGTGACTGAATCTGCACTTAAACACATGCTGCACGATTTCCATGCTTCTATACAGCAGTCTATCCAGCATGCATTCCATGATTTACAGAAAAATTTCATGGCCTTGGGAGATAGAACCTCTCACATTGAAACTAAGTTATCAGAGTACTCTGTGGCCCATAATGATTTAGTGGACTCTAATATCTGTTTGGAAGAACAAGTGGAAGCGTTGTCGTGTAAGATTGCGGACTTGGAGGACCGGTCACGTCGAAATAATGTGCGCTTTAGGGGCATTCCTGAAGACATAACAAATACTCAACTGGTGGAATACTTAATGGATCTTTTTGTGGCCTTACTGCCGGAGACGCCGCAGGTAGATTTGCTGGTAGATAGGGCGCATCGTATCCCTAAACCTAAAGCCCTGCCGGCCTCGACACCAAGAGATGTGATCGCCCGGATACATTTTTATCATTTCAAAGATAAACTTCTCCTGGCAGCAAGGAATACAACCTCCCTACCTGAGAGGTTTAAGAATATACAGCTATTTGCTGATCTCTCAGCAGCACTACTTCGCAGGAAAGAATTTGGGCCCACAACACGTGTTTTACGGGACTGCCAGATACCCTATAAATGGGGGTTTCCTGTCAAACTGGTCATCTCGTACAAAGAATTTAAGCATGTTGCGGACACTCCGGCTAAAGCCGCGGCGCTCATTACCAAGTGGAATTTAGAGTCTGGGGGACTATCAAAAGCGGGATCTTCTCCACGACTCCGAGCTGTCACCCCATCTACAAAAATGCACTGCCTTGATGAGGAATGGCGCGAAGTTCGCCATCGTCGGTCTTCACTATCTTAACCTCCAGCAGGGGTTCCTTTTCAAATCCTCTGTTACTAATTACACTGCTGGAATGCATTGTACATGTATAAGTAGCCTCCATGGAGGCAGTTATTCTGTGCCAGTATTGGATGAGCCTTATGCTTTATGCTTCTTGTTTTGATGGAATGAGCTCTCATTGATATAGCCTAGAGTAGGGTCATGTCTGCTATTGTTGATGCAGATTTCCCTCCCTTCTAGGTTTGTACTGTCTGCTTGTCAGATAGGACCTGGATCGCTATGTTTCGTTTTTTGTTTATGGATCAGCAGGTTGGATCCGGTGGTTCAGTTACTCACACTCACAGGTCATAATGCAATAGATCTCATGGATAGATTGAGAATAAAGGTGGTGTTGTTACACCGCGAGAATGGTGCCTTCACGCAATTATATTTTAACCGTCAATATGGTACTTAAATTTTCTTCCCTGAACACTAAAGGGTTAAACAGTCCTTTCAAACGCTCCATGCTATGGGCTGAAGCTAAGAAGCTGCAAGCATCTGTGTTATGTTTACAAGAGACACACTTAAATCAGGCAGACACATTTCGTTTAAAACACAAGCATTTCCCCCACATATATACAGCCCCAGCAAATGCAAAGAAAGGAGGTGTGTCTATCATAATAAATCACGCGGTTGCATTTGTACAGGATCATATACATATTGACCTCGGAGGCCGTTATATCATTTTAGTGTGCCATTTGAATAATATACAATATACTATTGTCAATGTATATGCGCCAAACACTCATCAGATCCGATTCCTTAATAGAATCCTCAGAAAGATTCATCCGATTCAAAAAGGGCATCTTATAATAGTAGGAGACTACAATAAAGTTATGTGGCCTTCTTTAGACACTACAACGCCTGGAGCGGTGCATTCTCCCTCGGAATTATTCAAAATTATGTCAGGGGAGGGTCTGATGGATGTTTGGCGCTTGCAACATTTGAATGAGAAGGATTTCACATTCTTTTCACATCCTCATGGTACATACTCGAGAATCGATATGATTTTTGTGGATAGGTATTTATTTGATAAGGTCTCTTTCTCTCAAATTGGACCCATTACGTGGTCAGATCACGCCCCTATCTCGATTTCAATTTCTGAAAGTTTTAATAAACCGCCCTCATTCCCCTGGCGGATCAACCACTTCATCTTAAACTCCCCTAAATACCAAGATGCTCATGTAACCAACTTGGAAGAGTTCTTTCAATTTAATGTATCCCCGGAGGTATCTCCCACAATGGTCTGGTGTGCTCATAAGGCCTATATGAGAGGTCACTTCCTTAGTTTAGCAGCTAGGGACAAAAAGATTAGGGAAGCTAAAATAATTCAATTGTTAGAAGATATTATCCGACTCACACAGGAGAATAAAGTAACATTTGATGCAGGTAGGGCCCGCGAGATAGGTCATCTTCATACACAACTGCACCAACTCGACTTATACAAATACGATAAAGCTTTACGGCGACTGAAAGTCAAATATTACAGACATAGTAATAGGGCGGGAGCTCTTTTAGCACAACAATTAAAACGTCAGGACTTTAAATCTAGAATTCCCTTCCTTTACAACCAGCAAAATGAGACTTTATTTAATCCACAGGATATTGCAAATTCTATCGCACAATACTATTCATCTCTCTATAACTTAAAACAAGACCCAGCTGTTCCCCAACCTTCCCCGTTGGGCATTGCAGGATTTTTGGATTCTGTTACGCTTCCGTGTGTCAGGCCAGCCCAGTTGGAGGCCTTATCCCAACCTTTCCAACTGACAGAAATTGGAGACGCTATAAGTTCCCTGAAGTCCCAAAAATCTCCAGGCCCTGATGGGCTTACTAATGATTATTTTAAAAAATTTCGCACTATTCTAGGCCCCCAGCTTTTGTCTTTAGTCATGCATATTCACACGACAGGCCAAATGCCTCCAGAAATGCTCCGAGCTACAGTTATAACGCTACCGAAACCGGGTAAACCTGCTGATAGGCCGCAAAATTTTCGACCCATTAGCTTACTTAATACAGATTTAAAGTTGTACTCCAAAATCCTAGCCACGAGATTGGCTTTGATACTTCCTCAATTGATACATCAAGATCAGGTTGGATTTATTAAGCAGAGATCTTCGGTAGATGGGACAAGAAGGTTTGTAGACCTCATTGATTGGGTGGGTATGAGCCGGACGCCTTCTCTGCTTCTGTCTTTGGATGCAGAGAAGGCGTTTGATCGGGTTCACCGGGGTTACCTGGATGCTGTTCTTACCAAATTTGGCATCGTGGGGAAGGCTCGAGACATCATTATGGCCTTATACACTCACCCTTCTGCTTCGGTGCTGGCCTCGGGTATCAATCTTCCCCATTTCTCATCACTAATGGCACACGTCAGGGGTGCCCGCTTTCTCCGCTAATTTTTACACTGATGATGGAACCATTGGCGGAGGTCATAAGATCAAATACAGAAATTAGAGGGGTAAAAGTTGGACGAACTGAACACAAAATAGGTCTATTTGCCGATGATGTTCTTATGATTCTGACGGATCCCTGCGCCTCCCTCCCACATATTTTGAATATCCTGAACACATTTAGTGCTATTTCTTATTACAAACTAAACGAAAATAAGTCACAAATTATGAACATGGGCCTATCAGATTCTGTAGTTCAGAACTTGCAAGCTTTGTACTTTTTTCAATGGTCGACTCGAGGGCTGACCTATTTAGGGATTAAATTAGCTTTCCCAGCCTCTCAGATGTATGCTCTTAACTATCCCCCGCTACTGAGCCAGCTATCCAACGAGCTAGATGAACACCTTAAATTTGAGGTTTCGTGGGTAGGACGTATTGCAGCACTTAAAATGCTGATTTTGCCTAAAATTCTTTACCTATTTAGGAATTTGCCTATCTGGATCCCGGCCTCATATTTACATAAACTCCAAAATCTACTGGTGAAATATGTATGGAAAAAACAAAGGGCCAGAGTCGCGGCTCAGGTTCTCTATCTATCAGTCGCTCAAGGTGGTCTAGGCTTCCCTCATATTACAGAAAAATGGACGACTTAGATGACCATCATGGCAATATTTAATGGAAGGGCTACGCGTTTCGACACCGAACTGGTGTCTTCATCAGGCTGTACTGGCCTGATGAAGACACCAGTTCGGTGTCGAAACGCGTAGCCCTTCCATTAAATATTGCCATGATGGTCATCTAAGTCGTCCATTTTTCTGTCTCTTCGTGCAGCGCCGATGGTCCTATTTTTATTTTTTACAAATATCCTCGGGACAACAAACCCCATTTGTTGTGATTTGGACTTGGCAGCAGCAGCTTCATTACCACCACTACCTTTGTGTCTTTAGGCCAGGTGAGCATTTTCTTAAACAAGACTGCTCCTCTGCCCCATCCTGCTTTTACTTTGCACTATGTGGCGCCGTGTCTCCTTTTATTTCCTTTTTTAGTTCCCTCATATTACAGCGTACTATCATGCCTGCATTTTAGATCAGGTTAGACAATGGTTGCACCCTACACAGTCTTTGCATTGGGTTCTCATAGAAAGTGCACGGGAAAATGTTAACTCCTTGGAGTCTTACCTATGGGCTATGGCACTTAAACAGCCCATTCCCACCCCAACTATGTTAACCACCAAGGCTGCTCTATCTTCATGGAAAATGATGGTAATTAAGCGAGGCCTGTTTCCATTTAGGTTAACAGATTTATCCATTAAGAATCTCTCATACCTGTTACCTGACATGAACTTGTCAATGTGGGAATCGGAGGGAATTGAGAAGGTTGGGGACGTGTGGAGTGAAGGTCTTCTTCTTACCTTTGCGGAGCTATCCACTAAGTTTCATCTGCCAATTACAGAATTTTACAAATATGTCAGAGTTCGTCATTTTTTGTTGGGAATGTGTGATACTCCTTCTCCCCTTAAATCTCCTTACGAAATATACTTCCACCAGCCGGCTAGAATGGCAAAAGGGGTGTCCAAAGCTTATCAGGCTATCTTGGAATTGTTAAACAAACCTAACCTTTTATTCGTTGATAAATGGGAAATTGATCTTTCGTTGCCTACGGGTAGTGTAGGCTGGGAAGCCACTTTCTCCCTGGCCTCTCAGCTGTCCAATTCCACTCACCATTTAGAAGCCTCTAGGAAAGTTCTATACAGGTGGTATTTGACACCTCACCGCCTATCTCTTATCTATCCCAACTCCTCTAAAATGTGCTGGAGATGCTGTAAAGAAATTGGTACTCTTAAACATATTTTTGGGTTTTGTTCAGCTCTTAGGACGTTTTGGAAGAAAATAGATAAACTATTAACCAATGTCCTACAATTTCCGCTAGAATGTACCCCGGAGTTGGCCTTACTTAATGTGGGATTAGGTGATTTTCATTCACATGATAAGACCGTAATCTTCCATGTGTTGTGCTCCGCAAGAATACTAATTGCTAAGTATTGGAAGAAGACCTCCACTCCTACGTTGAATGAGGTGATTCAATGTGTTAATCTAAATTGTATTATGGAACGTACGATCCATCAGCAGAGAACCCTAGTAACTCAGTGTCTTCAGTGGGATAAATGGACCGACTCTCGCTATTTTGTTGACTCTCTCCACACATAAGACATTTCTCCTTACAAAAGTATGATTCTGTGAGTAAGGTTTAGTTTTGTTTTTAGTTTTGTTTTTGTTTAATTTTGTTTGGTTTGATCTGGATTTTTTTTATCAAAACTTAGTAAAACAAGTATATTACTAAAGGAGTACATATGTTTTTAGTCTTTTATATCTCATTGACTGTTCATGATACAACTTTATATGGGCCTAAGCTTTACATTTTTGTATGCTCTGATCATCTTTGAATGCTATAAAGTATGGTCTTCATATATGATTGTCAGTGGGGGTTGTCCCGCTATACTCTTGTAAATTGTAATATATGTACATCAGTTGTTTTCTTCTTTTCTCAATAAAAATCTTATGTTTTAAAAAAAAAAAAAAAAAAAATGTTTTGATCTCTGTTGTGCATAATAATTTGAAACAGTGCATTTTGAGTTTTTTACTTCTAAAAAAAATCTGTTATCATTAGGAGATTTGTTTAATAAAATTTGCATTATACTCCAACGGTTGATGGCTTGAAGATTATACTGACTGTCATTTGCATCGACTATTTAAGAAAATCAGCGAAAAATAACATTTGCATAATAATTTGGAATGCGGTGTATGTGTATATATATATATATATATATATATATATATACATACAGTGAAGGAAATAAGTATTTGATCCCTTGCTGATTTTGTAAGTTTGCCCACTGTCAAAGTCATGAACAGTCTAGAATTTTTAGGCTAGGTTAATTTTACCAGTGAGAGATATATTATATAAAAAATAAAAAAATCACATTGTCAAAATTATATATATTTATTTGCATTGTGCACAGAGAAATAAGTATTTGATCCCTTTGGCAAACAAGACTTAATACTTGGTGGCAAAACCCTTGTTGGCAAGCACAGCAGTCAGACATTTTTAGTAGTTGATGATGTGGTTTGCACACATGTTAGATGGAATTTTGGCCCACTCCTCTTTGCAGATCATCTGTAAATCATTAAGATTTCGAGGCTGTCGCTTGGCAACTCGGATCTTCAGCTCCCTCCATAAGTTTTCGATGGGATTAAGGTCTGGAGACTGGCTAGGCCACTCCATGACCTTAATGTGCTTCTTTTTGAGCCACTCCTTTGTTGCCTTGGCTGTATGTTTCGGGTAATTGTCGTGCTGGAAGACCCAGCCACGAGCCATTTTTAATGTCCTGGTGGAGGGAAGGAGGTTGTCACTCAGGATTTGACGGTACATGGCTCCATCCATTCTCCCATTGATGCGGTGAAGTAGTCCTGTGCCCTAAGCAGAGAAACACCCCCAAAACATAATGTTTCCACCTCCATGCTTGACAGGGGGCATGGTGTTCTTTTGGTCATAGGCAGCATTTCTCTTCCTCCAAAAATGGCGAGTTGAGTTAATGCCAAAGAGCTCAATTTTAGTCTCATCTGACCACAGCACCTTCTCCCAATCACTCTCAGAATCATCCAGATGTTCATTTGCAAACTTCAGACGGGCCTGTACATGTGCCTTCTTGAGCAGGGAGACCTTTCGGGCACTGCAGGATTTGAATCCATTACGGCGTAATGTGTTACCAATGGTTTTCTTGGTGACTGTGGTCCCAGCTGCCTTGAGATCATTAACAAGTTCCCCCCGTGTAGTTTTCGGCTGAGCTCTCACCTTCCTCAGGATCAAGGATACCCCACGAGGTGAGATTTAGCATGGAGCCCCAGATCGATGTCGATTGACAGTCATTTTGTATGTCTTTCATTTTCTTACTATTGCACCAACAGTTGTCTCCTTCTCACCAAGCGTCTTACTTATGGTTTTGTAGCCCATTCCAGCCTTGTGCAGGTCTATGATCTTGTCCCTGACATCCTTAGAAAGCTCTTTGGTCTTGCCCATGTTGTAGAGGTTAGAGTCAGACTGATTAATGGAGTCTGTGGACAGGAGTCTTTTATACAGGTGACCATGTAAGACAGCTGTCTTTAATGCAGGCACCAAGTTGATTTGGAGCGTGTAACTGGTCTGGAGGAGCCTGAACTCTTAATGGTTGGTAGGGGATCAAATACTTATTTCTCTGTGCACAATGCAAATAAATATATAGAATTTTGACAATGTGATTTTCTTTTTTTTTTAAAATATATAATCTATCTCTCACTGGTAAAATTAACCTAGCCTAAAAATTCTAGACTGTTCATGACTTTGACAGTGGGCAAACTTACAAAATCAGCAAGGGATCAAATACTTATTTCCTCCACTGTATGTGTATATATATATATATATATATATATATATATATATATATATATATTACAAAAAAGTGCCTTTTCACATTTTTTGTGATTTGTCTGCTCATAGTAAAAATAGGTCTGATTCAAAGCGGTTGCAAAGATATTTGCTGAGGCCATGTCGCATTTGCAAAGTCCCCAAAGGGACAAAACAGTGGAAACCTCCCACAAGTGACCCCATTTTGGAAAATACACCCCTTGAGAAATTCATCTACGGGTGTAGTGAGCATTTTGACCCCACAGGGGTTTTATAGATTTTATTAGAATTGGGCAGTGAAAATAAAAAAAAATCCTTTTTCTTCAATAAGACGTAGATTTAGCTCAAAATTTATCTTTTTCTCCATAAATAAAAGAAAAAAAGAATGACAACGTTTGTAAAGCAATTTCTCCTGAGTACGGCAATACCTAATATGTGGTCATAAACTGCTGTTTGGGCACACAGTAGGGCTCAGAAGGGAAGGAGTGCCATTTGGCTTGGGAGTGCAGATTTTACTGGATTGGTTTCTGAGCGCTATGTCGCATTTGCAAAGCCCCTGTGGGACTAAAACAGTGGAAACCCCCACAAGTGACCCCATTTTGGAAACTACACCCCTCAAGGTATTCACCTAGGGGTGTAGTGAGCATTTTGACCCCACAGATGTTTCATAGATTTTATTAGGATTGGGCAGTGAAAATAAAAAAAATCCTTTTTCTTCAATAAGACGTAGTTTTAGCTAAAAAATTTTAACTTTCTCAATAAATAAAGGAAAAAAAGAACAACCAAGTTTGTAAAGCAATTTCTCCTGAGTACGGCAATACCCGATATGTGGTCATAAACTGCTCTTTGGGCACACGGCAGGGCTCAGGAGTGTAGGAGCGCCATTTGGCTTTTGGAGTCCAGATTTCTGGTCGCTATGTCGTATTTGCAAAGCCCCTGTGGGACCAAAACAGTGGAATCTCCCAGAAGTGACCCCATTTTGGAAACTACACCCCTCAAGGTATTCACCTAGGGGTGTAGCGAGCATTTTAACCCCGCAGGTGTTTTGCAGAAATTAGTGTTCACTGGATGTTGCAGAGTGAAAATTTTATTTTTTCCATAGATATGACAATGTGTGGTGCCCAGCTTGTGCCACCATAAAAAGACAGCTCTATAATTATGCTGTGTTTCCCGGTTTTAGAAATACCCTACATGTGGCCCTAATCTTTATCCTGGACTATCGACAGGGCTCAGGAGTGAGTGAGTACCAATGCGAAATTGATTTGGTGACATATAAAGTATTGGTTCACAATTGCAGAGGCTCTGATGTGAAATAATAAAAGAAACCACTGAGAAGTGACCCCATTTTGGAAACTACACCCCTCAAGGCATTTAAGTGGTGTAGTGAGCATTTTCACCCCACAGGTCTTTTCCATAAATGATTGCGCTGCGGATGGTGCAAAGTAAAAACTTAAATTTTTCCCTAGTTGTGACATTTCAGTGGGAAATATGTTGTGCCCAGCTTATGCCACTGTAGACACGCACCCCAAAAATTGTTAAAAGGGTTCTCCTGGGTATTGCGGTGCCATATATGTGGAAGTAAACCGTTGTTTGGGCACGCTGTAGGGCTCAGAAGGGAAGGAGCGCCATTTAGCTTTTGGAGAGTGGATTTTGCTTGGTAGTAATTTTGTTTGAGTATTACTGGTATTTCAGTTTATAATGTGGGGGCATATGTAACCTGGGCAGTGTACATCAGGGGAATAGTCTGGTGGTATAATAATGGGGTAAACCATAAAATAATCCATAAATATTTGTTACGCTGTGGAGCAATCCTTTCTGCACAGGCCGGTGTCACAGTGATAAATGGTGTCCTTACTTATCTCCCATTTGGTCCACACTCCGCACCTTTGCAGTTTGGGGAATTTTGCTGGGAAAGTGTTGTCCTGGTATAATACGGGCACCCTCGCTTCCAGCGGATATGTTTGGGCCCTCCCCTTTCTGGTTCCCTAATTTTAGGGCCTTAATAAATCGCCACTTGAAACAGAAAAAATGTTCCCCTCGGGCCGGCACAACTGTATATTTTTCTTTCCTGACTTATTGGTGCCTTAATTAATTTTATTTTTTCATAGACGTAGTGGTATGAGGGCTGTTTTTTTGCGGGACGAGCTGTCGTTATTATTGGTACCATTTTGTGGTACATGCGACTTTTTGATCACTTGTTATCCTTTTTTTTGGGAGGCAAGGTAATCAAAAAACAGCAATTCTGGTATAGTTTTTTTAGTTTTTTTTTTTATGCAGCGTTCACCGTGCGTTATAAATTACATGATAACTTTATTCTGCGGGTCAGTACGATTCCGGCGATACCTAATGTATAGCACTTTTTTATGTTTTACAACTTTTTGCACAATAAAATTACTTTTGTAAAAATAATGTATTTTTTCTGTCGCCATGTTGTAAGAGCCATAACTTTTTACATTTTTCGTCAACGGAGCTGTATGAGGGCTTGTTTTTTGCGAGATGAGATATTGTTTTTATAGGTACCATTTTTGGATACATGCGACTTTTTGATCACTTTTTATTTCAATTTTTGGAAGACAAAAAAAAAAAAAAGAAAAGCTATTCTGGCATTATTTTTTAGGTTGTTTTTTACGGCGTTCACGGTGCGGGATAAATAACATAATATTTTTATAGTTCTGGTCGTTACGGACGCGGCCATACCAAATATGTATGGTTTTATAATTTTTTTCAATAATAAAGGACTTTAGGGAAAAGGGGCGATTCTGTTTTATGTTATTATTTGAAACTTTTTTTTTTTTTTACACTTTTCTTTTGTCCCCTTAGGGGACTTGAAGGTCCAACTGTTTGATGTTCTAATACATTGCACTACCTATGTAGTGCAATGTATTAGAACTGTCAGTTATTCACTGACAGCAAGCCGATCAGGCTCCGGCTCCGATCGGGGCCTAATCGGCTTCCGTAATGGCAGACAGGAGGCCATTGTTAGGCTTCCTGTTGCCATAGTAGCAGTCGCCAGCCTTGCCATCGCATGGCAGGCCGCCGAGTTGCTACAAACCACTTTGATGCAGCTATCGCATTGGATCGCTGCATCGAAGGGGTTAATGGCAGGAATCGGAGCTAGCTCCGGTTCCTGCCGATGCATCGGGGTGTTTGCTGTAAGCTCCTGAGCCTGCACTATCACCGCGACATAATGGTACTGCGCTTTGCGGGAAGCCCTGCCCGGCAGCGCCGTGTATATATACGGCAGATGTCGGGAAGGGCTTAAAGACGTTGGCAGGTTCAGGACGCAGCCCCATTTTTAAAATCTGACGTGTCACTTTATGTGGTAATAACTTCGGAATGTTTTTACCTATCCAAATGATTGTGAGATTGTTTTCTCATGGCACATTGGACTTTATGTTACTGGTAAAATTTGGTCGATACGTTCAGTATTTAATTGTGAAAAACACCAAAATTTTGCGAAAAATTTCAAACATTTGCATTTTTCTAAATTTAAATGCATCTGCTTGTAAGTCAGATGGTAATACCACACAAAATAGTTGCTAATTAACATTTCCCACTTTAGATTGGCATAGTTATTGGAATATCCCTTTATTTTTTTAGGATGTTACAAGGCTTAGAACTTTAGCAGCAATTTGTCACATTTTCAAGAACATTTGAAAAGGCTATTTTTTCATGGACCAATTCAGTTGTGAAGTCGCTTTGAGGGGCCCATACAATACAATCCCCCATAAATCACCCCATTTTAAAAACTGCACCCTTCAAAATATTCAAAAAAGCGGTTAGAAAGTTTGGCCACGCGCATGGTACAGTTGACATTGTATAACGCTTACGTGCTATTCCATTGTGCAGGCCAGACAGGATCATTCCTTATTTTTCAAGAGGTGATTATCAAGGCACGAGTGTTTGAAAACCAGAAAGGGGAGGGACCAAGCACATCTAATTAAAGCGAGTGTGCCCGTATTCAGAGCCGGCGTCATCACCCAGCAAATCTGGGCAATTTAGTGGGATGAGGCAGTAAAAATGAAAATCTAAAGTTTCTTCAATAAAACGTAGACATTTTTGCAAACCAAAAAAGACAAAAAACACCCCAACATTTGAAAAGCAATCTCTTCCAATTACGGCAATACCCCATATGTGGTAATAAACTGCTATTTGGACACACGGCAGGGCTCAGAAGGGAAGGAGCACCATTTGGAGCTCAAATTTATCTGGAATGGTTTTCGAGTGCCATGTCACACACCCCTTAAGCACACCCCTTAAGCAATCTATCTAGGGGTATAGTGAGCATTTAGACACCACTGGTCTTTTTCAGAATTTATTGGAATTGGGCCGTAAAAATTAATATCAACATTTTTTCCACTAAAAAGTTGCATTTTTTTCTTTTTCACAAGGGATAAAGGAGAAACAGCCGCCCAACATTTGTAAATCTCCTGATTACGGCAATACCCCACATGTGGTCATAAACGGCTGTTTGGCTCAGAAAGGCAGGAGCGCTATTTGGTATGCAGATTTTGCTGGATTAGTTTTTGGGCGACATGTCGCATTTGCAAAAGCCTAATATACCAGAGTACAGAGGAAGCTCACAAAAAGTGACTCCACTTTGGAAACTACACCCCTCAAGGCATTTATCATTTGCCTGGACATATGACAGGGCTCAGAAGTGAAGAGAAACATGCACATTTGTGGTCTATTTTGGTGATTTTCAGAGCATTCACCCACAATTGCAGGGCTCTGAGGTCAAATAATAAAACAAACCCCTTAGACGTGACCATTATTTTGGAAACTACACCCCTTAAGGCATTTTAAGGGGTGTAGTCAGCATGATGCCCCCACACGTGTTTTTTCATTAGAAATTAATGCGCAGCGGATGGTACCAAGTGAAAATTTCAATTTTCCGCTGATATGTCATTTTAGTGCACAATATGTTGTGCCCAGTCTGTGCCACCAAAGAAACACCCCTCGTAAACTGCTAAGCGGATTGTCCCGGGTATGGCGATGCCATATATGTGGACGTAAACTGCTGTTTGGGCACGCTGTAGAGTTCAGAAGGGAGGGAACGCCATTTGGCTTTTGGAACGCAGATTTTGCTTGGTGGTAGTTCTGTTTGGGGTTTTGCTGGTATTTCAGTTTATAATGTTGGGGTATATGTAATCTGTGCGGAGAACATCAGGGTATATGTAAGCTGTCCAGAGTACATCAGGGCATAATAAGAGGGTATAATAATGCGGTAAATAAATAAGATTTCACAGATGTGTGGCCAGTGTCGCACTGATAAATGGTTCCCGATCTTATCCGCTTTTGGAACCCTCTGAACATTTTGCATCTACATATTCTGAGAGCCAGAACTTTTTTATTTTTTCTCCACCGGAGCTGTGTGAGGTTTAATGTTTTGCAGGCCAATCTGTAGTTTTCATTGGTACCATTTTGGAGTACATCCGATTTTTTTTTGATCACTTTTCATTCCATTTTTGTCAAGAAAGGTGGCCAAGAACCAGCAATTCTGACAATGTTTTTTATTCTTTTTATATAGTGTTCAACATGGGCTATAAATTACAATTTTACTTTATTCTGCAGGTCAATATGATTACGGCGATACCATATGTATATAGTTTTTTTAAGTTTTGCAGTGTTTGTCACCATATTCTGAGAGCCAGAACTTTTATTTTTCAGTCAAAAAAGCTTATTTACACGAGCGTAGTTCACGTCCGTGATACGCGCGTGAAAATCACGTGTGTCGCACGGACCTATGTAACTCAATGGGGCCGTTCAGACAGTCCGTGATTTTCATGCAGCGTGTGTCCGCTGCGTAAAATTCACAACATGTCCTATACTTGAGCAGTTTTCGCGCATCACGCACCCATTGAAGTCAATGGGTGCGTGAAAATCACGTGCGGCACAAGGACGCACTTCCGTGTGCTGCGCGTGATTCACGCAACAGTAGATCAAGAAATGAAGGGAAAAATAAAACCACCTCCTTCATTTCTTTTTCTAAACATCAAAACCGCGTGTCATAAGGATGGCATATGCGTGAAAATCACGCAGCCACGCACCAAACACTTATGACACACGGAACTGCAACGCACAAAAAATGCAGCGTTTTTTGCGCGCACAAAACGCACCCGTTCGTGTGAATTTCGCATAAGGGCTTATTTTTTGAGGGACGGGTTGTAGTTTTTATTGGTACTGTTTTGGGTTACATGCGACTTTTTGATCACTTTTTATTCTGTTTTGGAAGGGTTGGTGACCAAAAAATAGTGATTCTGGTATTGTTTTTTTTTTATTGTTTCAAGTTTTTATTTTTTTCCTATAATAAAAGATTTTTTTTCAACGTATAACTTGAAGGCATGAAGCCCTGATCTTTATTCTAATGCATTGTACTACACATGTAGTGTAATGCAATGCATTAGAGCTGTCAGCCATTCACTGATAGCAAGCCTATTAGGCTCCACCTCCGTAGGTGGCAGACCAGTAGTCCATTGTTAGGCCTCTGGTTGCCATAGTCATTGCGGCAATGCCGATTGTTTACAATCACGGAGATGCTGCGATTGCGGCATCTAGATGGTTAATGGCAGGGAGCAGAGCTAGCTCCGTTTCCTGCCATTACAGCAGGGTGTCAGCTGTAACATACAGCTGACACCCGTGGCTGACCACCTGAGCCATCTTTTTATGTGATCGAAGGCCTTTCAGGTGCCGCCTCCGGTGGGGGGCCTAACAGGCCTCTGTACTTCGCAGACAGGAAGCCATTGTTATGCCTCCGGTTGCCAAAGCAGCCATTGGAGCCGCGCGATTGTATCGCAGGGTTTCGATATGCTAGTAATCGGCAGGGTTAATCGGCCGGATCGGAAGCTCGCTCTGGTCCTGGCCTTGCAGCAGTAATAGCGTTAAGCTATCGCTGCCTTAAAACAGGTGCCTGTTAACATGATGGGGTAATAGTACGTCAGTTTGCATTAACAGGCCAACGCCCGTGATGTAATAGTACGTCACATGGCTTTAAGGGGTTAAAGAAGTGCACATCAGAAAAGGAAAATATGACCTGGGCACGGGCATCAATGACTCTTGGTCATGAAAGGGTTAATATAGGGGTCTAAATATTTAGCCACACCTTTTTATATTAGACACACCCTTCAGAAAAGGTCACTCACATTTTTGTCAAAACCAGCGGCTCTAGTAACACACTGTGAAAGTCTCACCTAGGTGGACGCTTCTGCTTTTTCACTACGTTTTGTAAAAATAGCAGGTAAAATCCGTCTCTGAACAAAACTGAGAAAACTGTCTCGTTGATCAGCGCTCGCTTCACTGGCCAAAATCGGCCGGTGTAAATAGGGCCTTGAGTCTGCAGTGGTGCAAGAGGTCTATGCTAATGAGGTTCCCGCATGTTCGTGTTCGGCAATGTTAGCACAATAAGGATCAGTGGAAAACTATGAGCAAGTAGACACTGACACTGAGATTGCTGGATGGAGTGCGGCAACTTTGTACTTAGAAAAGGTAAAGCAATAGTACCTCCTGATTTAAAACCAATTACTTTTATTGGCAACATATTAAAAACATGAAGAGAGTAAGCCTATTAAATAGTTTTTAGACTTCGCGTAAACAAGTGCTTTACAGTTCCACAAAGATGAGCGTCAAGTTCTCCCAGTCCGCAGCAGCATTCATCACAGAGCTTTTTTGGTCACTAACTATATTGCTGTTATATGGTCAAATCGATGATCAGGCATGCAAAATAGAATATGATACGTTTGTTGGTACCATATGAGACCGTCAGAGGTGAAAAAGCAAGACTGCTGCATTGCGATGAGAAATTTCAGCCCTTCGTCATCATTCAATGGCTTTTTATGCTTTTTTGCATCGTATGCAGAGTTAATTCCATATCCTTCTCATGTTGAATTTACCTCAATTCTCTGGTAAAATTCTGTTTGAGTACCAGTATGTGTTTAACTTGTTTCAAGTTCTTTTGCTCTTTGCTTTAACCATTAACAGCCAAACAAGCCCACAACATGATACAAAAAAAGCAGCAGTAAATGACTGATGCCAAAAATGCAATACCTAGTCCAATATACTGTACAATAAGGATCCAAAACGCAAAGAGGTACAAAACATCATGGCACTGTTCATGGTACGAGAGGTAATGACGGAAAACCCAGATACTTCCTGAAAGAAAAATTCAGTGTTAGATGCATATAACACTTTCAACATAAACAAAATTACAATAATGACGTGCTACATGCATACCTCACAACCGTCCCGGATTCAGCGGGACAGTCCCGGATTCCGGGTGGTATCCTGCTGTCCCAGGCAGTCGGGGGTATTGCCAATATCAGCCTAATTCTGAAGAAGGGAACCATCAGATCCCTGCTTAAGAATTAGTTCATTGCGGTTGAAGCAGTGGGAGCTCCTCTGCTCGCCGAGGACTCCCCAGGAACAGCGCTACTTTAAGCGCTGTGCTCGAGGAAGCCCTTGACGTTACTGTCCATGTATGGACAGTGACGTCAGTGGCTACTCCTGGAGCGGAATCCCCGGCCAGAGTCAGCAATGGGGATTCCGCTCAAGGAGTATCCAATGACGTTACTGTCCATATATGGACAGTACCGTCAAAGGCTTCCCTGAGCACAGCGCTTAAAGTAGCGTTGTGCCCGGGGAGTCCTCGGCGAACAGAGGAGCTCCCTCTGCTCCTCCGCTCTGAACTAATTCTGAAGCAGGGAGCTGATGGTTCCCTTCTTCAGAATTAGTGGCTACTCCATGAGCAGAATCCCCGTTTCCGATGATCTGGCCGGGGATTCCACTCCAAGAGGTAACCCCTGTGGTCACTGTCCATATATGGACATTGACGTCAGGGGCTCCTCCTGGAGCGGAATCCCCAGCCAGAGTCGGCAACGGGGATTCCACTCAAGGAGTAGCCACTGACGTCACTGTCCATATATGAACAGTGACATCAGGGCTTCCCTCTAGGAGCAGAATCCCTGGCCTATGCTCTGGCTGGGGATTCCGCTCCTAGAGGGAGTCCTAATGGCGCTATCTACAGGGGGGTGGCGCTATATTCAAGGGGGGTGTGGCACTATCTACATGGACACTGTGGCACTATATAGGGGCACTATCTACAGGGGACACTCTGACACTATGTACATGGGCGCTATCTACAAGGGCACTGGCACTAGGGGCAGCTAAGAGGGCATTATACTGTATGGGGGCAGCTATGGGGACATTATGCTGTATGGGGGAATTTGTTTGGTCATTATACTGCATGGGGGTATCTGTATGGGCTTTATACTGCATGGGAGAATCTGTGTGGGCATTGCACTCTATGGGGGCATTTGTGTTGGCTTTACACTGTATGGACCAGAATACTGGCGTACATGCTGTGCACCAAATGTATTAACTGTTTTAGACACTTTTATCATCATGCTTGACAAGGGGGCATGGCTTACCAGGAAAGGGTGCAGCCTATCAAAAAGGGTGCATGGCCTAAGACATTATGCACCAAAAATGTACCAAACATTTGACGCCAAAAAAAATCTGACTTACACTAAGGCAACTAATATGTAGTATAAGTATGAGAAAAGTGTCTAACATGTCTAGCTTGACGCACCAAATTTATCACACAGTGTGCACGACTTTGATAAATTTGGAGCATTTTCTGACTGCCTGGTCTAAGTTTGCGCTGTTCACGCGCTAAACAAAAAAACGCAGAAAATATGGAGCTGTTTTCAAGGGAAAACAGCCTCTGATTTTCAACCGTTTTTTCAGCAACTTGCGTTTTTAGCTGCGTTTTTTACGGCCGTTTTTGGAGCTGTTTTTCTATTGAGTCAATGAAAAACGGCTACAAAATCGGCTCAAGAAGAGACATGAAGTTTTTAAAAACGGACGCGTAAAAAACGCCCCGTAGAAACGGAACGCCGTTTTTCCCATTGAAATCAATGGGCAGATGTTTGGAGGCGTTTCATCTTATGCCATGATTAAGAACACTGCACGTGTTCGAAACGCGTAGGCTCGGGTATCTACCCGCACTACTCTCTGCCTTGAGACTGCGTCTCTTTCATTTTTAAATATTTTTGCCAATAAAAGTGAGAACAGTCTTTCCCTTTTAAATTCCATTCAGCGCTGGATCATCTATCATTCTTTCTAGTGAAATATATATATTTTTTCTGATCTGTTTTTATTTTTTAATAGTAGATTTTTTCAATTCTATTTTCTGTACATGATTATGGGCGAAGCAAACTTGCTTGAGCTACTGTTAACAGCATTTAGAGATGTGCTTTACAGCAGCCACATGGACCATTGGAACCTGTTAGCAGCGGAGACCCATTGACTTCTATGGGAGAGTTTTCTAAACATGCTCTGAGACCTGTGCAGAGGTCATTGTACAGGAAGGGATAGGAGGAGAGCTGTGTCCAACAACTATTGTCAATGGTGGATCCTGTGTTATCTATATATAGGTGTTACCTTTCATTGTAATCCTGCCTGTGATAATAATGAGATGATTGCTGAGAACTGATCTCTACAGTACAGGAAGGGTCAGTCTATTGTGAGGCTTAGTGGCCAGAGTGAAAACTGCAAGATTGTGGGATAATTTTTTTAATATAGATAATGAAAAAGAAAAAAAGAAAAATCACCCAAAATTCTTAAAACATATGTTTAACATAAAAGCTGACACATTTCCTTTAAAGCCCCAATAATATTAAGGGAGTACCACTAACCACCTTCATAAGCTAGGTAACTTGTCTTCTGAGTTAATTGAAAACTTAAACTGGCCATACACATTAGAGAAACATTGGCCAAACCCACCAAGATCAGCCTACAATCTAATGTGTATGGTGCCTCCTGACTCTTTGCTGACAGCACATTTTAGTCCCTGTTCACACAGAGTATTTTGCTGCCAGAAAATTCTGCCTAGAAAAATCAGCTCCAGTTACTTTGAAGTGGTTTTGCAGCATAGGTGTTTTTTGCCGCGATTTTTGTCTCTTTTGTTTAGTAATCTATTTTTTTTACCCTTTTCTTCAACAGGCAAAGGGAAAAAAAACGCGAGCGTTTTGTGCCATTAAAAGTGTAAAAAAAAACGCATAAAAAAATGCAGCGTTTTTTCCCGTCTTCCATTGATTTTAATGGGGTTTTCGAGGCGGAAAACACCTCAAGATAGGGCATGTTGCTTCTTTTTCCCACGAGCGTTTTTCTCTGCTCGCGGGAAAAAAAAACTCCTCCACCTCCCATTGAAATCGATGGGAAGCAATTTCAGACGTTTTTTTGTCACCGTTTCCGCTGCCTAAACCGCAGCGAAAAACTGTGTGAACAGAGCCTTAGAGGGAAGAAGGATCAAACATGTAATGTTTCAACATACCCAATCCTTTGTTCCTACAGAAATAAAGCCAAGTGTTTATGTTTATGGTGGAGTCAGGAGAAATGGCTTTCTGCCAACAGTTATCTCATGTGTATGAGTAGTTTAAGGGTGTCTTTACACATACAGATTTTTTTTGTCCAATTTCTATCCAAACAGACCAATAGCAATCAAAATCTATATCTGTGTATAAAGGGCCAATTGATGTGAAAAAAAAAAAATAAGTTAGAATTCTGGCTTAACTAAGGGTGAATTCGGACAGATTTGGATGCAGTTTATAGCCAAACACTAGTTGGTAGAGAAAAGGGGAGACATGTACATTTTTCTTTTATATTTATTATTTCTTTTGGATTCATTCTTCGCTTTGAATAAAAGAAAGTAAAAAAAAAAAAAAGCTGCATCAAAAGCTGCTCCGAAAATTCTGAATTCTGATTTACTGTACTAAGAATTTAGACTTTTTTTTTTTTTACATGATCCTAGTTTTTCCTGTAGTTAACAGCACAAAGTTTATAACTAATAGCATTTAATCACTTATTTTCTGTCTGTTGTAAGAGGGATCAATGGCAACAAAATCAACAAATCTATATTCTTACCCGTTATTAGCCAACAGAACCAGAAGATAGACAGCGTGCAGAAGAACAAGAAAAACAAGATTAACTTGTCACTTGAAAGTAGCATCACAAGTGTGCACCCAATTAGGATGAAAAGTACTCCTTGCACCAGCAAGTAGATAGGGATGTGTCTCTCCAGTGCACACTCACCCAAGTAGAATGTCCCTGTGTGAAGGCAAGTCGTTTAACCATTAAATAGCATATTCATTGTATAGTTCATAAAAAAAATATTCATGTTTGTCATATGCTGTAAAAAATGTTATCCAATGAAGAGCTATGACATTTACTCATAGAGTATGTCGCCACCTGCTGTTCAAAGTGTATAGCAATGTGCACACCCATCTAATGAAGCTGACTGCAGGTGGACACACATGCTCAGTCACTCTCCCCATGGCCAGGTTTTTGAATAGTGATCCTCTGTTCACAGCAGAGCAGCCAATAGAAATATCTTTCTGCCCTGCTTGTCAGGGAAGAAGCAGAGCCTCTGCAGTAGCATGGCAATATAGCTCAAGATACTCCTTCTTAACTTACTAGGATTGTAAAGCTCTGCATCCTGACAACCAATATGAACCTTGCACTTGCACACTCAGTCTTTATTGTTTTATTTTATTATATTTTTATTGCTTTTTAAGGGAGTGCATACTGTGGATGCCACACTGCATAAATCTTAACTACTCTGGATCCCATGTTACCTATCTGCTCATTTTCAGTTTTAAGCCTTGCCTTTTGGTATTTCATCAGCACCAAGATTATTAATGAAAATTGAAGAACAAATTATAGACTTCCAAAAACAAAGAAACATTTTGATAGTTCCCTATATAAATGATTTTTTGTTGAATCAGACTATCTTTTTTTTTTCTTCTAATTTAGGAGACTTGCTTCTCTTAAAATAATTGGGATGGATTATTACCTCATAAAATAAAATATTTATAGATCTTCTTGTTTGACTCAGAATTCCAATGTTTGTACCTCATCATCAAGACTATAAATTGTATTCCAGACCTCTGCAAAAAATGATCCTTTCAGTCTAGGACAGTCCAAAAATAGATGAAAATTTCCACTTATGGTAAATGTGCTGAAAAACTGGAGGATGGTCAGTGGTACCTGGAACCCCTTATCACTATGACAACACATGCTAGATCCTCAGAATGAGCCGCTCAGTTCCTGGTCCATCCCTGGTCCAAGCTGTATGGCCAGAGGAAATAAAGAGGAAATCCGCAAGCTACAGAGAATTAAAATTAGTATGGAAAGTCTTGAATAAGCAGGCCACATGTCTACATCTCGAGAAATATTAACACCGTATCCTTTCTCTCACATCAGACATTTACCAGACTCAAACATCTACAGAAGCTAACTTTAGACATATTTTAGTGGACAGAATCCAATCTCCTCTCCTTGTTTGCTATCCATCTAAAATTTTCGGAAGTAGCTTTAGGAAGACTCATCCAGGGTTGTTCTAATAGTAGTCTATTGGCCCAGGAGAAGCTGGTTCCCACTTTTAAATAGGTAGACAGAGGAATCAGATATTCATCCATTAAGACCAGACCATCTATCCTAGGATGCCATTTTTGACCAGGGGACAGAGCGACTTCACCTATCTAGTTCCTGTGAAGGAGGATATTGAAGGTTAAAGTATTGTCAGACTCATCGCAACAATTCAGCAAATCACCAAGAAGGTGACATCTACTAAGGACATGTATAATATATTGTCCATGGTGCTAAAATAGACAGTTTGGCAATTTCCCTCAAATATTAGAATTCCTAATATCTATTGTACAGTCAGGGCGCCTGTTTTATGTTTGTAATGAACATTGTTTTCAGTTGTCTACTACAATGTTACTCCATACTATAGAAACATATGGTGCTTTATAAATATTAATAAAAATAAAAGAACTTAAAGAGGCTCTGTCACCAGATTTTCAAACCCCTATCTCCTATTGCAGCAGATCGGCGCTGCAATGTAGATAACAGTAACGTTAATATTTATAAAGCACAAATCCGCATCATCCACTTCTCTTCGTTACCACCCAGCTTCTGGCAGTGCACAGACACACAGCGTGCCCTCGCGAGATCACGCTGTGACGTCACTCACTTCCTCCCACAGGAACTTCATCGCGTCGGATGAGCGAGGACACGCTGTGTGTCTGTGCACTGCCAGAAGCTGGGTGGTAACGAAGAGAAGTGGATGATGCTGATTCGTCAGCATCATACACTTCTATTCACAACGCCCAGCTAGTAAAACAAGTAAAAACGCCCAGATGTACACACACAAGACACGCCCACTTGGACATAACTTTAAACACGCCCAGTTGTACTTAAGAAAGGCTCATTTGCATAAATATAAAAATGGTCATAACTTGGCCAAAAATGCTCGTTTTTGAAAAAAAAAACACGTTACTGTTATCTACATTGCAGCGCCGATCTGCAGCAATAGGAGATAGGGGTTTGAAAATCTGGTGACAGAGCCTCTTTAAGTACTAGCACCTTTACATCTTTAGTACAATTGTTAGTCTCATTCTGAGCAACATTAGCTAAAAATGTTTATGAAAAGACCATATTCAAAGAGTAAGCATGAATGGGAAATTCAAATGGGACTAATGTTATAAGTGATCTGCACTGGGACCATTAGTATTAAATCTGTTTAGAAATTATGCAGAAGTTGGAATTTATAGCATCTTCTCTGTATTTGTAGATGACACAAAGCTGTCTAGTCCTGTAAACACTTTATAGGATGACTTATCCCTACCGGGTGACCTGAATAAACTGGCTAAATGGGCAGTAAAATGCCAAATGTAAGGTTTTACATTTTGGAGCAAAAAATATACATGATATTGAATCACTATTAGGTGAGTCTACAGTAGAAAAGGACTTGAGTGTACGTATTAAAAAAAAAAAAAAAATGATATTCCAGTCTGTTAACAAGATATTGTCTTGTATTAGGAAAATGATGACTTCCAGAGAGGATAGTATGATTTTACCACTTTATAAAGTAATGGATCTAGTTTTAGGCACCAGTTTAAAAGAGAGCTGTCGAGAGATCAAAGAAGGGCAATCAAATTATACAAGGTATGGAAGATCTCCGTAATGAACAAAAGGTAGGATCTCAGTGATCTCAGAAGATTATAAAAACAAAATTATTATTTTTTAGTTATTATTTAGTTACTTACTTTTTAGTTATTATTTAGTTACTTACTTTTTAGTTATTATTTAGTTAGTAAAATAGAAATGGCATAGGGGGGATATGTTATAATTTTATATGTGCACTTTATGGTCAAAAGTATGTTGATGACATCTATATCAGCTTCTTGGACATCCCATTTTGCGACTATAACATCCTCCACTCTTCTGTGAGGGCTTTCCACAAGATTCTGGTGCGTGTTAATGGGAATTTGTGACCATTCAGCCGATGTTGGACTGGAAGGTTTGGCTCGCAATTCGTATTCCAATTCATCCTATGGCTACATGCACATGTTGCGTAATTTGATGTGGAAAATCCGCACCAAAACCGCAGGTGTACGCACGTAATTCCGCAGCTAAAACCGCACCTGTAGATGCGTTTTTGTTGCGTTTTTAGGTGCTGTATTTGCATTTTGATACAGAAATAGGTGCGGTTTTAAGCTACGTATTTTTATGTGTTTTTCTTTAACCCCTTCCTGCCGCAGCCCTTTTTCAGATTTTCATTTTCGTTTTTTCCTCCCCACCTTCCAAAAGCCATAACTTCTTTATTTTTCCATCGATATAGTATTATGAGGGCTTAATTTTTGCAGGACGAGTTGTCGTTTTTCGTAGCACCATTTATTGTGCCATATAATGTACTAGCAAACAGGAAAACAAATATTTGTGGGGTAGAAAATGAAAAAAACCGATTCCTCCAATGTTATTCCAATGTCGTTTTTACGGAATTTATTGTGCAATTAAAACAACATGTTAACTTTATTCTGCGCGTCAATACGATTACGGCGATACCAAATATATATTGTTTTTTCTATATTTTACTACTTTTACAAGTAAAAACCTAAGTGTAAAAAAGAAAATTTTATTTTGTGTCGCCAAATTCTGAGAGCCATAACTTTTTTATTTTTCCGTTGATTTAGTGGTATGAGGGCTTATTTTTTGCAGGATAAGCTGTAGTTTTTAATAATACCATTTTGGTGTACATGCGACGTTTTGATTACTTTTTATTTCATTTTTTGTAGGAGATGAGGTGACCAAAATATAGAGATTCTGGCGTTTACCATTTTTTTTTACGGCGTTCACCGTGCGGGTTAAATAATGATATATTGTAATAGTTCAGACTTTTACGGACACGGCGATACCAATTATGTTTATTTTTTATTTTTTTTACTATGTTCTAGGGGGAAAATGGGGGCTTTTTGAACTTTTAATGTTTTATATTATTTTTACATTAAAAAAAAACTAATTTTTACTTTTTTTATTAGTCCCCCTAGGGGACTTCAACCAGCGATCGTTAGATCGCTTGCACGATATACTGCAATACTAATGTATTGCAGTATATCGTGATTCTGACAGGCTACTATTAAGCCCTGCCGGAGGACCTGGGGGCTTTCATTAGGCCCCCAGGCAGCCATAGCAACCATCGCCCGCCCGCGATTGCGTTGCAGCGGGCGCGATGAGCTGTTAAAGGGGGTCGCCCCCCTCTTTCTAACGATTTAAATGCTGCGGTCGATATTGACCACAGCATTTAACGAGTTAAACGAGTGAGATCGCTGTCGAGCGCGATGCCGCTCGTTACTCTGAAGTGTCGGCTGTAACAATCAGCCGACACAACATCATATGGAGCGGGTTCACTCCGTGAGCCTGTTCCATACTTCCCCTACCCGACTTTGGCGTATGGATACGTCAAATTTTGGGAAGGGGTTTAAATGAGTCAGATACAATTCGCAAATGGAAACAAAGGATAAATTGACATGCTGCAGATTTTAAAATCTGCACCGTGTAGATGAGATTTCTTGAAATCTCATTTACTTTGCTGCTACTGTATTACGCTCCGGATTTTCCGCATGAAAATACGCGCGTCAAATCCACACGTAATATGCAACGTGTGCATTACGCAACGTGTGCATTCAGCCTTAACCCGTTAGTGACCGGGCCATCGTGTTTCTACATCGGTCACTAACGGGCCTTATTCCGATGCCATAGACTTTTTACGTTGCGGCATCGGAATAAGTTTACAGAGCAGGGAGCTGTCAAATCTCCCTGCTCTCAGCTGCTAGAGGCAGCTGAGGGCTGGGAGCGTCCCTGCTCTGCCGGGTGAGATCGATATTAGTACCGATCTCACCCGTTTAACCCCTCAGATGTGGTGCACAATAGCGAGGGACTAGTAAAAAAGTTAAATAAAGCTAATTAAAAAAAAAATTTGAAAAAAAATAAAAAACCCAGCTTTTCCCCTCACAAAATGCTTTACTATTAAAAAAACAAAATAAAGTTAAAAAGTTACACATATTTGGTATCGCCGCGTCCGTAACGACCCCGACTATAAATCTATTACATTATTTAACCCGCATGGTGAACGCCGTAAAAAATGTAATAAAAAACTATGGAAAAATTGCTGTTTTCTGTGAATACTGACTTTAAAAAAATGTGATAAAAAGTGATCAAAAATTTGCATCTACTCCAAAATGGTACCAATAAAAACTACAAGTCTTCCCGCAAAAAAAAAGCCCTCAAACAACCGCATCGGCGAAAAAATAAAAACGTTACGGCTCTTCAAATGTGGAGACACAAAAACAAATAATTTTGAAAAAAAAGCGTTTTTACTGTGTAAAAGTAGTAAAACATACAAAAACTATACAAATTTGGTATCGTTGCAATCGTAACAACCCGCTGAATAAAGTTATTGTGTTATTTATATCACGCGGTAAACGGCGTAGATTTAAGACGCGAAAAAGCGTGGCGACATTTCAGGTTGTTTTCTATTTCCCCCCAAATAAAAGTTAATAAAAGTTAATCAATAAATAATATGTCCCCCAAAATGGTGCTATTGAAAAGTACAACTTGTCCCGCAAAAAACAAGACCTTATACAGCTATGTCGACGCAAAAATAAAAACGTTATAGCTCTTGGAATGCGACGATGGAAAAACTTAAAAAATGGCCTGGTCATTAAGGTCCAAAATAGGCTGGTCATTAAGGGGTTAAGCATTTTTAAAGAAAAACGCACCAAAATACGCAGCATAAAACCGCACCTATTTCCGCATCTAAATGTAAATACCGCACCTAAAAACGCATCAATAAACGCACCATTACGCAACGTGTGCATGTAGCCCAAAGGTATTGAATGCGGTTGAGGCCAGGGCTCTGTGCAGGCCACTCAAGTTCCTCTACACCAAACTCATCACACCATGTCTTTATAGACCTCGCTTTGTGCACAGGAGCATGCTAGACAGGAAAGGGCCTTCTCCCAAGTGTTGCCACAAAGCTGAAAGTATACAATTATGTAAAATGTGTTTGTATGCTGTAGCATTAACATTACCCTTCACTGAAAATAAGGGGCCTAGCCCAAATCCTGAAAATTAAACCCAGACGATTATCCCTCAACCACAAAATTCACAGTAGGCACTCCTCCTGGCATCTGCCTAACCCACATTCATCCATCAGACTGATAGAGAAACATGATTAATCACTCCAGAGAACAAGTTTCCATTGTTCCAGAGTCCAGTGGCAGCGTACTTTACACCACTCCAGCCAATACATTGTGAATGGGGATCTTAGGCTTGTGTTCAGCTGCTACACCATAGAAACCCGTAGAACCCAGTTCTTGTGCAGATATCACTTCCAAATGCAGTTTGAAACTTTGCAGTGGGTGATACAACAGAGTATAGGCACATTTTTCATACCATGTGCTCAAACTCTGTGAGTTTGCATGATCTACCGGTTCATGACTGAACTGTTGTTACACTTAGATACTCCCACTTCCCAAATAATAGCACTTACAATTGACCAGGGCAGAGCTAGCAGATCAAAATTTCATGAACTGACTTGTGGCGAAGGTGACATCCTATGACAGTGCCACATTTAAAGTCACTGAGCTCTACAGTACATACAACACTATTACCAATGATGTGTATGAAAATTGTATGGCTGTGTGCTTGATTTTATGTACCTGTTTGCAATGGGTGTGGCTGAAACACCTAAACTTAATAATTAGGAGTGGTGTCTACATTCTTTTGGCCATATAGTGTATCTAAATGGTCCCTATGAAATCCAATGCAATAAGTTATTCTAATTGTGGACCCCACAGAGAACATGGGGTCTCTGCTTGCAGTTAAAAGAAGTTCGATTTTATCTCAAAGTTTGGAAGCATTACTTTATTAACAGAACTGTAAAGTTTCACAACATGCACTCACAGGATTTGGTAATGCTCAAAAGTATGGGTTGATTTAAGAAAGAGCTAGACATCATCCTTGAAAAACATAACATACAGGGTCAGGATATGTTCACACGCTTACTAAAAAATTTCTGAAAATACGGAGCTGTTTTCAAGGGAAAACAGCTCCTGATTTTCAGCCGTTTTTTTTTTTAGCAACTCACGGTTTTCACGCTGTTTTTCGAGCTGTTTTTCGAGCTGTTTTTCTATAGAGTCAATGAAAAACGGCTCCAAAAACGTCTCAAGAAGTGACATGCACTTCTTTTTCACGGGTGTTTTTTTACGCGGCCGTTTTTCAAAATGGGCGCGTAAAAAAAAATGCCCCGTCGGAACAGAACGCCGTATCTCCCATTGAAACCAATGTTTCCGATTCTTCGTCCGTTTACGGACCAAAAAACGGCTAAGACGTGTGAATATACCCTTACTGGTATTAAAGGGGTTTTCCAATGAACAACACATCCTTAAGTGAGCTGTCTCGTCTTGAGGAGGCAAACTTAGCAGTTAATTCAAAATGAGCGAACAGTTTAGATGGGAGGGGGGTGGGGCAGGGCCGCCTTAGGCGTGTGCGACCTCCTCCTAGTACCGGCCTTTCAGGGCAGATTCCCCAGATTTTAGGCCCGGTGCCCCGGACGACTGCCGCATTCAATTGTATCTACGTCCTCAGGATCCAGATACAATTGAATACTATGGCAAACCAGGGAGTTACCAGCTCCCAAATTCACCACTTGATAGGCTACAGGCCAATTTAGGCCTGCAGCCTATAAGACGCCGGGACAGGATCATTGCACAGACCAGAGCAATGATGTCACTGCATTGCACTGGTCTATGCAAGGTCCCGTCTCCGCGTCTGATAGGCTATGCAACTCCATTTGTCATAGGAATGAGTGCTAGGTGAGTACAAGTTTTTTCTTTTTTTTTGGGGGACGCTATCTACATGAAGGCATTGCGGCACTATCTAAAGAGGGCAGTGTGGCACTATCTACAAGCGGAGAGGGTGTGTGGCACTATCTACAGGGGATGTGTGGCACTATCTAAGGGGGGATTGTAGTATCTACAGAGGCCCTGGTATTACATAAGAGGGGGGTTGTGGCACTATCTACAGGAAGTGTGTGGAACTATCTACAGAGGGCACTGTGTGGCAACATGTATAGAGGCACTGTGTATCTACAGGGGTGTGTGGCACTATCTATAGTGGGCAGTGTGGCACTATCTACAGGGGGCACTGTGTGGCATTATCTACAGGGGATTGTGTGGCACAGGGCCGGCCTTAGGGGTGTGCGACCTGTGCCATTGCACAGGGCGCATCACTCCAGCAGGTGGGAGGGGGCACTGCGCTGGCTCCCTTCCCCTGCTTGTGTTTCAGAAGCAGCGGGCCGGCGACTCAGCATTGCTAGGTCGGCTCTTTGCAGGGGGCGGCGCCAAATTAATTATTGTTTTACAACCCCCTTCCTTGCTCCCCGACGGACTAAGTAAAAAGGGGGCGGGGGAGGGGGTTCGCATACAGGCCACACATGAGAGTGGAGAAATGTTCCTTCCTCTCCTTTGCATTGTGAAGTGAGCGCTGATTGGTGGAGTAGCAGGGGCCTCTGTCTGCTCCACCAATCAGCACAGCCTGTCCTGCCACCCGCAGCCCTCCTCTGCTGCTGCCACAGTGAAGACTCCTCCACGGAGCTCAGGACTCTGGTAAGAGCAGCAGCTTTAGTGTAATCCATGTTCATGTATGTGCTGTGTGAGGGAGGAGGAAAGAGGGATCTACAAATGATGTGTAACAGGATGTTTTTTGTTTTTTTTGCAGATTGATTGTGTGGGGGAGGGGAGACTTGTTTATAGGTGCTTTGTGGGGATTTTGTATAGATCGATTTTGTGGGGGAGGGGATATTGTCTAAATGCTATAGGAGTTTGGGGGGATTCTTTACAAATCTATTTTGTGGGGAGGGGGACTTCTGTATAGTTTAGTTTGTTGTGTAGGAGCTTATTATAAATGATATGTGGTGGAGGGGAAGTTGGCTGCAAATGTTATGCATGGGGGAGAAAGGATTTTTTAGAGATCATTTTTGTTGGGGAGAGCAACTTTATTATAGGGGTAGGGACACACAGGGCGGATACACTGCATAAAACTACACAGATTATCCATCCTGGAAACCGTGGGAATTACACCTGAAAAAAACACACCAAATTTTGGTGCAGTTTTACGGGCGGCATGTCCGCTGCGGAAAGACTGCAGAAATAAAAATAAAAAAAGCTAATACTCCCGGCCATAGTCATAGTTAGCAATGTGTATTCTCCTCTGAGCGCAGTCCGGCCTATTGGGATGACGCTATTGTCCATGTGACCGCTGCAGCCTTTGATTGGCTGCAGTAGTCACATGGGATGAATCGTCATCCTGGGAGGCCGGGCTGTGCTCAGAAGAGAATACACATCACTATGACTACGGCCTGGAGTAAGAATAAGCCTTTTTTTTCACATTTGAGATTTTCGCGGCGGAATCGCACATTTCTACCTCCCATTGAATTCAATGGGTAACTACTACAAAACAAGAGCAGTGATTCCACAGCATAAATTGACATGCTGCAGATTAAAAAAAACGCACTGCAGGTGAATTTATGTACAGTTTCTGTGTAGAGATGAGACTTGTTAAAATCTCATCCAATCTGCTGCTACTGTATTATGCTGCAGATTTTCCGCAATGAAATGTGTTGCGGAAAATCCGCAGTGTTTACGCTACTTGTATTCCTACCCTAAGAGTATATTCACGTGTTGCAGCCATATTGCAGCTTTATTTAATTTTGTGAAAATTGCATCAAAATATGAACGCAACGTGTGAATACATCCTAAACAAAATATGTGGCGGAGCAGGGTTTAGTTATAGTCTGCTTGTGTGTGTGTGGGGGGGGGGGGGGGGGGGACTTGGCTATAAGGCTAGAATTTTAGCATTAGGACGACATGCGCATCAATTTCAATGTTTCCCTATCAGACATTTTGAAATGTTCGCAAGGTTGCGCACAACTTTTTTCTTCCCATAGTGTTATCTAGTCATTGTATGGTGGTATTATTCAGTGTTTGAATAATGCCACCATACACTGAATGAATAATACCACCATATTGTGACTAGATAACACCACCATACACTGAATAATACCACCATACTGTGACTAAATAACACCACCATACACTGAATAATACCACCATACTGTGACTAGATAACACCACCATACACTGAATAATACCACCATACTGTGACTAAATAACACCACCATACACTGAATAATACCACCAAACTGTGACTAGATAACACCACCATACACTGAATAATATCACCATGTGCAAGTGGGAGTGGCCTAGGTTTTTTATTGACAGGCTTTCACATGATTCACTGTGTCGCTACCGGAGGCACCGGGAGCAGCGTTCCTGCCCCGTTTTGTGGTTCTTACTGTAAGTTTTATAGTTGTAGGCCACCGCTGGTGGCTGAGTTCTGGGACGTTTTAAGTAGTCCGTGTTCACTGTGCGTTGTTTGGTCTTGTTTGTCATTGCAGTTGAAGGGGGAGTCCTTGAAGTTGGTCATTAAAAGCGGTTGGGGTGATGCATCGTGGGTATGCATCCCACAAAACATTGGAAGGTGTGACTCTCAACTGTCCAGGTGGATACTGGGAGGCTTCTTATGGTGTTATCCCTTGGAAGGGGCTTTTCGGGAGCAAAAGTCATCTGCAGGTGTACTCGGGGCCCCTGAGCCGGCTGGGGGTAAGAAAATTGATGGTGACAGATGGCCGTAAAAATGTTGAGTAGCTTTGTGGACTTCCACTGTCATAGTAAAGTTAACAAGCTACGACCCTGATGGTGTTGTGTTTTTGGGTATTGATTTCCATTATGGGAATTCGATGTTAATAATGATTTGTTTTAAAATAAAATAATTATTTGAATTTTCATTCAATAGATCGGCTACTGTGGCCATTAAATCCAACCCTTGTTTCTGTCTGTAATTTTTATCTGGTCTCAGTAGTCAAAAGGAGGTAACAGGTAAAGGGGTCAGGGCAGGACACAACTCTACTTACTCAAGTCAAAGGAAAAAAAGAGTTTTCTTTAGGTTACAAATTGAGATCTTAGTAACTTACCAATGATTATGAAAGAAATCCCAGCTATGCACAGCACAGAAATCATAAGACACACACCAACTGGAAGAAAAATGTTTAAATCAGAAATAATTGTTAAAGATGTTGCATATATATTAGAAGGTCGAATGAATTGTATTAACGTATATCACATACTGCTGAAACAATAGAAGTAATGATTTACTGACTGCTTATTCAGTTCAGAATATTGTGTGGGCTGCTGCTGTTTGTGCTTCTATCTGGCAATGATGGCATAAACCTACACACGACTAATAAGAAAGGGCAGTACTTGCTCATTTTTATACAGACAAATTTTTCTAAATTATGTAGAAAAAGGAAAACCTGGGATGACAAGCTAAATTCATGAGTACAGAAGAATATCAACGTAGATAAACACAATGCAGGTAGTTATTTAAAATCATTCTAAAGAATAACTTTAATTTATAATGTTATCTTACTGATAAAATATAAGGCTCTGTTCACATTACATGTTTTTCCTTTCCTTCTGAGGTTCTAGTGTTTTTGATGGAAATAACAGCATAGTCTACAGTTCTATTCTAGCCATCAAAAACACCAAAATTGTGACAGGCCCCATTGAAAATACTTTTATTTCTCATAAAATAATTCTGAAACTCTTTCCTTAGAACTGTGCGTTGGCCATTCCTCAGTTATTAAATAAATTGACAACTGGGTGTTACCATTCTCCTTGTCAAAGGAGTGTGTCCCTTCACAGTCTCACACAGCCCTGATTGGACAGTGTCAGTCTGAGTAGGGACACCTCCCCCCAAATGGTAACACCCTGTAGTCAATTTATTCATATATTTCTAGAAGGAATAACAGAAAAACGGCACAAAGTAAAGTTCTAATAGAAAAAGTGCCAGATTTGTTATTTCATAGGAAATAGAATTATGAACTAAAACAAACATGTCAGGAAAGGTGACAGGTCCTTTTTAAAGTCAATTGGAGAAAAAATAGATCCACCATATTATAATGACTTTTCCCCCCCTAGAAGCAATGGCAATACCCGTGTAATACGGCATCACATAGAGCCTGCTATTATTTTTTCCACCAAATCCATACAGATTCCAACAAAAGGAAACTCTTTATATCTGTATGAAATCAGAGGCATACAGAGGTGCACCTATAGACTAGTATGGGTGCTGTATAAATATGGTTATGTGCATGAGCTCTTATAATCAATGAAAAATAATTAACCCCTTTCCGCTGCAGCCACTTTTGACCTTCCTGACGGAATTATTTTTCAAATCTGACAAGTGTCACTTTATGTAGCAATAACTTTGGAATGCTTTTACATATCCAAGAGATTCAGAGATTTTTTTTTCTCGTGACACATTGGACTTTAAGTTAGTGGTAAAATTTGGTCAATACATTTAGTATTTAAATGTGAAAAACACCAAAATTTGGCGAAAAATGTCAAAAATGTGCATTTTTAGCAATTTTAACAGGTTCCCGACCGCTGGCCGTATTTATACGGCCAGCGGTCAGGGTCTCTAAAGTCCGGCGTATAGTATATATACGGCCGCACTTCAGAGACTGTGCACGCGGGATCGCGTGCACACAGCTCTATGCCCTGGCTGTTGCTAACAGCCATGGGCACTGGGCAGAATGTCAGGGGTCAATCTTTTGGCCCCTGAACATGTGATCGCTGTGACAACCAATCACAGCGATCACATGCATTTCTGCATAGAAAACAGTGTGCACGCGATCGCGTGCACACAGCCCTGTGCCCTCGCTGTTACCAACAGCTCTGGGCACTGGGCAGAGTATCAGGGACCAATCTGATGGTCCCTGAACATGTGGTCGCTGTGACAACCAATCACAGCGATCACATGCATTCCTGCTTATAAAACAGTGTGCACGCGATCGCGTGCACATAGCCCTGTGCCCACGCTGTTGCCAACAGCTCTGGGCACTGGGCAGAGTATCAGGGACCAATCTGATGGTCCCTGAACATGTGGTCGCTGTGAAAACCTATCACAGCGACCACATTTGTTTTATTTTGACTTTTCTGGCAGTAAATCTCCTGCCTCTTTTCTTCTCCTCAAACATTGTTTCAGTTTGAGGAAAAGAAGAGACTCGGGAGAATTGCTGCCAGAAGAATACAGTTACAGTTACAAAAAAATACAGTTACACTCTAAAACATTCTCTGTATAGATAGATTTCTATCTATCTATACAATCTATCTATCCATCTATCTTTTTTTCTATCTATCTATCTACCTTTCTTTCTTTTATTCTATTAGAATAGGCAGGTAGGGAGTATATAATTATATATATATCCACATATATATAATATATATAGCAATAGCGGTTTATTTTTTTGTTAGCGGTAGTGTAGATATATATAGCAGTTAGTTTGTGTGTTTTATAAAAAAAAAAAAAAAAATTTGTTTAGTTAGTGTTAGTGTTAGTTACGTTATGGCGAGGAAGTTGTTTAGCGCCGAGGAGGCATACGCCATGCTGTGGTCTGAGTCGGAGACCGCATCAGAGATGGCGTCCGAGATGGAACCTGTTTTAGGTAGTGACGATGACAGCGTCACTTCAGGTTCATCTTCAGGGGACGTTGTCCCTGATGCAGTCGAAACTGCAGAACATGAAAGCGCAGGGCCAAGTAGCGCTGTAGCACGGGACAGCCTGGTCCCTCCAGTCCAGGCTCTTGTATGGGCACCTGCCCCATCTTTTGGGCCTAGAATCCACGGATTTATGGCCACTCCTGGCATAACTGTGGACAATACAAATTTTGTCCAAATGGATTACTTCCATTTATTTATAACGGACGACATCCTAAATCAGATTGTCCACGAAACAAATTTATATGCCACGCAATATATAAGGCAGAAACCTTCATCCACCCATGCCAGAGATTGGACGCCCACCAATTTGCAGGAATTAAAAATTTTTTTGGGGCTCACCCTAAATATGGGTATTGTCAAAAAGCCCTCCATTAGGTCTTACTGGTCAACAAGACCCGCCCAAGCCACCCCAGTATATTCTGCAGTAATGCCCAGGTCTCGTTATGAGACAATAATGAGGTTCCTCCACTTCAATGACAACGCACCGGCCCCCCCAAGTACCGATGCAAACCGGGATCGGTTGTTCAAAATAAGACCGCTAATAAATTCCCTGAATAATTTATTTCTGCAACTCTACACCCCTGAGCAGAATGTAAGTGTGGACGAATCCCTCCTCAACTTTCATGGCAGACTTAGCTTTCGCCAATATCTACCTTCCAAAAGGGCAAGATATGGCGTTAAGCTCTACAAATTGTGTGAAAGCGGGTCAGGATGTACCACCGCCTTCAGGATTTATGAAGGGCGGGACCGCACAATAAATGTTCCTGGATGCCCCCCTGATCTTTCCACCAGCAGTAAGATCGTGTGGGAGATAATGCAGCCTCTGCTTCACAAGGGGTACCACCTGTACTGTGATAATTGTTATTCGAGTGTGCCCCTGTTTAGGCATTTGCATGCTGCAAGGACTGGGGCATGTGGTACCATGCGCAAAAACAGAATTGGTTTTCCACAGCAATTAGTGGGGAAGCGCATGGTAAAGGGGGACTCCTGTGCTTATGCATCTGAAGAATTGCTGGCGGTCAAGTTCAGGGATCGCAAAGACGTGTATGTGCTAAGCACGATTCATACCGCAGGAACAGTGGCAGTGAGGGAAAGAGGGGCAACATCGGACAAGCACATACCAGTGAGCGTGTCCGAATATAACAAGTACATGGGGGGGGTGGATTTAAGCGACCAGGTTTTACAGCCCTATTTAGTAAAACGCAAAACTAAAACCTGGTACAAAAAGGTGGCATTTATTTGTTACAGGTGGCCATCCACAACTCATTTGTGCTGTATAAAAAAAACAGAGGCAGAGACACATACCTGGATTTCCAGGAAAAAATTATTGAAGGCCTCATTTTTGATGTTCAGGACACCCGAGAATGCCCCCAGTCTGAGGATGTCACGCGACTGACTGAAAGAATGGGTGGGGGGTGGATGTCATGTTTGATGTTTTCTAAAGTTCATCTGCTGGAGAGCTCCATTTGCATTAACCTGCAATTTCTTATTTTAGAAAACCCCAAAAAATAAATTCCCATTATACCCCTAGATGAATATTTTGGGATTTCTGCTTCAAGAGCAGATATTTTGGGTGTTATAGAAACTCTGTTGAGTTTTGTAAAACCAGCTTTGAAAAAAAGTGATATGTGAAATAATCTTCTTCTATCCTCCGCCCTCCTACATCTCTATGTGATAAATAAGGCCACATATTTGGTATCCCCATGCACGGTAGAAGTGGCAGAATGTGACCGGAGATTAATTTTGACCCTGGTCTATACTGTGTGTGAAAAATGCTGGTATAAACTGACGCATTTGCTAAAAAATTGCTAATTTTATTTTGATCCATCTTATTCAAGAAACTTTCAGAAGAAAACTGGACTGTCTAAAAATATGATAAACCCCTTGAAGGAAACCTTGTGGGGTCTACTTGTGTGAATGAAGTCATTTATGGGGTGTTTCTAATGTTTCAGCAGCATTAGGCCCCCCAGAAAACAGTATGCGTCTATAAAATCAAATGCAAAATTCCTGGACCGAAAAGGCCAAAAAGCCTCCTTTTATGCCAAGCCCTGGCACATGCCCGCACAGTGAATAAGGCACACATATTTGGTATCCCCATGCACGGGAGAAGTGGAAGAACGTGAAAGGAGATGAATTTTGGCCGTGGTCTATACCGTGTGTGAAAAATACTAGCCTAAACTGACGCATTTGCTAAAAAAGTGCTGATTTTATTTTGTTCCATCTTATTCAAGAAACTTTCAGAAGAAAACTGGACTTGCTAAAAATATGATAAACCCCTTGAAGGAAACCTTGTGGGGTCTACTTGTGTGAATGAAGTCATTTATGGGGTGTTTCTAATGTTTCAGCAGCATTAGGCCCCCCAGAAAACAGTATGCGGCTATAAAATCAAATGCAAAATTCCTGGACCGAAAAGGCCAAAAAGCCTCCTTTTATGCCAAGCCCTGGCACATGCCCGCACAGTGAATAAGGCACACATATTTGGTATCCCCATGCACGGGAGAAGTGGAAGAACGTGAAAGGAGATGAATTTTGGCCGTGGTCTATACCGTGTGTGAAAAATACTAGCCTAAACTGACGCATTTGCTAAAAAAGTGCTGATTTTATTTTGTTCCATCTTATTCAAGAAACTTTCAGAAGAAAACTGGACTGGCTAAAAATATGATAAACCCCTTGAAGGAAACCTTGTGGGGTCTACTTGTGTGAATGAAGTCATTTATGGGGTGTTTCTAATGTTTCAGCAGCATTAGGCCCCCCAGAAAACAGTATGCGGCTATAAAATCAAATGCAAAATTCCTGGACCGAAAAGGCCAAAAAGCCTCCTTTTATGCCAAGCCCTGGCACATGCCCGCACAGTGAATAAGGCACACATATTTGGTATCCCCATGCACGGGAGAAGTGGAAGAACGTGAAAGGAGATGAATTTTGGCCGTGGTCTATACCGTGTGTGAAAAATACTAGCCTAAACTGACGCATTTGCTAAAAAAGTGCTGATTTTATTTTGTTCCATCTTATTCAAGAAACTTTCAGAAGAAAACTGGACTTGCTAAAAATATGATAAACCCCTTGAAGGAAACCTTGTGGGGTCTACTTGTGTGAATGAAGTCATTTATGGGGTGTTTCTAATGTTTCAGCAGCATTAGGCCCCCCAGAAAACAGTATGCGGCTATAAAATCAAATGCAAAATTCCTGGACCGAAAAGGCCAAAAAGCCTCCTTTTATGCCAAGCCCTGGCACATGCCCGCACAGTGAATAAGGCACACATATTTGGTATCCCCATGCACGGGAGAAGTGGAAGAACGTGAAAGGAGATGAATTTTGGCCGTGGTCTATACCGTGTGTGAAAAATACTAGCCTAAACTGACGCATTTGCTAAAAAAGTGCTGATTTTATTTTGTTCCATCTTATTCAAGAAACTTTCAGAAGAAAACTGGACTGTCTAAAAATATGATAAACCCCTTGAAGAAAACCTTGTGGGGTCTACTTGTGTGAATGAAGTCATTTATGGGGTGTTTCTAATGTTTCAGCAGCATTACGCCCCCCAGAAAACAGTGTGCGGCTCTAAAATCAAATGCAAAATTCCTGGACCGAAAAGGCCAAAAAGCCTCCTTTTATGCCAAGCCCTGGCACATGCCCGCACAGCGAATAAGGCACACATATTTGGTATCCCCATGCACGGGAGAAGTGGAAGAATGTAAAAGGAGATGAATTTTGTCCGTGGACTATACCGTGTGTGAAAAATACTAGCCTAAACTGACGCATTTGCTAAATTCTTGCATTTTTTTCCAATTTTGCCCACTTTAGAGAAAAAAATAAAAATGATATATACTGACAAATGCCACTAAAACAAAGCCCTATCTGTCCTTTAAAAAGAGTGTAAAATTCAAAGATGAACTTTATTCACCTACAGAGTTATAGTCATCTAAAGAAGCGCATAGCAAAATTGTGAAATTTGCTCTGGTCATTTAGCTGTAAAACAGCCTAGTCCTTAACCGGTTAATGTAGCTGCTTATAAGACAAACAGTTATACCACATAAAATATTTGCTAATTAACATCCCCCATATGTCTACATTAGATTGGCATCGTTTTTTGAACATCCTTTTATTTTTCTAGGACGTTACATGGCTTAGGCCTAATTCACACGAGCGTGTCCATTTTGCGCGCGTAAAAAAACGCAACGTTTTTCCTGCATTGCAGTTCAGTGTGGCATTCGTGTACGGTACACGTCTGCATTTTTTACGCGCGTATGTCATCCGTATGTCACACGTTTTTATGTCAGCAAAAAAAACTGAAAGAGGTGTTTTATTTTTTCAACATACAGCTGACATCCACCGCTGATGACACCGTCTCAACTCCAGATCCAGCGCCATCTTGCCGTCAGCTATGAAAGCCTTTTAGGCCCAGCCTCCGGGCGTGGCCTGGAAGGCTTCCGTACTACGCAGAACGAGAGGCCCGTATTAGGCCTCCGATTGCCACTGCAGCCACCGGCACCATGGCAATTTCATTGCAGGGATGCCGATGAGCTGCAAACCCCTTAAATGCAGCGATCGCATTAGGGGTTAATGGTGGGGATCGGCGCTAATTTCGGTCCCCGCTATTACAGCAGGGTGTCAGTTGTAACATGCAGCTGACACCCGGGGATGATGGCACCTACTCAGCTTCTGAGCCGGTGCCATCCATTTGTCATAGGGATACAGCAAAATGCGGGATGCACTAGCTTTCCCTGACGTATCCATATGACAAATGTCGGGAAGGGATTAATCAAAACACATACAAGGTTTTTTGATTTTTCAAATCCATTGACTTTGAAAGGGTTTTCAGGGACTTAAAGTGAGTGCTGTGTTCTGCAGTTGGACACGAATGCAGGAAGGAAGCTTGCCATGGAAACCCGCAATAGCTTGAAGACTACCAACGTCTGAAAGTGAATGGGATCATACTGGAAGGACATCATTTGTGTCCTCCAGCAGGCATCAGATCACAATTTTTTGTTATTCAGTGGAATGCTGGGATAACACATATCATGTTCTCCCACCTTTCTCCAGACACCAGGGAAAAAAGTAAATAAATAAAAGTAAAAAGACAAATATTTTTTTTTTTTAAAAGCCTGTGAAATAAAATGTGTTTTTTTTCCCGAACACCTCCCAGAAGTGCAGCCAGGGACTATTTCCTGTGACATGGACCCATGGAATAACGCATCCATGTCACAGAATCTGTGTTATATCAAATCCCAAAAAATTGTTACCTGTCACTAGTTTTGGTCTTCATAGCCCCACCCCTATATGTGCCCCCCCAAAAAAAAAAAATATATATATTCGGGCTGAAGTATAAATTATAAAATAATATTCATCCTTTGAATGTGGCATTCCAAAAGGTGAAATTTTACTGTGGACATTTGGGCATCCGAAGGTCTTAATCTTGAAAGGGTTAAACTGCAATTTAAGATACACAGTAATATTAAAACAGAATTGTCCCCACTGTCCACATCTCCTTTTATTGCATTTTGTCACAGTGAATGGTGTCTGATTATTAACCCCTTAACGATAAGCAACAGATATATCCGTCACTTGGATCTCGTGAGTTATGTGTAATGACGGGGTAGGGAGACAGACAGGTGAGCCCTAATCTACCCGCCATTCAGTCCCTGCCTACTTGCATGGCCCGTCCTAGGCGACGGCGTACAACTGGGCGACGGTCCCTACGCTCAATACGTGCACGACAGACAAACAGACAAGGGTACACAGAAGCTAAGGGAAATGGGGCAGTTGCCCACGGCAACACCATGAGCAACAAGAGTAGTGAATGAGCCGATTCAAACCAGGCGTGTATGAGATACCAAACGCAGAGCAGGAGCGTAGTCAGTAAAGCCAGGGTCGATAGGAAGCAGAGGTCAATAGTAATAGCAGGAAACGCAGAGCCAGGAAAAAAGATGGAATCACAGGCAAAGACAAGCAGGAAATGAAGGTATAAATAGACAGAGGGCGGGAGCTAGCTCCGTCTGGCCATTCTGTGATAGGTTCTCCCACTCCTCAGCCTACCAGCCTTGAGTGGTAGCAGATCGAGTCACCCTATTAGACCTAGGAGCAGGTGCAGACGGATTAACCACGGGCGTCGACATAGGAGCTGTGTCTGGCAGATCCTTTACAGTACCCCACCTTTTATGAGGGGCCACTGGACCCTTCCTAGGTGGACCTGGCTTATTGGGGAACCGAAGATGGAACCTCCTGAGCAATACCCCAGCGTGAACATCCCGGGCGGGTACCCAAGTCCTCTCCTCAGGCCCGTATCCTCTCCAATGGACCAGGTACAGGAGGGAGCCTTGGACCATCCTGCTGTCCACAATCTTGGCCACCTCGAATTCTACCCCTTCAGGGGTGAGAACAGGGACCGGAGGTTTCCTCGAGGTAACCAAGGACGGGGAGCAGCGTTTCAGGAGGGAGGCATGAAACACGTCGTGTATTTAAAAAGACGGGGGTAACTCCAGCCGGAAGGAGACAGGGTTAAGGACCTCAATGACCTTGTACGGCCCTATATACCGGGGAGCAAATTTTTAGAAGACAGCCACACCAGATCCCCGACCACAAACAAGGCGTTAGCAGAACGTCTTCTATCTGCCTGAGTCTTTTGTATGCTCTGGGACGCCTCTAGGTTCTTCTGAACCTGGGCCCAGACTGTGCATAGTTACCGATGAATGACATCTACCTCGGGATTGTTGTAACCACCAGGTGAAACGAAGGAGAACCGTGGATTAAACCCAAAATTACAGAAAAAGGGGGAGACCCCTGACGAGTTACTGACCCGGTTATTAAGGGAAAATTCGGCGAGGGGAATGAAGGAGACCCAATCATATTGACAGTCAGAGATAAAACACCTTAAATATTGTTCTAGAGACTGATTAGTCCTCTCATTTTGGCCATTAGTTTCAGGATGGAAGGCCGAGGAGAAGGACAGATTAATCTCCAACTTTTTACAGAAATCTCTCCAAAACAATGAAACAAATTGTACACCTCTGTCAGAAACAATATTGACAGGAACCCCATGGAGACGCAGGATGTGTTTGACAAACACGGTAGCTAACGTCTTGGCATTGGGTAGTTTCTTGAGGGGCACAAAGTGACGCATCTTACTGAAGCGGTCTACTACAACCCACACCACCGACTTGCCTTGAGATGGAGGCAGATCGGTGATATAATCCATGGAGATATGCGTCCAAGGTCTCTGGGGAATGGGCAAAGAACATAGTAAGCCCGCTGGTCGGGACCTGGGATTCTTGGACCTAGCATAAATTTCAGAAGCGGCGACGTAGGCCTTAACGTATTTAGGCAACCCAGGCCACCAATAGTTTCTAGCAATGAGGTGCTTGGTACCCAGGATGCCTGGATGGCCAGATAGTGCAGAGTCATGATTTTCCCTGAGTACTCTTAGCCGGAATTGCAGAAAAACAAACAGCTTGTTCTCAGGAAGGTTCCCGGGAGCAGAACCTTGATCAGCCGCAATTTCGGAGACTAAGTCAGAATCAACAGAGGATATTATTATACCTGGGGGCAAAACACAAGCAGGATCTTCCTCAGAAGGAGGGCTGGCCATGAAGCTACGTGACAGTTCATCAGCTTTAATATTTTTAGATCCAGCCCTATAGGTGACCACAAAGTTGAATCTAGTAAAAAACAACGCCCATCGAGCTTGTCTCGGGTTTAGCCTCCGGGCAGATTCTAGGAAAACCAGATTCTTGTGGTCGGTAAGGACCGTTACCTGGTGCCTAGCCCCCTCCAAGAAGTGCCGCCACTCTTCAAATGCCCATTTAATGGCTAAGAGTTTGCGGTTGCCCACGTCATAGTTACTCTCAGTGGGCGAGAACTTCCTGGAGAAGTAGGCACAGGGACGGAGATGGGTGAGGGACCTGGGACAAGACAGCACCCACTCCCACCTCGGAGGCGTCAACCTCCACAATGAATGGCTCCATTTGGTTAGGCTGAATCAGCACTGGGGCAGAGATAAAGCACTTCTTAAGGATCTCAAAAGCCTGGACGGCCTCCGGAGGCCAGTGGAGGAGATCAGCACCTTTGCGAGTAAGAGGCTTAGCGATGACCGAGAAGTTAGCAATAAATCTCCTGTAATAATTAGCAAACCCCAGAAAGCACTGTAACGCCTTCAGGGAGGCAGGTTGGACCCATTCAGCCACAGCCTGAACCTTGGCAGGGTCCATGCGGAATTCATTAGGAGTGAGGATTTGACCCAAAAATGGTATCTCATGTACCCCAAACACACATTTTTCGGATTTAGCAAAGAGTTTGTTTTCCCAAAGGGCCTGGAACACCTTCCTGACATGCTCAATGTGGGAGGACCAGTCCTTGGAAAACACAACTATGTCATCAAGGTACACTACAAGAAATACCCCCAGGTAGTCTCTTAAAATCTCATTTATGAAATTCTGGAAGACCGCGGGAGCATTACACAACCCAAAGGGCATAACGAGGTATTCGAAATGACCTTCGGGCGTGTTAAACGCAGTGTTCCACTCATCCCCTTCTCTGACTCGGATAAGGTTATAAGCCCCCCGAAGATCAAACTTAGAGAACCATTGGGCCCCCTGAACCTGATTGAAGAGATCAGGAATCAAAGGAAGGGGATACTGTTTCCTTACAGTGACCTTATTCAAGTATTCGGTAATCGATGCACGGCCTAAGACCACCATCCTTCTTCCCTACGAAGAAGAAGCCAGCACCTACCGGAGAAGTAGAGGGGCGAATATAACCCTTGGCCAGACTTTCCTGGATATACTCTCTCATGGCCTCACGTTCGGGACAAGAGAGATTAAATATCCTACCCTTAGGGAGCTTAGCTCCTGGTACCAAATCGATTGCGCAATCGTATTCTCTATGAGGAAGTAACACTTCGACGGCCTTTTTAGAAAAAACATCAGCTAAGTCCTGAATAAATTCAGGTAGAGTGTTCACCTCCTCAGGGAGAGAAATAAAACCAACAGACCAACAGAAAAACAGGACGTCATGCATTCATTACCCCATTTAGTAAGATCCCCAGTATTCCAGTTAAACGTGGGATTATGCATAACAACCAGGGAAGGCCTAAAACCAAATCGGACGATAATCCCTGCATCACCAGTACAGAGAACTGCTCCAAATGAATGGAGCCAACAATGAGTTCAAAAATAGGTGTATGCTGCATAAAATAACCATTAGCAAGTGGAGTGGAGTCGACACCCACTACCGGGACAGGTTTAGGCAAATCAAACAATGACATAGCTAGAGACATAGGAAATTTCACAGACATAATATTAGCAGAAGACCCTGAATCCACGAAGGCACTGCCGGTGGCAGACCTACCCTCAAACGAGACCTGAAAGGGAAGCAAGACCTTATTATGTTTCATATTTACGGGAAATACCTGTGCGCCCAAGCGCCCAAGCGTCCTCCCCGATGGTCACTTAGGCGCGGAAGTTTTCCGGCTGGAGTATTCTTACGCCTAGGACAATTGTTCACTTGATGCTTTTCATCCCCACAGTAGAAGCAGAGGCCATTCTTCCTGCGGAGCTCTCTAAGTTGTTGGTGAGACACGGAGGCCCCGAGTTGCATTGGTTGATCCGAGTTTTCCATGGAAGAACGAAGCAACGGAACCTCGGGAGCCATCATTGGGGAGCCAGAGGAGAAGGCACAAAAACGTTCAAGTCGTCGTTCCCTGAGACGTCGGTCAAGACGTACCGCTAAAGCCATAACCTGATCTAGAGAGTCAGAAGAGGGATAACTAACTAACTAACAGGTCTTTCAGGGCATTCGACAGACCCAATCTAAACTGGCACCTCAAGGCAGGGTCATTCCACCGAGAAGCTACACAGCACTTCCTAAAGTCAGAACAGTACTCCTCAATGGGTCTCTTACCCTGACCTAAGGTCACCAGCTGACTCTTGGCAAAGGCAGTCTTGTCAGTCTCGTCATAGATGAGCCCGAGAGCAGAAAAAAAAGGTCAACAGAGGAAAATTCAGGGGCGTCAGGAGCCAAGGAGAAGGCCCATTCTTGGGGGCCGTCCTGGAGTCGGGACATAATTATACCCACTCGCTGGCTCTCAGAACCTGAGGAGTGGGGCTTTAGACGGAAATAGAGCCTACAACTCTCCCGAAAGGAGAAAAAAGTCTTCCGGTCCCCTGAGAACCGGTCAGGCAACTTGAGGTGGGGTTCAAGAGGTGAGGTGGAGGGCACTTCCTGGTTAGCATCACGCTGGTCGCACCTCTGAGCCAGGACTTGGACCTGTAGGGAGAGACCCTGCATTTGCTCAGCCAGGGTCTCAAGGGGGTCCATAGTAGTGTAGGAACCAGGGTAGAAAAAGTATATGAGCCTGTGATTATGTAATGTCGGGGTAGGGAGACAGACAGGTGAGCCCTAATCTACCCGCCACTCAGTCTCTGCCTACTTGCACGGCCCGTCCTAGGCGACGGCGTACAACTGGGCGACGGTCCTTACGCTCAATATGTGCACGACAGACAAACAGACAAGGGTACACAGAAGCTAAGGGAAATGGGGCAGATGCCCACGGCAACACCGTGAGCAACAAGAGTAGTGAAGGAGCCGAGTCAAACCAGGAGTGTATGAGGTACCAAACGCAGAGCAGGAGCGTAGTCAGTAAAGCCAGGGTCGATAGGAAGCAGAGGTCAATAGTAATAGCAGGAAACGCAGAGCCAGGAAACAAGATAGAATCACAGGCAAAGACAAGCAGGAAATGAAGGTATAAATAGACAGAGGGCGGGAGCTAGCTCCGTCTGGCCAGGCTGTGATATGTTCTCCCACTGCTCAGCCTACCAGCCTGAGTGGTAGCAGATCGAGTCACTCTAACAGACCTAGGAGCAGGTGCAGACTGCTTAACCACGGGCGTCGACATAGGAGCTGTTTCTGGCAGATCCTTTACATTATGCTACTGTACCCAGAAGATTAGCCGCAGGAGCATGCTGTTATACACAGCCAGGCTCTTGGCGCAACTGCCGAAATTGAAGAGTACTCCAATTCCGGCAGTTTATCCCCTTGGATGCCGCAGTCAATAGTGACTGCATGAATCTAAGGTGTTGCCTCTGTCACCCCATCGCCACAACTGCTACGTGATCGCAGGGCGCCGACGAGTTACCATGACAGACGTGGGCCTTATAAAGGCCCCCAGGTTCGCCACCAGAGGTATGGCCTAATAGGTTTTCTTACATAAGAGAAAACAAAGTTTGATCAGCACATTCCAACAAAATGAAACAAAACGTGTATTCAGCTGCAAGGAAGCCTAAGACTGCAAACAATACAATATCCAAAAATGGCGACAGCATTCTGCGAACACTAATGCCACCTAATAGATAAATAAATATGCATTGCTTTTTAATCTACTTACAATAGTGAGGTTCCTAGCGCACATTTTGATCAAATTGTGTGATTCCACCTGCCACGACAAGGCGACATCTATGAGGAGGGTACCTACACTGCTCATACACTCAGAACTGGGACTAAGCCTACATATGCTTGGGGATGGTAGGAACCAGCACACAGTTGTTTTATCGTGTTGTTTAACCTGCTTGCATGCAATGTTGTGGCTATTTTCTGCACAGTTGGAATGATGGTCGCTCACTGGCAATCTAAACTTTTTGCATAAGGATATACTGCTGGATGACATTTTGGCTGCATTTGCTGTGCCAAAACCAGGTGATAACGTGCTGCGTGGCTACACTGTTTCGTCACACAGGGCATGGCGCCTAGTGCATGAAGAGGCGGTCTTCTGTACAATCGTTCAGAGTTTTGACGGAAGATTTGGAGTGAACCTGGGCTGTGCTAGTGATTGCAGTTGGAGAGCTGCTGTGTGAAGAGTTGTGACAAGCTACACGGTAATGATGGCATATCGTTAGGCGTGAGTCAAGGTTGTCGTGCAGGAGCCATGGTTAAGTTCAAGGGTATGTTCACACGCAAACTCAAAAACGTCTGAAAATACGGAGCTGTTTTCAAGGGAAAACAGCTCCTGATTTTCAGACGTTTTTTTAAGCCACTCGCTTTTTTCTATAGTCAATGAAAAACGGCTCCAAAAACATCCCAAGAAGTGACCTGCACTTCTTTTTCGCAGCCGTTTTTTTACGCGTAAAAAACGCAGCAAAAAACGCTCCGTCATTCTGCTTCCGAATTTTGGGCCGTTTTTCGGGTGTTTACGACCCGAAAATAGGCCGTGTGAACATACTCTTAGAGTCGTGTGAGCTATGGTGGGTGCGGGAGGGAGCTTTTCAATGTGGACAGCAAGCAGTAAGCAGTTGCAGCTTACTATTGCTGGACCAACCCCTGCATCAGGGAGAGGTGCCCTTGGCCCTGTCAACGACAAAGATCAAGCCACTTGCCTGAGTCATGTCAAAAGACTGTTGCCTCTCAAATTAAGAATTCCTGAGATTACTTGCTTGGCAGTGTGTAACATCAGCACCGGTCAAATAAAAAAGTTGCCTGCTTTATACAATCTTTGCTGTGACACACCTGCAAGCGCTGTACACCATCTAGGCCAACCACATTATTTTTTCCAAGTAAGACCAATTCCACAATGAGCATGGTAGCATGCATAAACATCCAAAATTCGGACATTCTTCTCAAGGATTTTGTGGTACCGTGAAGCATTCATTGTTCCTTCGATAATACCATTCAGGTCATATGAGGCAGCAGCGCACCACCACACCAACAAACCACAACAATCTTATTTGCTGTTATGCTGGTCATACTGCTGAATGCTGTATTTGTTTAATGGCAGATATAAAGGTATATGTGTTATTCAAAGAGGTCCACTTATGTGTTCATAGAACATTATCCCCAATAGTTACTCTTGGCTGGTGTTATTTTCTCCAAATGTGAGATGACCTCTGATATGATTTTTGGATAGCAGTTGTTTTTAACTTATTTATTTATGGGATAGCTAATATCCCATAAATCTGATTATGTGGGCCTTGACTTTATCCAAGGACTAAACGCAACTTGTATGTCCACCACTTTGCAGCTAAAAGGTGGTCTGTTATATAGTTCTCTGTCCTCGCTCCTGTGCCATTTCTTCTCTCCTCTAGCTGCTGCAATGAGTCTTGTGGCAGGCCTGGCAAGGATGTTGGGTAATCCATGCGCAGAGCATTCAATCGCCTTCCAAAAAAGGCAGAGCACAATATTCACTGAGGTTAGTGCCAGTTATTAAGATGCATTTGATATGTAGGCACTTTCCCCTGGTGAATTATGGTTGACATCTGATTGACTCCTGTTTGAACAGGCTCACTTGACTATGCTCTGCGTCTCCCATTGTACTGCATACTCGACTATGCTTAATCTGAAGTTTCTGGGTTACTGAACTCTGGCTCGTCTGACTATGCTCCTGAATACCGCTACTGTACAGCATTTCCAGCTCTGCAACATATTCGTTATTGACCCCTGGTTCACTTGGGAATGCTTTTACCTATCCAAGCGATTCTGAGATTGTTTTCTCGTGACATATTGTACTTCATGTTAGTGGAAAAATGTGATCAATAAATTCAGTATTTGTTTGTGAAAAACACCAAACTTGAGAGAAAATTTGCAGAAATTAGCATTTTTCTAAATTTAAATGTATCTGCTTGTAAAACAGATAGCAATACCACACAAAATAGTTACTAAGTCGCCTTTCCTATATGTCTACTTTATGATGACATCGTTTTTTGAACATCCTTTCCTTTTTCTAGGAAGCTACAAGGCTTAGAACTTTAGCAGCAATTTATCTAATTTTCAAGTAAATTTCCAAAACCTATTTTTATAGGTACCAGTTCAGTTCTGAAGTGGCTTTGAGGGCCTTATATATTAGAAACACCCACAAGTCACCCAATTTTAAAAACTCCATCAATCAAAGTTTTCAAAACAGCATTTAGAAAGTTTCTTAACCCTTTCGGTGTTTCACAGGAATTAAAGTAGAGGTAAAATGTGCACATTTTTTAATTTTTTTTTGTCATAAAATCCATTTTAATCACATTTTTTTTTTTACTGTAACACAGAAGGTTTTACCTGAGAAATGCAACTCAATATTTATTGCCCAAGTTCTGCAGTTTTTAGAAATATCCAACATGTGGCCCTAGTTTGTTTATGGACTGAAGCACAGGCCTCAGAAGCAAAGGAGCACCTAGAGGATTTTGGGGCCTCCTTTTTATTAGAATATATTTAGGCAACATGTCAGGTTTGAAGAGGTCTTGTGGAACCAAAACAGTGGAAACACCCCCAAAAAGAACCCATTTGGTAAAGTACATCCGTCAAGGAATTTATAGAGTGGTATAAGGAGCATTTTAACCCCACAGGTTTTTTGCTGAATTTAGTGGAATTAGTTCGTAAAAATCTAAATCTAAATTTTTTCCAATAAAACGTAGAAATTATAAATTTTGACAAGGCATAAAGAAGAAAAAGTACCCCAAGATTTGTAAAGCAATTTTTACTGATTATGACAATACCTCATATGTGGTAATAAACGGCTGTTTGGACACACGGCAGGGCTCAGCAGGGAAGGAGAGCTATTTGGCTTTTGGAGCTCAAGTCTGCTGGATTGGTTTTTGGGTGTCGTGTCTCAGTTGCAAAACCCCTGAAGGATTAAAACAGTGGACACCCCCCAGAAGTGACCCCCATTTTAGAAACTACAGCCCTAAAAGAATTTATCTAGGGGTATAGTGAGCATTTTGATCCCACAGGTTTTTTGCTGTATTTAGTGGAATTTGGGCGTGAAAACTGTATAAACTATAAAAACTGTATATAAACTATAAAAAATGTATATAGATATTTTATGTTTTACGGTGTTGGCACGATAAAGTCATGGTTTTAAAAAAATTATTTCGTTTTTGTGTCGCCATATTCTAAGTGCCATAACTTTTTTATTTTTCCATCAAGAAAGCTGTCCGAGGGCTTGTTTTTTTGCGTAACAAACTGTAGTTTTTATTGGTGCCATTTTTGGGTCCATGCGACTTTTTGATCCCTATTTATTCAATTTTTTGGGAGCTGAAGTGACTAAAAATAGCGATTCTGGTATCGTATTTTTATTATTTTTTTATGGCGGTCACCGTGCAGGATAAAATTACATTATATTTTTATAGTTAAGGCCGTTACGGACGTGGCGATACCAATTATGCATAGTTTATTTATTGTTTTTCTAATAATAAAGGACGTTTTAAGGGAAAAAGGGCGATTTTGAATTTTTTTAACTTTTTTCAACTTTTTATTTTTTTAGTCCCACTAGGGACTTGAATATCCAACTGTTGGATCGTTGTTATAATACCCTGCAATACTTATGTATTGCAGGGTATTATACCTGTTAGTTACACACTGACCCGGGGCATATTAGGTCCTGCCTCCGGTTACCATAGCAACAGTCAAAGCTGATCGCGGCATTCAAAGTAAATAAGAGAAGGGGAACTGCCCTTTGATCGCATCACAGAAAAGCCCTGTGACGCGATCAAAGCCCATAACTTGCATGGCCAGACTGCCCAGGGTCCATTGAAGGACCCCATTGCTGTCTGACCATATTTGTTGTTGTTAGGGCATACTGAAGTATACCCTAAGAACTGCCTGTGTACAATCAGTACACAGGCTAATGTACTGGCATATAGATATATGACAGTGCATTACAGTTAAAAAATCAAAATGAAAAATCCCTCTATAGGATTAAAAAAAAGTTAAATTAATTTAAAAAAAAATTATGTTAAATAATAAAAATTAGTTTAAAAAAATACACAGAAATACACATTTGTTTTTACAATAAATAAACGTTTTCAAATATAAGTCCCAAAATTGGAAATAATATAGACATATTTGGTATCGCCACGACTGTAACAACCTGTACAACACAGGTATAACATTATTTATGATGATCGGTGTATGGTGTAAAACTGCTTTTTTTCTGCATTTTCGCCAAAATAAAAATTTATATAAATTAAATGATAATGTATTTGTACCAAAAAATGGTACCTACATAAAGTACCACTCGTCCCACGAAAATCAAAGTCTCATACAACTACATCGTACAAAAAATAAAAAAGTTATGAGCGTCGGGATGCAAAGAGGGAAATAATTGTTCTGTCCTCAAGGCCAAAATTGGCCATGTCCTTAAGAGGTTAAGGTTATTTTCACGCACAGCAGATTATTTTTCTGGAAACCACAAACTATTTCAAGCTCCTGACCTCTTTAGGGTCTCAAAGTATTCTGCTTTCTCTCTTCTGTATGGCTCATTTGCTTTTACAGCTAATTCAAAACCTTGCCAGATCTGTCGCCGCCTAAACAGAAATCTGCAAATATACGGTACAGCGTCTTCAGAGTTCGGGGCAGGCCCGCACTTTGTGAACTGGCCGGGCCCATGGTACCCTTAAAGGCTATCTAACCCTTTGAAAGGCAAACTTTTTTTTTTTTTAAATGTGTATCAGTGTGTTTTGTGTAACATTGTAAATAGTTTTTTTATTAAAAATTAGTTTAACTTTTTAGATACAGCTGCTCTGTTATCTCTATACACAGCTGCTCTATCCTTTGCTATTCACCAAATCCATCAGTTCCGCGGACAGGACGAGTTCAGTGTCGGCGGGCCCTGCATGTCTCTGACACTCAGGATCCACCTCTAAACTATCACATCTAAGTTCATAACATGGTACAGAAGCAGTCAGGAGTGTAGTCAGCTAATCAGGGGTTCGGCAACAATGACGCTGAGTCGGGTATAGAGTACAAAGTTTGTTGTCGGGAAAGTATTTATGTAATCCATGGTTCAGTATCGGACATGTAGCAGGGTTGAGTATGCGGTACAGAGGATAATTCAGGAGAATTGTCAGGAACATAACAGGTCACAGTAGTAGGTTCAAGTACAAGGTCAAAGACAGGGAAATAGCACAGCCAGGTCGGGGAGAAATAAACATATAATCTTGCAATGAGGCCAGCATGCTTGCATTTTAAATAAAGCGCTTAGCTATCTGACAGGTCAGATGGCCGTGCACTCTACACGTGCGCCGCCTTTCATACCTGCCAACCCCATTAAGATATTAATTTAGGCAGCCAACAGGGAGAGATGCTGCTAGATCGTGGTGGGGTAAGTATGCTACAGGGATAAAGACTTACAAGGGCTCCATGTGACATATTTAAAAAAACAAACAAACATATAAAAGTGCATTAGATGTCAATATACTGCCACTAGGGAGACTTTAACATAGAAGTCTTGTGTTAAAACAACCCGTTTAAATGACCTTTTTAACAAAGAGAGCCATAACTGGTGCAGAACGTATAATAAATTTCCCCTATGTGTATTACAATTTCCTGACAAAACGCGTTAGCATAGAAAATTTTACAACAGGTTGTTCATGTTTCTGCTTATGCAAAACTATCAAAGATTAGGTTACAGTATGTCACCATTATTGTCTTCATGTGACCCTTTAGACCAAAAACACACCACGATCAGTGTTTTCATTCTGCGGCTTTGAGTGAAATGGTACCACCAAACACATAGCTAGAAGTATGTAACTTTATGCCTGTACAATGGCATACATCAGCAATCTACTGCAATTAAAAATAAAACGTATACTGCACGGTATACTTATTTCGTTTTTGTTTTAAAAATTGTTGTTCACTCAATTCCTATGTATTCTGGCAAAACGTATGCCAAAAGAACATTATTTTGGCTTATGTTTGCCCTTTAAAGTCTAGGGGCACATCTGCATATAAATCAGGAGATTTTCAAGGACTAACGCCAGCAGTACACCATTAACTTTGTGTGACTTTATCCTTGCATAGTATATGCTGTGAAAAACTTGTTCTTCCATTTAAGGCTCTGTTCCTTTAGAAGCCTCCATCACAGATTCCACCGATTATCACGGACATTCTGTGCTATTCTGTCAAGCAAAATGATGGACACCTTGGAAGAAGCCATTAAACTCATTAAAGTCAATGGGTTCTGTCGGGTGCCATTGGTTTGAGTCATGTGGCGCTATCTGCAGCGGAGTGGTGATATCTACCCAGGGTGTGGCACTATCTGCAAGGGGGGGGGGGTGGCACTATCTACATGGGAACTGTGGCACCAACTTTGTGGGCGCTGGCACTTTATATGTGGGCACTATAGCACTTTATAAGTGAGCACTGTGGCATTTTGTGGGCACAGTGACACAGTCTACAGTGGGCACTATGGCACTATGTGGGTACTGTTACATTATCTGTGTAGGCACTATCTACAGGGGCATTGCAGCACTATCTACATGGGCACTGTGGTGTTTTCAGGGGTTGGGACAAAAAAACGAACAAATGAAATTCATCCATTTTTTTAACGGCAATAAAAAGTGGATGGCAAACAGATGACAAACAGCCGTTAAAAACGGCTGAGAAATAGTTGAAAATTTGGAGACACACTGATGCAAAATGTCCATGAAAAACTGACAGTTGATCTGTTTTTTTCCCCACTGTCGTGTGAACATAGCTTAAGGGTATGTTCACACGCTTAGCAAAAAACGTCTGAAAATGCGGAGCTGTTTTCAAGGAAAAATAGCTCCTGATTTTCAGCCGTTTTTAAAGCAATCTCGCGTTTTTCGTGGCGTTTTTTACGGCTGTTTTTGGAGCTGTTTTTCTGTAGAGTCAATGAAAAACGGCTCCAAAAACATGCACTTCTTTTTCGCGGGTGTTTTTTTTACAGCTGAACATTTTCTGCACAGAAATCAGAGTATTCTGCAGATTTTCAAATCCACAGCATGTCTTTCTGTTATGTATATTCACTGCGGATTTCACCCTTTTCAATGTAGAAAAGGTGAAATCTGCAGCAAAATCCGAATGTAAGCGATACTGCCGAAACGCTGCAGATACCGTGCGGAAAATCTGCCGCATTTCGGTGCCTTGTGAATTCAGCCTATATTCAGATATGGCAGATAATTTCTGCTATGGATCTGCATCAAAATTGCATATGAAACATGCAGATTTTGGTGCGGATTGCCACAGGTTTCAGGCTCTGCATTGCAAAAGCTGAAATCTGATGTGAAGATCTGCTGCTTCTCCGCAATAGACTGAGCATGCTGCAGAATTGAAAATCCGCAGCATGCTCTGCTTTCACTGTGGATTTTTTCCGCTACATGTGGATGGGGTCTTGAAAAACACATCCACTTGTATTGTACTGTAAATTGTTGCAGATTGCAATGTTGAATCCGCACTGCAGATCTGTTGCTAAGGCCGTGTTCCCACTGGTCGGAAACGCTGCGCAAAAACAATGCTGCATATTCGACCTGGAACCCGCAGCACATTTTGTCTGAGCAAACCGCACCACATTGTAATGCAATTTTTCGGCCAGAATTTCTGGAAAAAAAACTTTCATACTTACTGCGGCCATTGTCATGGTGACGTGTACCTCCTTTGCTGTCCAGTCTGGCCTACCTGGATGATGCCGCACCCCATGTGACCGCTGCAGCCTGTGATTGGCTGCAGCGGTCACATGGGATGAAATGTCATCCCAGGAGGCTGGACTGGAGGAAGAAGCAGGGAGTCCTGTGTAAGTATAATTTTTTTTGAGTTGCGATTACGCGGTAAAAGTCACAACACTTGGCTATCTGTTGCAGGTTTTGCATCCCCATTGAATTCAATGGGGAAAAGTCGCAACAGAAAACCAGTGAAAACGCAGCATAAATTTACAAGCTGCGGATTTAATTTCTGCACTGCAGGTCAATTTATTAATGTTTTTGCTGAATTTTTTTTCCGCAGCGTGGGCATGAGATTTTTTAAATCTCATCCACTTTGCTGCTACTGTAAATGCTGCGGAATTTCTGCACATAATTCTGTTGCGGAAATTCACCAGCGTTTACTCTACGTGGGAACCTGGCCTTAAGCTGGGTACCACAGTGCAGATTTTATGGAGATTTTGCCTGCATTTTGTAAGCCAAAGCCTGAATTGGATCCAGGAGAGCAGATCTATAAGGCCTTTCTTTATGTATTTCTGCTGTTAAGGTTCCGTTTCTGGTTTTGGCTTAAAAAACACATGCAAAATCTGCAGCAAATCTGCACTCTGCTGATGGGCTGTTTGCAGGGGCGTAGCTGAAGGCTCCTGTTGCAAAGGTTCCTCTTGGACCTCCCCCAACTTCTCTTCATGGCCGACGACCCGCAGATTTCAGCTGCATCGCTGGGTGTCCTAAGTGACCCATCGATGCAGCACTAGCAGCCAAGACATATGTCCCCGTCCCCCCCCCAAAAAAGTGTATGTATATATATATATATGTGTGTGTGTGTCTGTGTGTGTGTATATATATATATATATATATATATATATATATATCTCAGAGACAGCATACCTATAGCTCTATGACCCTATAGCTATGGATAGGATTAAATACAGAGGCTCAGAAGACGGTATCACACATAACAGGCTTAGCTACGGGGCCCAGCAGACAGCATCACACATGATAGCCTTAGCTACAGGGCCCAGCTGACAGTATCACACACAATAGGATTAGATACAGGGCCCAGCGGACAGTATCACATGTGATAGGCTTAGCTACAGGACCCAGCGGAAGGCATCACTCATGGTAGGCTTAAATACAGTGCCCAGCAGACAGTACCACACATGGTAGTCTTAGATGCAGGACCCAGCGGATAGTATCACACACCACAAGGTAGGCTAAGATACAGAGCCCAGCATACTGTATCACACCATGTGTGATACTGTCTGCTGGGAAATGTGTCTAAGTCTAGTACATGATAGGCTTAGATACAGGGCCCCAGCAACAGTAATATGGCCACTGTGTCTAAACCTACCGCATGGTAGGCTTAGATACAGGGTCCCAGCGGGCAGAAATGTTATAATCTTTTAATCCCCACCCCCCCACCCCAGCGCTTTCAGGAACTTAGGCTGGCTATCCTGACTACCAGAAAGTGATGGTGGGTGGAGGAGTCAGTGACAGGGACAGGATCAGTGATGTTCGCCAGGCCATGACATGGGCGAGTATCACTGACACGTTAACCCCAACCACCCTGCTGGCACTTTCTGGGAGTCAGGAGAGCCTGCCCACGTTCTGTCCTGCAATACTCCGTTCTTGGACCCCTCGGCGGACGTCACGCCGCTGGGTTTACACAGTGTACAGTGTGGTAAAGGAGGGTCTGTCCGCCCTCTGGCTTAGGGGCCCGGTCGCAACTGCTTCCCCTATGGCTACGCCACTGGCTGTTTGCCCACGATTAGCAGAAGATTTTTGAGCCAAAGCCAAAAGTGGTTTTAAAAGGGATGGGAAATATAAGGAAATAACTTATACTACTTTTTCCTCCTGGATCTACTTCTGGCTTTGGTTCTAAAATCTCTGCATCAAAATCTGCAACAAATATGCAATGTGTGAATCCAACCTAAAGCTGGGTTCCCACAGTGCAGATTTTGCCTGCATTTTGCAAGCCAATTGGATCCAGGAGAGCAGACCTATAAGGCCTTTCTTTATATATTTCTGCTGTTAAGTTTCCATTTCTGGTTTTGGCTTAAAAAATACATGCAAAATCTGCATCAAATCTGCACTGTGCTGATTTGTGCTGATGGGCTGTTTGCTCATGATTAGCTCCAGATTTTTGGTGCCAAATCCTCACTGAAAGAACCCATGCACATTCAGCATAGCAAAAATCAGCATGTATCTGAGGGCATTCTCCAGATGTGATGTCACAGATTTGTTCGGATTTTCTGCAACAATATCCGCATGGAAATCTGTGACAAAATCTACTTGCTGTGGTTTTTGGGCCACTCTGCAGAGGATAAAATCTGCATAGGTACTGACACATCATTTTCAAGTTCACGACTGGACGGTCGCTTTAATTTGTGATTAAAGAAACCGTGGTGTGAACCTGCAAAGAAGAATGGTTTGGAATTCCTTGACAGTAGTGTGAAAAACTGATAGCAAGTTTTAAGAGGCAGTTATTTGATTTAAGGAGGCAGTTAATTTTTCACGCGTGATATGGGTGTTAGATAACTTATATGTTGAATGTAATAACAACGTAAAAAAAAAAATCTGGACTTATCTGCAACAATAGAGGTCACCTGAAAGTAAAGTTATTAACATCACTGTACTGGAATGTATACAGGAAAAAACAGGTATCCAGATGTAAACCTAACAGACTTATGCCAAAAGGAGACATTATTGGCATATGTAGTACAGTCTATGTCCGGATACCTATATATTTTTATTTTATTTCAGGCGTATATAGCAAACTGTACGAAAAAACGTTTGGGATCCTGCACATGAACGTATTACAGCACCGTAAACCTTTGAGTTGTACGGAGATGTAATACAGCACCTGTAGACGTATGGGGCCCTACAGTAACTCCATACGGCCCTGATTTCATACAGAGGCATACAGAAGTTTTTCCATAAGGAATCCAACAGAAGAAGAATAGTGTCATGCTCCATTGGGAGCCATACTATGAAAATATTCTCTCCTAGAAACAAATTCTTCAACAAGAGAATACCTATGTAATATGCTGTCGTACGAAGGCACGCTGTGGTATACCACTGAGCACAGAATGCCTGCGGTTCAATAATACAGAGAATCAAGGACACTGTGTGCCTCCTTACAGACTATGTGCATGAGACCCCTACCAATACAGACCCTTTGAAGGAGGTGATATACTTATAAAAAATAGGAACCTATCATAATAGTACTATAGACATAATGTTTATTGTTAAACATTGTCATTTATAGTCACATTTTCGCAGTCGTTATTTAGAAAAGTGATTTGAATGGAGAAAATTAAATATACATATTTCAGTAGGCGCTCAATATATTCATCCATTTTTCATTATAATGCTTCATAATAACTATTGTAAAAGAATACTGAATCAAAATGACATGTCTGCAAAGCTGCAGTTTCTCTGTATATGATTATACATTCATGATGTGGTCATTTCCAATTATCAGGGATTCTGTCCTTGTTTTGCAGAGACTGTTTGCCTCTGTATGTTGTATAGGTGGAACTATCTACCATGCTAATAAATGTGACCAATTCTATTGGTTTTGCCTATTATAACAGCTTGCTAATGCCGTGTTAAGGGAGGGGGCACATGTCCTGACCTTTTCATCACATCATTGCTGCTAAAAAGCACGTCTTCCATCTATTGATACATTTAGCCATGTATTTAGAATATCACTATAAAGGCAGAAGCAATGAACGTCATAGTAAATGATCACATAACAGCAGTTCCTTCATTTCGTTTATGTTTGCTGTAGATTTTAGACACTGGGAAATGACAGGGCCGGTTTTAGTAGTCTTATTTAACACATTGATACACTACTATATTTTACAAGGAGAACATCAAGCAGGACCCAAGTTTACAGGATTTACTGCCAGCAGAATAGTTATTTACTTACCAGTGTAGAGATCTGGCTTGCAGCATACTTTATTCTGGAACATATAATAAAAGATATCAGATTGCAATCCAGGCCCAAGAAGACTGCATTTCTCTAGCTGTAACTTTCTATATAATCATGAAAGGAACAGGTATGGAACTGTCAAGACTCCGAATTGATCCTTCAGTAAAAAGTGACGACAATCCACCTCTGTCAGCTCAGAAACTTGACATCTGTACAAATGACTTAATGATGGTAACGGTGACACATTATTATTGTTCAAAAACAATGATAACATTAAAGTTAGAAAATCTATTGTCTAGCTACCAACTCCTTCCTTTGTATCTCCTTAAAAGTCATGCAGATTCTTACCCCTGCCATTGCTGGTTAAGTTGATATACATGGGCTTCTGATGACCAACCAGCTAGAAGTGATGATCTAAGACAAAAAACATGGAGAGAGATTAAGTTATTTCAGTAAGGTACAGTATAACAATGGAAACACAGATTCAGGTAGGTGTTATATCAGTAGAAGCAACAAGTGACATTTTGATGCTGAAATAAGGGGACAAACAGAAATATTCTATCAAATGATATTATGTGGGAGTAAATAAAAACATCTGAGGAATCACTTGACTCATCCATAGCCAGAATAATTCCCAAGACGTGTAAAAATCGTTCAATAGAAGAATCGTTATCGGGTCTGGTCTCTCGTTCTTCTGTCTCCTGTCTATGATCTCACTTTTTTGTTTACATCTTATCCTCTTAGAATCCCCCTGTTCTCTCAACATTCAATGTTATGTTCAGCCACCCTCATCCCCTCTCTGTCTGCTTCACTGCTTTTCAGTCACTAAAAAAAAAGACATTTTGCAGCTGAGATTTCTTGTGCGATTCCAAAAGGTGTCAGTCCTGCCCTGTTGCTTGCCCTCACAAGCAGTTCTCCCCCTCCCATTTGAATCCCTTTCCCACCCCTGGAATAGAAGTAGTGTATCTTTGAGTGCGTTGAAATGTCTTCTTCCCATAGCAACAGCAGAGAATATGAGCTGAACAGTGGATAACACCTCCCTCCTTCTCAATGAATCGCCCTCCCACTATAGAAACCTTTATCCTATCATTCTATCTATCTATCTATCTATCTATCTATCTATCTATCTATCTATCTATCTATCTATCTATCTATCTATCTATCTATCTATCTATCTATCTATCTATCTATCTATCTATCTTTCATCTGTCCTTATGCATACATATAAGTACATGCGTTACTTATTTTCTTGTGTGTTTATTGTTTCTATAACCTGTGTGTAAATACTTACTAAAGCTTTAAAAATGTTATCTTTGCTATAAACCTGAAGCCAAACGGGCTCTATTCTCAATCAACATATTTAATGTAGAAAAAAATGGACTACTCACTTCTAATATACAGTGATACAAATGTCAGCCTGTGTGGTAACATGGGTCATAGAACAGAGATCATAGTTACACAACTCCACAGTCACATTTCCTGCTCATATTAGGAAATTTAACCCCTGACATTGCATCATGTACCTTTCTGGAAAAAGTCAGGTCATTTACTGCAAATAAATAATTACATCTACTGATAGAAACTGCTCTGTCCATATCTAAAAGTTACTGAGCAACTCAGGACACACCATGAGGGATCCCAGCATTGTTTATGCATCAAATTTATGAAAAGACTAATTATTTACAGTGTTGACCCTTCTTTTTCAAGACCTCTGCTGCAATTCTCCCTGCCTTGCTGGATATCAGCTTCTGTGCCAAATCCTGACTTATGGCCCATCTTGCCTAATCATTGCTTGGAGTTTATTATTTTTTTTTGTGTTTTTGTTTATCCACCTGCTTTTTTGAGGATTGACCACAGGTTCTCAATGGAATTGAGATCTGGGGAGTTTCCTGGCCATGGACCCAAAATTTCAATGTTTTGTTCACCAAGCCACTTAGTTATTACTTTTGACTTGAGACATGGAGCTCCATCATGCTGGAAAAAGCATTGCAACTGGATCGTTTGGAGAAGTTGCTCTTAGAGGATGTTTAGATACCATTCTTTATTCACTGAAGTGTTTTTAGGCAAAATTGTAAGTGAGCCCACTCCCTTGATGAAAAGCAACCCCACACATGAATGATCTCAGGTTGCTTTACTGTTGGCATGACACAAGAGTCATGGTAGGACTCACCTTTTCTTCTCTGGACAATCATTGCTCCAGATGACCCAAACAGTCTGAAGGGGGCTTTATCAGAGTAAATAGCTTTACCCCAGTCCTCTACAGTCCACTTCCTGCAGAATGTCAGTCTGTCCTTGATGATTTTCTTGAAGAGAAATGGCTTCTATGCTGCCCATCTTGACACCAGGCCAGCCTCAAAAAGCCTTTGTCTCACTGTACGCCCAGATACACTGACACCTGCCTGCTGCCATTCATGAGCAAGCTCTGCACTAGTGTTGAACTGATCCCGTAGCTAAATCCTCTTTAGGAGACAGTCCTTGCAATTGCTGGACTTTTTTGGGCGCCCTGAAGCCTTCTTCACAGCAATTGAACATCTTTCCTTGAAGTGCTCGATAATCTGATAAATTGTTAATTTAGGGGTGATCTTATAAGCAGCAATGTCCTTACCTGTAAAGCCCTTTTGATGCAATGCAATGAAGACTGCACGTGTTTCCTTGGAGGTAACCATTGTTAACAGAAGAAGATAATGATTTCAAGCACCATACCCCTTTTAAAGCAACCAGTCTGCTCTTAGAATTCAATCAGCATGACAGAGTGATATAAGCTGCCTTGTCCTTGCTAATACCAAAGGTATTTTAAACCTTAATGACCAAGCTTTTTTTAAGATTTTCCATCGTCGCATTCAAATAGCTATAACTTTTTTATTTTTCTGTCTACATAGCTGTATAAGGATTCTTTTTTTTTGCAGGACATGTTGTATTTTTTTAATAGCACCATTTTGGGGTACATATAATTTATTGATTAACCCTTTCATGACCAAGGGTCATTCATACACTTGTGTCCAGGTCAAATTTTCCATTTCTGATATGCACTTCTTTAACCCCTTCCCTCTTTGGCCGCTTTTGACCTTCCTGACAGAGCCTCATTTTTAAAATCTGACATGTTTCATTTTATGTGGAAATAACTTCGGAATGCTTTAACCTAGCTAAGCGATTCTGAGTTTGTTTTCTCGTGACACATTGGACTTTATGTTACTGGAAAAATTTGCTCGATACATTCAGTATTTAAAGGGAATGTGTTGCCAGAAAAACATGTATTTTTTTTTTTAATTAAACATTTAGTGTGTGGGTGATTAAACATTGTTCAAATTTTTTATTTTTTTTTCACGAGTCAGGAAATATTATAAATTAATTCTAATTTATAATATTTCCCATTTCTGGTCACTAGATGGAGCTATTCCCAAAATTGCAGCATTGCAAAATTGGGTAAAAAGCCCTCGCTCTAGTGAGCTCTCAGCATCCCCCCCCTCCTTTATCCTGGCTAGTGCCGGGATAAACGAGGGGTTTGAACGGTGTAACCTCCTACACTGTGTGTCGCCATTTTTTGAGCTAACACACAGTGTAGTAGGTTTACATACAGTAGTAAACACACACAAACACGAACATACATTGAAATCTCTTACCTGCTCCTGCCGCCGCGACTCCCTCCGGCCCGTCCGCTCCGTCTGCTGCCGCTGGTCCAAGTGCACAAGTCCGGAAGCCGCGACCGGAAGTAGTAATATTACTGTCCGGCCGCGACTTCCGGTCCACAGGAAAATGGCGCCGGACAGCGCCAATTTCAAATTGGACTGTGTGGGAGCGGCGCATGCGCAGTTCCCACACAGACGCCGTACACACAAGTGAATGGGACGGGAGCCGTTCGCAGTCCCTATGGGACTGTGGCTGCCGTATTCCATGTCTGTATGTGTCGTTAATCGACACATACAGAAATGGAACAAAAAATGGCAGCCCCCATAGGGAAGAAAAAGTGTAAAAATAAGAAAAAGTAAAACACAAACACACAAATAAATATAAACGTTTTTAATAAAGCACTAACATCTTTAACATATAAAAAAATAATTTGTGATGACACTGTTCCTTTAAATGTGGAAAACACCAAAATGTAGCGAAAAATTTCAAAAATTTGCATTTTTCCAAATTTAAATGTATGTGCTTGTAAGACAGGCAGTTATACCCCACAAAATAGTCGCTAATTAACATCCCCATATGTCTACATTAGATTGACATCGTTTTTTTTGAACATCCTTTTATTTTTCTAGGACGTTACAAGGCTTAGAACTTTAGCAACAATTTGTTCAGTTGTGAAGTGGCTTTTAGGGCCTTATATATTAGAAACCTCCAAAAAGTAACCCCATTTTAAAAACTTCACCCCTAAAAGTATTCAAAACATAATTTAGAAAGTTTCTTAACTCTTTAGACGTTTCATAGGAATTAAACCAAAGTAGAGGTGAAATGTACAAATTTCATTTTTTTATGTTTCAGAAATTCATTTTTAATCCATTTTTTTTGTAACACAAAGTTTTACCAGAGAAACGCAACTCAATATTTATTGCCCAGATTCTTCAGTTTTTTTTAAACTCATTTTATTGAACATACACAGTGCACAAGGTATGATAAACATAACATTTTGGGTGACATGCAAGAAACCCATTATTCCAATGTAACGTAACCATACAAACAACAACATCGATCTCTGTTATACAACGAGAATAAGAAATGGTACATCCTTTTCCGGTCTGTTATTGAGTATACCCATTACATTTATAGAAACAAAAGCAATGCAAATATATACAACCCTGTTATAAGTAGGAGACAAGGACGATGTGGATCCAGCGGAGCTGTAGGTAAAACTGGCTCCAAAAATCCCGCGCATCTCTCCTAAGCACCTCAGGACATCGTCTGGACTGCTCCTGAACATTTTTAAGACAACTGTCCATTAAACTTGGAACAAGTTTCCGTTTTACCTACAGCTCCGCTGGATCCACATCGTCCTTGTCTCCCATTCAGTACATCGCGTGCCGACGCGAGGATCCGTGCGGTACTTGAAGTGCAAAGTCTACATATAAAGGTGAGCTGGAGGTTTCGTCTCCCCCTCTTGTTTCCTGTTATAAGTACTTGTACAATCCAGGACTGATCTCGTCCAACCTACTATCAAACCTCCCCCCCCCCCCAGTTGGGGCCCCCTACCCCGTCCCTGCTTACTCAATTAAACCCCAAGGCTGTTTAGGGAGGACCTGAGGTCACCTACATTAAATGATGCAAGAGGCGATGAGCACCAACCACCCCATACTTCCAGAAATTTATACGGACATCCCCTATGCTTGTATACTAGATTAGCGTAAGGTATTACTGAGTTAATCAGTGCTTTCCATTGTGGAACCGTTGGGTGAAGATCTCCCATCCAACGAAGTGCAATAGCCTTTCTGGCCATGAACAGGGTCTCCCGTAAAAATATACCTTCATAGTGTGACCAGGAGTTTGATGGGAGCAGACCCAACAAACATAGCCCAGGCTCACAGGGGACTCGTTTACCTGTTACTGATGAGAGAAAGTCTGTGACCTCTCTCCAGAATTTACATATTACCGGGCAGTGCCATACCATATGGTCAAAGTCTGCCCGATCATGCTGGCATCTTTTACAACTAGCCGAGGAAGATCTGCCCATATGCAATAGCCTGGTAGGAGTTATATAACATCTATGGATGATATAAAGCTGCATCATTTTATTATTAGCCGCTGGTGAAACCGCAAGGTGCGAAGACATTGCATCAAGCCAATCCCCCTCAGTCAGGTTCGGAATCAGCCCCTTCCATCTGAGTTCCACCGCACATCCCGCATGTGCTAACCTTTGAGACAGCAGGAACGTGTAAACCACTGATATCAGGCCCCGCGGGCCTTGTGTTCGAAGCACCCCTATAAGGGGTAGGGAAGAAATCAAAGTCTGAGCGTGTCTGAATTGGGCCCTGAGAGCGTGATGCAGCTGTACACATCTAAATGTATCCCTCTCTGGCACCTGGAAAGTATCTTGTATCTCCCTGGCTGATAACGCGTGTCCATCTCCAGTACTCAAATGCTTCATTTGTGTCACCTCTAAACTCTCCCAGAATGCATGATCCTGAAATCCCAAAAAGTGAGGTAATCCATGGTTGGACCACAACGGCAACTCTGCTACCGTATCTTTAAATTTCAGCAATGATTTTGCATGAGCCCACACCTGCTTCGCCAATTTAATCAACGGTAACGTATGCTTAGGGCTAAAATCATGTGGTTCTAGAACGGGCCATAAGTTAGATACTCTGAGGAAATGTGCTAAATGATGTTCGGCATTGGGCAATGGATCATCCAACATCCACAGCCTAATATATCTAAGTTGACCTGCCAAGTAGTATAAAAACACATCCGGTAGGGCCGCTCCCCCCCTCTGTTTGGGCCTCTGCAGAGTGTCTATTCTGAGCTTGTGTCTATTCTTTCCCCAGATAAACGGAGTAAATAAAGAGTTGACCAAATTAAAGAACTTTTTAGGAACCATTGTGTCCGCGTGCTCCAAGACATATAGCAATTTAGGTAGCACTACCATTTTAATTAGGTTAATTCTACCTGCCACTGATAAGGGGAGTGACTTCCAGACTGCAAATTTATCTTTCAAATAAGAAAGTAGAGGGTACACATTAATATCGTATGAGTGTGAACTATCCCTAGATATCCAAACTCCCAGATATTTAAAACTATGCACCACTTGTAGACCCTGAAAATGTGAACCCCACCCACAATTGTTAGAATGGAGAGGCATGAGATAGGACTTACTCCAGTTAACATGCAGGCCCGAAAAACTGCTAAACACCTCCATCAGTCTCATAGCCCTGGGTAGTGAGGCATTCGGGTTGGCCAGGAACAGCAGCATATCGTCAGCATACATTCCTATGCGGTCTTCCCGTGGTCCAATACGGATTCCCTGAAGGGCCCTATCTTTTCGAATCCCTATAGCCAGGGGCTCTATGGCAAGTGCGAACAATAATGGGGACAGTGGGCACCCCTGTCTCGTACCCCTATGAAGCAAAAAGGAGGGGGACAAAATCCCATTAACCACTACCGAGGCTCGAGGCTCTTTATATATGGTCGTAATCCATTTGATAAAGTTAGTTCCAAACCCAAATTTCCTGAGGACCTCACATAGGTATGTCCACTCTACAGAGTCAAATGCCTTGGCAGCATCCAAGGATGCCAGCGCCCAATCCTGCTGCTCCCACCACCCCATCTGAGTAACCACCTGAGCTCTACGAATACTATCCGAAGTGGATTTCCCTGGTATAAAACCGGTCTGATCAGAGTGTATGACATCATTGATGACCCGCGCTAGTCTATTGGCCAATAATTTAGTCAGTATCTTATAGTCTATGTTAAAGAGGCTCTGTCACCAGATTTTGCAACCCCTATCTGCTATTGCAGCAGATAGGCGCTGCAATGTAGATTACAGTAACGTTTTTATTTTTAAAAAACGAGCATTTTTGGCCAAGTTATGACCATTTTTGTAGTTATGCAAATGAGGCTTGCAAAAGTCCAAGTGGGTGTGTTAAAAGTAAAAGTCCAAGTGGGCGTGTATTATGTGCGTACATCGGGGCGTTTTTAATACTTTTACTAGCTGTGCGCTCTGAAGAGAAGTAACATCCTCTTCTCTTCAGAACGCCCAGCTTCTGACAGTGCAGATCTGTGACGTCACTCACAGGTCCTGCATCGTGACGGCCACATCGGCACCAGAGGCTACAGTTGATTCTGCAGCAGCATCAGCGTTTGCAGGTAAGATCGACTTACCTGCAAACGCTGATGCTGCTGCAGAATCAACTGTAGCCTCTGGTGCCGATGTGGCCGTCACGATGCAGGACCTGTGAGTGACGTCACAGATCTGCACTGTCAGATGCTGGGCGTTCTGAAGAGAAGAGGATGTTACTTCTCTTCAGAGCGCACAGCTAGTAAAAGTATTAAAAACGCCCCGATGTACGCACATAATACACGCCCACTTGGACTTTTACTTTTAACACACCCACTTGGACTTTTGCAAGCCTCATTTGCATAACTACAAAAATGGTCATAACTTGGCCAAAAATGCTCGTTTTTAAAAAATAAAAACGTTACTGTAATCTACATTGCAGCGCCTATCTGCTGCAATAGCAGATAGGGGTTGCAAAATCTGGTGACAGAGCCTCTTTAAGCAGTGATATGGGACGGTAAGAACCACACTCCTCTGGGTTCTTGCCTGGTTTCAGAATAACTACTATGGTAGCTTCTTTCATAGAATCCGCCAGGTCCCCCGCCAATAAGCACGCCTCAAATAGAGAAAGAAGTTGGGCTGACATAACCTCAATATATTGAACATATACTTCCAGAGGAATCCCATCCGGGCCCGAGGCCTTACCTTTAGTCATATCCAATATACACTCAGAGATCTCCTCTACTGTGAAGGGGGACTCTAGTAACTCACAACCCTCCTCCGACAACTGTTGAAACTGCATGTCATCCAAATATTTCTCCAACTCTTCCATTGAGTGCCCAGCCCTAGACGTATATAAGTCCCTATAGAAGTCTGCAAATTGAGCCACTATCTCCTGGGAGGTATGGACCAAAACATTCTGAACGTTTCGAATGTTCAACACTGGAGGAGACAAGGTATTCTGTCTCACCACATGAGCCAAGAGTTTGCCGGATTGGTTACCCAATTCAAAAAAGGATTGGCCAGTGAAGAAGATTCTACGTTCCGCCTTCTCCTGTAGTACTAGGAGATAATCCCTCCCCACCGAGAGCCAAGCCTCCCTGTTTTGTGGGGAGGGATCACCCACAAACGCGGCCTCCAATTCTCCACATTTTCCCTCCAAATCCCTTTCCCTTTGGGCCGAGGAGCGCTTAACAAATGATATTGATGATTTCAGGCAGCCTCTCAAATACGCTTTCAGAGTATCCCATCGTAGTAACCCATTCTGCTCCTGCCTATGTGCTTCAAGAAAGACATCTAGCTGATCTGGGATTCTATCGTTCGGTTTGATTAATTGGAGCCAAAACGGATGAATTTTAAGGGCCCCCCTCCTACCCACCTCCGGTAATGACATTTGCAGAAGAATCGGACTGTGATCAGAAATTGCTCTGGGAAGATGTTCAATGCTTTCCATAGAGTTATATACAGAGGGCGTGCCAAAAATATAATCTATACGAGACAATGCATCAAATTGTGGTGTGTGACATGTGAATTCACGAAGTCCCATATGACTAACTCTCCACAGATCTACCCAGCCTATCTCCTCCATTAATGAGGCTAATGGGGAGATCCCTTGTCTTACGTCCCCCTCTCCACTACACAGGAGCCGATCGATAGACTGATCCATTATAAGGTTCAGGTCTCCTAGGAGGATCACTCTGGCTTCTTGATATGCGGAAGCAAAGGAAACCGCCTCCCTAAGTAGTGCCAGAGACCCTGGCGGTGGGTTATATATCCCCATTACGACATAAGATGTGGAGTTAATGTTGGCATGCACAAATACGTATCTCCCCTCAGGATCAATTCTGGTATGCATCACTTCCCACCTAAGAGTTCTATGTATTAATAGAGATACCCCTCTAGAGGCAGAAGTTCTAACAGAGTGTCTACTCCACTGAATCCAGGGCTTACATAAAAGCTGTACTGTGTCTGCTGTCAGATGCGTCTCCTGAAGACAGATTATATGTGGGTTCACATTCTTAAGCACAGAAAAAATCATATTCCGCTTCCTTGGAGTCCCCATGCCCCTCACATTCCAGGACAAGAACTTAAGTGACGCCATACTTAGAACACACTCTATGTACTGATAACAGCTCTTCCCTCTCCCCCCTCCCCCTAGGTAGTGCCAGTCCCTGATATGCTCTCAAAATGTAAGGTACTCTTTTTCTGACATAGTGTAAAACAGAGATCAAAAACATGAACCACATAAAAACCCAGCTAGCCATCAGAAGCTCAACAGGAGCTCAATAGCTATATACTATATATGCAGGGGATAGCTTCCACCGATAAGGAATATACACAGTGGAATCACAAATCAGGCTGCGTACTCCACCAAGTTCCCCCCTGTAATGTGCTTTACTGTGCCACAGAATAAGAGGAACAACCACCCGTTGGTCAGAATCCCCTATTAACACTTCGGTAACCTACTACAATCACGTATCTTAACAGGGATAATATATGATCTGGAACCATCCTGAACTCCGATCCCCCTTATAGGCATAATACAGGAAGATAAAGCATTATGATAGGAAAACTTTAAACAATATCTCTCCCAAGTATAACCTATCCCCACATGCAGGACAACAAAAGTCCGTTCAGGATACATATTCACCATGCCAGTCCCCAAGAAATCCTTCATCTTCTAGGCGACCTCATATTCCTCAGCAACCATTCATCCGCCTCCTCCGGGTTGGCAAAAAATACTGCTCGATCTCCATCGACGACTCTCAAGCGGGCCGGATAAGCCATGGAATATGGAATTTGTCGGTCTCGCAGCTTTCGTTTTATCATCACAAACGATGCACGTTGACGTTGTAATTCCGGAGAGAAATCGGGGAAAATCGACACCGTGACGTTGTCCACTTTAATGGCCCCCTTGCGTCTGGCTGCCTGCAGGACCAGATCCCGGTCCTTACAATTTAACAATCTCGCCAGGAATGGTTGAGGGTTCGCTCCAGGGGCTGGCGGCCTCGCCGGAACCCTGTGCGCTCTTTCTACTGCAAAAGCCTGCGAAAACACGGTATCTGGAAACATATCTTTCAGCCATTTCTCTGTAAACTCGTCCGGACGGGATCCTTCTGCTCGTTCTGGTAGGCCTATAATGCGAAGGTTGTTCCTCCTCAGCCTGTTCTCCAAATCATCCGCTTTCTGGCGCCATAAATCCACCTTTCCAGAGAGGTCTCGTAGAGTGCGGGGTATATTAGCTGTACGGTCCTCCAGGTCAGACAACCTGGTTTCAGCATGCTCGACTCGGTCCCTCAAGTTGTGCAAATCCTGCCTCAGGAGACCCACATCCACCTTAACCTCCTCTATTTTTGTCGTGACCGAGGTCTTGGTCTCTAATATCGCCGCCAGCAGCGTCTCCGATACTTGCTGCAATGTCAGACCAGGCTGTGCTGTTACCTCAACCGCAGGGCGTAACTCCGACTGCCCTCCAGGAACTTTTGCCGGCCCCTCTGCTCCATGCTGTGAGGCCTCGCCGCGGGCGCCATCTTGGACCGCACCTCGGGCAAACTCTTTCAACTTCTCCGCGGCTCCTGCCGCTTTTGACGGACCCATTTTGCTCCTCAGGGGTCTCTTACCCTTTCTCCGCAAGTTATAAGAAATGGTGGCAACAGTAATTCCTCCGCAGGATAAATAATAGGGGTCTCTGGTCAGAGCCGAAGTTCCGTGCGACCACTCACATCAGTGCCTGGCCACGCCTCCCAGATTCTTCAGTTTTAGGAAATATCCCACATGTGGCCCCAGTGTGTTTATGGACTGAAGCACAGGCCTAAGAAGCAAAGGAGCACCTAGTGGATTTTGGGCCTCCTTTTTATTAAAATATATTTTATAGATTTTAGGCACCATGTCGGGTTTGAAGGGCTCTTGCGGTGCCAAAACCCCATTTGGGAAACTACACCCCTCAAGGAAATTATCTTGGGGTATAGTGAGCATTTTGAGTAGACCGTGAAAATGGAAATCTATATTCTTTCAAAGAAAATGTAGGTTTAGCTAATTTTTTCTCATTTCCACAAGGACTAAAGGAGAAAAAGCACTGCAACATTTGTAAGGCAAGTTTTCCCGAGCAAAACAGTACCCCACATCTGGTCATAGACGGCTGTTTGGACACACGGCAGGGCTTAGAATGGAAAGATCGCCATTTGGCTTTTGGAGCTCAAATTTAGCAGGAATGGTTTGCGGAGGCCATGTCGCATTTGCAAAGCCCCTGAGGGACAAAAACAGTGGAAACCCCCTACAAGTGGCCCCATTTTGGAAACTACACCCTTTGAGGAAATTATCTAGGGGTAAAAAGAGGATTTTGACTATGCAGGTTTTTTGCAGAAATTCTTGGAATTAGGCAGTGAAAATGAAAATCTACATTCTTTCAAAGAAAATGTAGGTTTAGCTAATTTTTTTATCATCTCCACAAGGACTAAAGGAGAAAAAGCACCGCAACATTTGTAAAGCAATTTCTCCCGAGTAAAACAGTACCCCACATGTGGTAATAAACGGCTGTTTGGACACACGGCAGGGCTTAGAAGGGAAAGAGTGCCATTTGGCTTTTGGAGCTCAAATTTGGCAGGAGTATGTGTAGTGAGGGGTGTAGTGAGTATGTTAACCTCACAGGTGTTTTGCATAAATTAGTGTGCACTCGATTTTGCAGAGTGAAAATTGGATTTTTCAATAGATATGCCAATATTTGGTGCCCAGCTTGTGCCACCATAACAAGACAGCTCTCTAATTATTATGCGGTGTTTCCCGGTTTTAGAATCACCCTACATGGGGCCCTAATCTTTTTCCTGGACATTCGACAGGGCTCAGGAGTGAAAGAGTACCATGCGAATTTGAGGCCTAATTTGGCGACGTATAAAGTATTGGTTCAAAATTGCAGGACTCTGATGTGAAATAATAAAAGAAACCGCTGAGAAGTGACACCATTTTAGAAACTACACCCCTCAAGGCATTTATTAAGGGGTGTAGTGAGCATTTTCACCCACAGTTCTTTTCCATAAAGGAAAGCACTGCTGATGGTGCAAAGTAAAAATTAAAATGTTTCCCCAGATATGCCAATTTAGTGCCAAATATGTCGTTACCAGCTTATGCCACTTGAGAGAAACACCCCAAAAATTGTTAAAAGGGTTCTCCCGGGTATGGCGGTGCCATATATGTGGATAGTAAACTGCTGATTGGGCACACTGTAGGGCTCAGAAGGGAAGGAGCGCCATTTAGCTTTTGGAGCGTGGATTTTTCTTGGTAGTAATTTTGTTTGAGTACTACTGGTATTTCAGTTTATAATGTGGTGGCATATGTAAACCGGGCAGAGTACATCAGGGGCATAGTCAGGTGGTATAATTATGGGGTAAACAATAAAATAATCCATAGATGTGTGTTACGCTGTGAAGCAATCCTTTCACACTGATAAATGGTGTCCTTACTTTTCCCCCTTTTGGTCCACACTCCGCACCTTTGCAGTTTGGGGAATTTTGCTGGAAGTGTTGTCCTGGTATAATACGGGCGCCCTCGCTTCTAGCAGATATGTTTGGGTCCTCCCCTTCCTGGGTCCCTAATTTTAGGGCCCCGATAAATCGCCTCTTGAAACAGACCAAATGTTCCCCTCTGATCTACACAACCGCATATTTTTATTCTATGATTTATTGGAGCCTTAACTAATTTTATTTTTTCATAGACGTAGTGGTATAAGGGTTGTTTTTTTTGCAGGATGAGCTGTAGTTTTTATTGGTACCATTTTAGGGTACATGCAACTTTTTGATTCCATTTTATCCTATTTTTTGAGAGGCAAGGTGACCAAAAAAACAGCAATTCTGGCATAGTTTTTTTAAAGGTTTTTTATACAGCCTTCACCAGCATTATAAATTACATATTAACTTTATTCTGCGGCTCAGTACGATTCCGGCGATACCTAATTTATAACACTTCTTTATATTTTACAACTTTTTGCACAATAAAATTACTTTTGTAAAAATAATTATTTTTTCTCTCGCCATTTTGTGAGAACCATAACTTTAACATTTTTTAGTCGACGGAGCTGTATGAGGGCTTGTTTTTTGTGAGACGAGCTATAGTTTTTATAGGCATCATTTTTGGATACATGCAACTTTTTGATCACTTTTTATCTCAATTTTTGTAGGGCAAAGTGACCAAAAAACTGAAATTCTGGCATTGTTTTATACTTTTTTTTTACGCCGTTCACCGCATGGAATAAATAACATAATATTTTTATAGTTTAGGCCGTTACGGTTGCGGCGATACCAAATATGTATGTTTTGTTTTTTTTCAATAATAAAGGACTTGATAAGGGAATTTATTACTTGAAACTTTTATTATATTTTTTACAACTTTTTTTTTACACTTTAGTCCCACTAGGGGACTTGAAGGTTCAACTGTCAGATTTTTTTTGAATGCATTGCACTACCTACGTAGTGCAATGTATTAGACCTGTCAGTCATTCACTGACAGCAAGCCGATTAGGCTTCGCCTCTGGGCGGGGCCTAATCGGCTTCCGTAATGGCAGACAGGAGGCCATTGTTAGGTCTCCTTTTGTCATAATAGCAGTCGGCAGTCGTGCGATTGCAGGGCACAGCTGGCGATCTGCTAACAACCACAGAGATGCAGCGATCGGATCTGATCGCGGCATCTGAGGGGTTAATGGCAGGGATCGGAGCTAGCTGCGGTTCCTGCTGTAACAGGTGGATGTTAGCTGTAACATACAGCTGACATCCACCGCTGATGACGCCGGCTCATCTCCTGAGCTGGCGCCATATTGCCGGCGGCTACGGGAGCCCTTCAGGCCAAGTTTCCCATGCTAGGCACACCAGGAGGCCAGTATTAGGCCTCCGGCTGCCATTGCAGCCACCGACACCCCGGCGATTTCATTGCTGGGGTGTCGATGAGCTGCAAACACCTTAATTGCAGTAATCGCTTTTGATGGCTGCATTTAAGGGGTTAATGGTGGGGATCGAAGTTAACTTCGGTCCCCGCCGTTACAGCAGGATGTCAGCTGTAAGATACAGCTGACATCCGGGGTTGATAGCACGGACTGAGAGCTTCTGACCAATCAAAAGACTGATATTTAATTTATGCAAAGGGCTCGTATGTGTTTGACTCAAGTCCTCCCTATCAGGCATTTATTGTTAGCAGGTGCGCATGCGTCAGGCTGACAGCACCAGGAAGTGACGTCTATAGTATGTTGCCTGGTTACAGGTAATCAACAAACTCCTGACGCCATTGTGCACACATTCGACTAGCGAGAACAGGAAAGAAGTTCCGGAACACGTTGCCAAGTGACAGGTAACAATCAATATTATTGTAAATAGCTTATCAAACAAAATTTTTCAAAAATACATATAGATACAAAATAAATCGAACCACGGAATGACAGAATTTATAAATATTCAGGACATATATATAGCTAAAGTAAAGGAATTGGAGAATGTACTACAGTCGCTATTGTCTGCTGAGGATTTTGGTCTACATATTGAGAAATTACATACTACATTGAGTAAAGCTAGATTGGAGACAGAAACCACCAAGAAAAGAAAATGGTATAGAGACCAACTTGATTATAAGACTGGACACGTTTATTTATGGGACTACTCTAATGATCGTACGGTGGGACCACCAAGGAGGGAACGTAAAAATATGGAAATCAGAAACGAAAACACAGCAGGAGAGCGGGACATAAGAGGCACCGAAGAAGGAAGAACCCGGTTACAGAGGCAACAACGGCAGAAGATCATCTACAACAGCCAAAAAAGGAACACCTCGAAACGGTGGTAAATATATCCTCTCATAGTCTGTCTGATTCTCAGTTACAACTTTTGGCCAAGGGCCTTACATTTTGTCCAAATCAAAGGATTGATTGATTTCAATTGGAACTTGATCTGCACAATTTTATTAGATCTGTTAAACTAAAAGTTTGGTTTGATTCTAATCCATCTAATAGCACTCCAGTTATTGAATCCAAACATATGTGTCTTAAAAATTTTGGTTTGTTTAATAAGAGTGAGCGATCTACGGTCTAGTACATATGGCAATACTTTGAAACATCCTAATATTACTACACTTGAATTATCTGCATTGGATGAGCTGGTCCATAACCTCGACCTCACCATCAAACCCGCTGACAAAGGGGGTGCAGTTGTGGTTATGGACTCCAAATCCTATATTGCTGAAGCTTATAGACAATTGAATGACACTAAGGTCTATAGACTATTAAGTTACGACCCTAGATTTGATATAGAGAGGAGAATTAAAAACTGCTTGACCAAGGCCTTTGAGGGTAATATTATGGATTCTGCATTACAGACGTTTCTTACTGTTAGCCACCCTAATACTCCCAGCTTGTATCTACTCCCCAAGATACACAAGGGATTGGTGAATCCACCGGGCCGCCCTATCGTATCAGGGAGGGGTTCGCTATTGAGTAACATTTCTATTTTTGTCGATAGAGCCCTTAGACAATTCGTTTTTGAGACTAAGTCATATATTAGGGACACCTCAGATTTTTTACAAAAACTCAAATTAATGACACCCCCACCTGGGTCGTTACTGGTCTCCTTTGATGTTGTGTCCCTCTACACCTCTATTGGACACAGTAGAGGTGTAGAGGCAATTAGAAAAAAACTGGCTTGTTCAAATTATGATGCCCCCAGTTGTGAATTCATAATATCTTTAGTTGATCTTATATTAACATCCAACTACTTTACCTTTGATGACAATTATTATATCCAACTTCAGGGCACGGCAATGGGGTCTAATATGGCCCTTACCTATGCCAACCTCTTTATGGATATGGTTGAGGAGATGTTCGTCTATGTGTCCCACCACTTCAGACATGTTTTGGGGTGGTGGCGATACATAGATGACATCTTCCTCATCTGGTCAGATAGTGAGGCTTCTCTTCAGTCCTTTCATCAATTCCTTAATCAGATCGATGACAATTTACAGTTCACAATGACTTATTCAGTTGAGAAAATAGAATTCCTAGATGTTTGTGTAAAATTGGTTGATAATGTTCTAATTACTGGGCTATATACCAAGGATACGGATCGAAACACTCTCTTAAGATTTGAAAGTAGCCATCCCAAAAATATGATAAGATCATTACCATATAGTCAGATGGTTAGACTTAAACGTATTGTTGATGACCCTACTGAATTGGATTCATCCTTAGATCGTTTGGTATCTAATTTTGTAGAAAGAGGATATCCTAAACGGTTACTATATGCTCATAAAACAAGAGTTGATGGTATCCCTAGGGATAAGTTAATAAAAACTTCTAAAAAAGTGGACAAACATCGGATACCATTTATTTCCACCTATAATGATTTGAGCGGGGACATTTCACAAATTCTGAATAAACATTGGCGAATTATTAGTAACAGTTATGAACATATTGGTGAGCTTAACAGCCCACCTCTTATGTCATTTAGGAGACCTCGAAATCTACGTGACAAACTGGTTAAATCCAAGACAAGTAAGATATCCAGTAGTGGTAAACAGACCTTATTGAGATCGTTAAAACCAGGGAATGTTCCCTGCTATAAATGTATCAATTGTCCACTCATGTGTAGGGGCAATGTATTTGAGCACCCTCAAACACACAGAAAGTACAACATTAGACAGCACTTTACGTGCGATTCTGATTGGATAATTTACGTGTTATGGTGCCCCTGCCAGTTATTATATGTTGGTGAAACCACCTGCGACTTCAAAACTAGGTTGAATAACCATCGGTATTCCATTAGGAAACATAAACGAGATTTGCCTGTAGCGAAACATTTTTTTGAACTAGGACATACCGAAAGAGATTTAAAATTTATGATTTTGGAACATATTCCACTTCCCCAGAGTGGGGGTGATAGGAATGTATTACTACATAAATGTGAATTAAAGTGGATTTTCCTTTTAGAAACATTGAGACCGAAAGGCCTCAATGTTGAATTTAATGTCGCTAGGGCTACTCTCTGAGACTAATCTCTGACATCTGCATTCATCCTCTTGCAATGTCCTTCTTTTGTCTATTATTATTATATATTTTTTTTGGTTTTGTATTTTTTTATATGAGATGTATATATATATATACCTTGATCTTTGACACTTAATTTTTTTATTTTTTAGATCATAAGGTGAATGTAGACCACTTCAGACCACAAGATACAAAATTGACCAAGAATAAATGGAAGATGGAAATTGGATATTCAAATTTTGATGTCCTGTGAATAGTTTTCATGTATTAATGTTTTGGAAAATATTTATTTAAATGTATGTGAAAGGGGCGCAGCAATAATTTAAATATTAGTGTATAAACTGACTGATCTAATAAACTACTGTGGAGGTCTCATGGGTTCGATACATGATTGCTGGTTATTGTGGTTGGACTTGGCACACGGGAGTGTGATACTGTCGTTCTACTAACCTTGGTGTAGGTTTTCATGGAGCACATAACTGTGACCCTGATCCCTCCCCTTTCGTGTGAATCCTTTATCCGCAGTTTAATATACCTTATAACTGGCATCAATTATATAGAATTTCTATTACATTTTTATGAATGGATTTATTTGCTGCACTTCGTTTTTGTTGCTGCTTCCCTCTCATACATATACATTTGTATATACAGGTTTTTTTACCTTTTCTTGATACTGATCCTGGACATCTTCGGACATATATATGTCCTGAATATTTATAAATACTGTCATTCCGTGGTTCGATTTATTTTGTGTCTATATGTATTTTTGAAAAATTTTGCTTGATAATCTATTTACAGTAATATTGATTGTTACCTGTCACTTGGCAACGTGTTCCGGAACTTCTTTCCTGTTCTCGCTAGTCGAATGTGTGCACAATGGCGTCAGGAGTTTGTTGATTACCTGTAACCAGGCAACATACTATAGACGTCACTTCCTGGTGCTGTCAGCCTGACGCATGCGCACCTGCTAACAATAAATGCCTGATAGGGAGGACTTGAGTCAAACACATACGAGCCCTTTGCATAAATTAAATATCAGTCTTTTGATTGGTCAGTGGTCTGAGAGCCGTAACTTGATACACATCTTGTTGAATATTTGATTAAATTGTAATTAGGTCTATATTAAGTTGTTCTAATATATAGACGTTTTTAGATGTTTTTAATATGTCACTTGTCACTTTCTGTATCAATGTTTTATTTTTTGATACCGTAACTTTTGTTTTACACGTAACTAAATGCTGTTTGTATTTTTGATACTATTGTAATGAGCTTGATTGCTTGTATTTGATGCACACTATATAAACCATGACTGTTGTACACACCATTATGCTTGAAAAAAGTCCTAATGTTGGACTGAAACGTCGCACCTCTGTATGTTGGCTTGAATAAATCACAGTTTTTTTCATTCATCCTGTTGGAGTGCTGCAAGTTTTTTTTCACCTGAATATTGATACAGTCCTAGGATCTGGACTGCTTGCTGGCACCCGTTCACATATGTAAGCTTTCTCTTACTGAGATTTAGTGCTGCTGCTTTCTCTGTTTGAATATATATATATATATATATATATATATATATATATATATATATATATATATATATATATATATATTGTAAACAGTCAGTAGGAAGACTGGTAGAGGGTAGGTATGTGCCACTGAGATTTCTTATCTCATTGGTGTAAATCTCTGGGAAGTTCGTTGCTCAGCAAGGTTAGTTGGTGAGCAGGAGTTTTTTAGGCTGGATTTCAGGGTCCGGGATTTAGGAATGGCTGTAGAGATTCTGGGTGGGATGGCCATTCCCATACCTCCACTCTAGGTTTTGGTTTCTAGAGGTTCTGAGTCTCAGCTGGCCCTGATTAAAAGGGAAGCTGACAGTGTGAAGAGAGAGAGAGTGAGGAGGAAGGAGGTTGTTATTCCTCCAGGGAGACTGCTATGACTGAAACACCTAACAAAGGGGACTTGCACACTCAGGTGGTGGCTGCTACAGGGTGAGAACTTTAAAGATTGTTTTTCCACCAGTTATATTGTTTTGTTTGTTGCTTTACCCAGTGGACGCAAGCTCTGTACAAAAAGGATCTGTTTGTTTGGTGCAAATAAAAAGTACCCGCTGTTTCTGTTTACCCTGTTTCCGTGTCTGTGACTGCCCAATACAGCAACCCAAGGGGGACGCCAGCTCACAATATATATATACATATATATATATATATACATATACGGTCACCCTGGATCGCTGTGAGCGGATGAGAGGGCTATAAGGCTATATTCACAGGACGTGAAAAAAAAAGGTCAGTTAACAACGGATCAACTGTCAGTTTTTCATGGCTGTTTTGCATCAATGTGTCTCAAAATTTGAATCTATATCCCGGCCGTCTGACCATCTTTCACCGACATTTTCCATCCATTTTTCAGAGACGTTAAAAAAATGAATGAATTTTTTTCGTTAGTTTTTTTTTCGCAGCCTGAAAACACCACAGTGCCCATTTAGATAGTGATGCAATACCACTGTAGTTAGTGCCATATTGCCTACTGTAGATAGTGTCAGTGCCCACATAGATAGTGCCCACTGTAAATAGTTCCATCGTGCCCACATAGTGCCACAGTTCCCACTGTAGATAGTGCCCACATAGTACCACACACAGTGCCCATGTATCTAGTGCCACAGTGTCCCCTGTAGGTAGTGCCCATATAATGCCACAGTGCCCATATAAATAGTGCCACACCCCATGTATATAGCACCCCATGTAGACAGCAGCATACCCTTGTATATAGTGCCAACCCCTGTAGACAGCACCATCACCCTGGAGATAGCGCCACCCCCTGCAGATAGCACCTCTCCCTGCAGATTGAACCATCCTCCCTGTTGATAGCACCACCCTCTGTAGATAGCACCACCCCTTGCAGATAGCGCCACTTCCCCTGTAGATAGTGCCACTCCCCCTGTATGTATCAGAACACCCCAGTATGTAATTGGCACCCCCTTCCTGTAAATAGCACCACTGTAGCTCCCTGTATGAGCAGAATCCATCTGGCCAGGGATGGACATATATAGACCGTGACGTTAGGAGCTAACTCTAAAAGTGGAATCCTCTGCCTCAGCGTCGGCAGCGCTGCGGCCGGGGATTCGGCTCCAGGAGTAGCCCCTGACATCACTGTCCATATATGGATAGTGATGCCAGTGGCTTCTCCAGTAGCGTAATCGCCGGCACAGAGCGATCTGACACCGGGGATTTCGCTCCTAGAGAGAACCGCTGACGTCACTGTCTATATATGGATAGTGACGCCAGGGGCTTCTCCAGTAGCGGAATCCCCCGGACAGAGTGTCGGCTGGGGATTCCGCTCCTAGAGAGAGACCCTGACGATGGACAGTGACGTCAGGGGCTCTCTCTAGAAGCAGAATTCCCGGCACAGAGCGATCGGACTTAGTGGGAGTTTGGGTGGCACTATCTACAGGAGGGGGGATGGTATCTACAGGGGAGGCACTATCTACAGCGGTGATGGAGAGACATCGGGGGCTCCCTCTAGGCATTCCGTTCCCTGAGGGAGCTTAGGTAGCGCTATCTGCGGGGGATTTTGCGCTATCTACAGTGGGTTGTGTGTGGCGCTATCTACAGTGGGGGTGTAGTGCGGGGCTCTTAAAGCCCCGGCAGACATGAGAGTGCAGTGCTGCTCACACTAAAGCAGCACTGCACTCATTAAACCCCGTTCAAGGCTGTCAACGTTTATACACGTGGCAACTGCATGGGGCATCGGCAGTTGGAACATATATAGCCTTATGGCAGTCGTGAAGGGGTTAACTTTTAGTAAATTTTTTAGTGGGGTAATGGAAAAAAACAAACCCTAAATGTTGCCATTCTTTCTTGTGTCTTTATTCAGTGGGTCGTTACGATTGTGGTGATACCAAACTTATATAGTTTTTTTTGTGTTTTACTACTTTTACACAGTAAAAACACTTTTTAAAAAAAAATTATTTGTTTTTGTGTCGCCATATTTTAAGAGCCATAACTTTTCTATTTTTACGCCGATACAGCTGTATGAAGGCTATTTTTTTTTTTGCGGGACGACTTGTAGTTTTTATTGGTACCATTTTGGAGTACATGCGACTTTTTGATAACTTTTTATGATATTTTTTTGAGGGCCGAATGAACAGAAAAAAGCCATTCTGGCTTTGTTTTTTTTTATTTTTTTTATGGAATTCACCGTGGGGGTAATGTAATGTAATAGTTTTATAGTTGGGGTCGTTATGGACGCGGCTGTAGCGTCTATGGCCACGGCCCGTCGATCGGTCATTAACCCCGACGGCCGTGGTCATAGACAGCTTACCTCTCTGCAGCGTCGTCCCCCAGTCAGGCGCAGGCACTCTCTTCCGGATCCTGAGTGTCTCCGGCGGGTGCGCGCGCCAGCGCGTGCACGGCCTTAAAGGGCCAGTGCGCGCGTTTTTACAGTAAAATTGCAATCTGGCCCAGGATGCCCTGGGCTATAAAAGGGGCTCTGCCCTCTTGCCCTTTGCCAGAGCGTTGTTAGTTTTCCATTGTTTGTCTTGCTTATGGTCTCCCAGTGTCTTCCAGCCTCCCAGTGTACCTTGCTCCTGTATTCCGTATCCCGTATCCTGTCTCCGTGCTACCTAGTGCTATTGCCGTGTTGTGCTACCTGCCATGCTGTCCTACAGCCCACGCTGCCCTGCTACGCCCCACCGGACGACTTCCCGCCGCCTGTCCCTGGACGTGTCCGCCTCGCCACTGCCTACGATTGCCTCAGGTACTCTCTTTGGCATGTCCTAACAGGCATTTACTAAAGGCAGACCTGGGGTCCTCTGTTAGGCCCCCGGCTGCCTTAGAGAGCATCAGCACCTTGCGATGGTGGTTGCTATTGACCACCGCATCTGATGGGTTAAACATGATCGGAGAGCAACAGCCTGGGCTTCACGAGCAGAGCGCCTGATTCAAGTACTACATCTTATGAAGTGCCGTCGTGAAAAGACGACACTTCAGAAGAACTACCCTGAACAGCCGCCGTAAAAACACTATACAGCGGTCGTTAAGGGGTTAACATTTCTCCTGAGCTAAAGAGAAGATTACTGAAAGGATGTTAGCAAGTCATTTTGTGGCATGACTGAAATTCAGTGAAATTGGGGTTTTTGTGATTAAGTTAATTTCCATGGCAAGGAATGGCTTTGCAATTAATTGCAATTCATCTGATCACACTAGATAACAATCTAAAGTTAATGCAAATTGCCACTATAAAAACTGAAGCAGCAAACCTTGTAAAAATCTAAATTCGTGTCAGTCTCAAAACTTTTGGCCAGGACTGTATACGCCTCTGTATGCGATATTTGAAATGTACAATACATCAAATCAGAAATCTAGTCTTTTTGCTATAGCAATAGTCACAAATAAAGTGATGGTTCAGAGTTTTTGGTGATATAGATTAAGACCATTCAATACTGTCAAAATAAGTACATTTGGGGAGGAGACCATACCAGCCTTAGACTTTATCTAGCTTAACACTTATCTAGATAAAAGCACCTACAGACCATAGACCAACTGGCAATGTACTTTTCCGGAAATTTTCTCGGAGGGCCGGCCGCCCCACCAATTAGGCTCGTCCCCACGCTGCGGAATTGCCACGTTTTTTCCAGCCAGAATTCATCCACATGCTGCGTGAAATTTCGGAGCCGAAATTGAACTGCGGTGCATATTTTTTGGACCGCAGCATGTCAATTCCTGCTGCGGAAAATGTGCAGAATTGCTGCGTTTTTCAGAGAAGATATCTCCATCTCCTAACATTGGGAAAAAGGCAGCAATTTACGCACCATTTTCTATCGTAAAAAATGCAGGACATGGTGCGTTTTTGCTTCAGCGAAAAGCCTTTGACTTTCAACTGAATTTCTGCAGAAATTTTCTGCAACAATTCCGTTGTGTGTGGACAAGTCCTTATGCTCTCTTTTACGGTCCTGCATACATCTGTGTATGCGGGGACCAAACTGATATAAAGCAACTTCCACATACTGTAGACAAATGGATGCAGGAGCCCCTAGTCCACACTGTGCTTGTTACTGTGACTGCAGGACCTTTGGAGAGGACATCACGTGATCAAAGGTACTTGAGTCACAGCAACTTCAAGACTCCACACGGGAGAGGAAAAAACCTGAGGAAGGTAAGTGTTGAATAAAGTGTGTGTGTGTGCGCGCGAGTGCGTGCGTGTGCGTGTGTGTGTGTGTGTGTGTGTGTGTATGTGTCACGTATGGTGCGTGGACCCAATGGGCAAACCGCCTTGATGGTGTGGCAGCTGGCCAACAGGATACAAGTAAAGTCAATAGTTCGGATAGGTGTACCTGTGGTAACTTCAGACAGTAGCAAGATAGGTTCGGATAGGACCTTGGCAGCAGGCAGACACCAGGCGCGGTGTAACAAGGCAGATGTAGTACTCAGCACAACACGACTCCAACTCTCAACGGCACTAGGACCAGGATAGCACGGTATACAGGATACAGGAAGCAGGAACAGGAAAACTGGGAGCTGGAAAACACCTAAGTGACCATTTGCAGAGACGTACATAGGTAACGACAACTATGCTCAGGCAATGTAGGATGGGGCAGGGCCCTTCTTATAGTCCAGGGCGCTTTTGGGCTAGTTTGGTTCTCTAATTCAGGTGTGCGCACTGGCCCTTTAAGAAAAAGCATGAGCGTGCGCATGCACCCTACGGGACACAGCCGAGTGAAGCAAAAGTTAGCGCTGGCATCTCCTGAGTAGGAGATGCGGACCAGCGCTCACTGATCCATGGCTGCGGCCGTCAGGAGGTGAGTAAACCTGATGGCCCGCGGCCATGGGTATTACAGTATGTATGTTGGGAGGCTGAGTGCTGTGTGTGTCACGACACTGTGCGGCGTAGCTGGGAGGGGACTGCTGGCGCTTTCAGAGACTAGGCTGACAGCGGAGACAGGCAGAGTACCGTTAGTCAGAAGCATCTCATGTTTTTCAGACACCGTCGACCAAGAGGATGCCTGAAACGCAGGTATATAACAGAAGTTCAGAGGAATCTGAAGATTCTCACTTGCGCATGCGAAATAGGAGCACTGAGCTGAGCATGCGTATTGGAGGCCGATTGGCGCATGCTCTGTTATACAAGTAGAAAGGATGGCCCATTGTGGTTGTAATCATCAGTGATGTACCCGTACACAGCATCGAACTGCATTATGGGGGATGTGTACGTGACTGTAAGCGGAACTGCAGGATTATTAGAAAGCTGCATTATGGGGGATGTGTACGTGACTGTAAGCGGAACTGCAGGATTATTAGAAAGCTGCATCATGTGGCCAGCAGAGAAAACGGGTAAATGTACTAATTAATTTAAAGTGCTTTATTACTGTTGAATAGCTAATTAAATGCTGTTTTTTGTTATCAGACAACCCCTTTTATACCCCTGCCACATCCCCCACCATTCCGTTTTATGGAGGAACCATCCCGTCGGTCGGGACATAGAGAAAGAGGGCTTTCTGTAAATACACTGCAGGGCAGTGAGCAGGACAAGTACAGAAGTCTCTCTCCTGCAAGGTGCCCCAACTGCTGTTTTGCTGCAGCTTCCAGATCTACCCATCTCCATGTAAATTGTAAAGAAAATAAAATAAAAAAGAGGGATACTGTAGGCGCTGCTTGGTTGATAAAAGTTGGTTTATTGCATAAAAGCAAGGTAAACAGATTGCTACGCGTTTCAACGCCGGAGTGGCGTCTTCCTCAGGCAGATGTATTTTTGAGCCCACTGCAACTGTTTCTGCTTGTGAGCATTTTTTAGGGGTGGCTGAATAATAGCTTTATGCACACTTGCAAACCTCTGGAGGATCCTACACCTTGAGGTTCGCAGGAATCCAGAGGCACCAGCGGCTTCAAATACCTGTTTGCTGCTTTGCAATGGCATTTTAGCAGCTGCTCTGATAATCCTATTCATTTGTCTGGCAGAAACCTTCCTCATTATGCCTTTATCTGAACGAACCCGTCTGTGCTCTGAATCAGCCACAAATCTTTTCACAGTACGATGATCACGCTTACGTTTTCTTGAAATATCCAATGTTTTTATACCTTGTCCAAGGTATTGCACTATTTCACGCTTTTCGGCAGCAGAGAGATCCTTTTTCTTTCCCATATTGCTTGAAACCTGTGGCCTGCTTAAAGGGAATGTGTCGCTAGAATTTTTTTTTTTTAAGTTAAACAGTTAGTGTATAAATGATGAAACATTGTTCTAATTTGTTTAATTTTTTTCACTTTTTTTTTCAGGAAATATTATAAATTAGATTCTAATTTATAACATTTCCCAGTGCTGGTCACTAGATGGAGCAATTCCCAAAATTGCAGCATTGGCATGTGGTAAAGCAGCCACATTGCTTTATGCTGCAAAATTTGAGAAAACACACTCGCACTAGTGAGCTCACAGAATCCCCCCCCCTCCCTTATCCTGGCTAGTGCCAGGAGAAAGGAGGGGATTGAACGGTCAAACCTCCTACACTGTGTGTCGCCATTTTTTGAGCTAACACACAGTGTAGTAGGTTTACATACAGTAGTAATCACACAGTAAAACACGTACATACACAGAAATAACTTACCTGCTCCTGCCGCCGCCGCTCCCTCCGGTACGTCCTCTCCGTCTGCTCCCTCCGCTCCAAGTGCTTGCATTAGAACACACAAATCCGGAAGCCGCGACCGGAAGTAGTAATCTTACTGTTCGGCTTCCGGTCCACAAGAAAATGGCGCCGGACGTTGCTTGGCCGAAGACCTTCCATTTGGACTGTGTGGGAGCGGCGCATGCGCCGTTCCCACACAGACGGCGTACAGCATAGTGAATGGAATGGGTCCCGTTCGCATTCTCTATGGGGCTGTATGTGACGTATTCCATGTCTGTATGTGTCATTAATCGACACATACAGAGGTGAAACAAAAAATGGCAGCCCCCATAGACAAGAAAAAGTGCAAAAATAAAAAAAAGTAAAACACAAACACACAAATAAATAAAACATTTTTTAATAAAACACTAAAAGCAAATTGATATAAAAAAAATTTTTTTCGCGACACGTGTCCTTTAATAATGTGGAACGTCCTTCTTAACCCCTTCCCGCTCCTTGACGTACTATTACGTCATGGCAGCTGTATCGTTCGCGCTCCATGCCGTAATAGTACGTCTCGGGAGTAACGGCCGTTTCGGCCGTCCTCCCGACACATACAGGAGCTGTGACGCTGCTGTCTTGTTCAGCAGCTGTCACAGCTCCTACAGCGGGGACCGATCGCTGTGTCCCCGCTGATTAACCCCTTAAAAGCCGCGTTCTATAGAGATCGCGGCTTTTTAGGGGTTAAGCTGCCATCGCCAGCCTGCTACGCGATAGCGGCCGGCGATGGTGACTATGGCAACCGGACACCAAACAATGGCGTCCGGCTATGCCATAGACGGAAGCCTAGTGGGTCCTGACAACGTCAGGACCCACTATGCTTGCTGTCAGTGAGTAGCTGACAGTTCTAATACACTGCACTACGCATGTAGTGCAGTGTATTAGAATTGCGATCAGGGCCTCCTGCCCTCAAGTCCCCTAGTGGGACAAAGTAATAAAGTAAAAAAAAAGTTAAAAAAAGATGTGTAAAAATAAGAAAATAAAAGATTTAAAAGTAATAAAAGTAAAAATCCCACCTTTTCCCTTATCAGTCCTTTATTATTAATAAAAATATATAAACAAACAAATAAACTATACATAATTGGTATCGCCGCGTCCGTAACGGCCTGAACTACAAAATTATTTCATTATTTATCCCGCACGGTGAACGCCGTAAAAGAAAATAATAATAAACCGTACCACAATCACAATTCTTTGGTCACTTCACCTCCCAAAAAATGGAATAAAAAGAGATCAAAAAGTCGCATGTACCGAAAAATGGTACTGATCGAAACTACAGTTCGTTACGCAAAAAATAAGTCCTCGCACGGCTTTATTGATTGAAAAATAAAAACGTTCTGGCTCTTAGAATAAGGGAACACAAAAAGTGAATGATTGTTTACAAAACGTATTTTATTGTGCAAACGCCATAAGACATAAAAAAAAACTATAAACATCTGGTATCGCCGTAATCGTATCGTCCCGCAGAATAAAGTGAATATGTCATTTATAGCGCACGGTGAACGCTGTAAAAAAAAAAGAAGAAAAAACAATTGTAGAATTGCTGTTTTTTAGTCACCACGCCACCTAAAAATAGAATAAAAACTGATCAAAAAGCCGCATGCACCCCAAGAAAACTACAATGGATTCCTCAAGGGGTCTAGTTTCCAAATTGGGGTCACTTTTGGGGGGTTCCCAATGTTTTGGCACCACAAGACCTCTTCAAACCGGACATGGTGCCTAATAAAAAGGAGGGCTCAAAATCCACTAGGTGCTCCTTTGCTTCGGAGGCCGGTGCTTCAGTCCATTACCGCACTAGGGCCACATGTGGGATATTTCTCAAAACTGCAGAATCCGGGCAATACGTATTAAGTTGCGTTTCACTGATAAATCCTTTTGTGTTATAAAAAAAATGGTATAAAGAGGATTTTCTGACAAAAAAATATGTAAATTTCACCTCTACTTTGCTCTAAATTCCTGTGAAACACCTAAAGGGTTCATAAACTTTCTATATGCTGTTGTGAATACTTTGAGGGGTCTAGTTTCTCAAATGGGGTGTTTCATAGGGGTTTCTAATATATAGGTCCCTTAAAGCAACTTCAGAACTGAACTGGAACCTAAAAAAATAAATAAATTAGGCAATACTTCGCTTCTTACATTTATACTGATAATGAGCCGTGCCCACCCCGAGATGACCTCAGTTTTGACCGTTTGTATAAACGGAGACCCCTATTAGACCGTTCCAGTGCCCGGTTTTCCCAGCATACACCCCCGAGAAGTGTATTTCTATTGATGAGTCCCTGGTACATTTTAAAGGGAGGGTTCAATTCCGCGAGTACCTGCTTGGTAAGAGGGCAAGGTATGGCGTGAAGATGTATAAGCTGTGAGAGTGCATCAGGGTATACCTACAGGTTTAGGATATATGAAGGAAAGGCCACCCCCAAACCAGACTGCATCCTGGACTACAATAGGTACATGGGAGGGATGGACTTGTAAGATCAAGCCCTGAAGCCCTACAGCGCCATGCGGTGTGGTATAAGAAGCTGGCCGGGCACATCATACAGATGGCATTGTACAATGCGTACGTGCTACGTTGATGTGCAGGCCAGACGGGAACTTTCCTGGAATTTCAAGAGGTGATTATCAAGAACCTAATCTTTAGGGACCAAGAAGGGGGGGCACCCAGTACTTCTGGAAGCGAGCCCACACGCATCGTACCAGGGCAACACTTTCCAGGAGAAGTTCCCCAAACTGGCAAGAAGGGAAAAAGTCAAAAGAGGTGCAAAGTCTGCTATAAGAGGGGGATAAGGGATGACACAATATATCAATGTGACACGTGTGCCGAATAACCAGAGCTCTGTATGAAAGTGTTTTAAAATTTATCATACATCCCTTGGTTTATAATTTACCCCAATTGTACTTACCCTGATGCACTCCACACAGCTTATCCCCCCTCGTCTTTCCCCTCTGGGCCCTGCTGTGTGTCCAGGCAGCTGATAACAGCCACATGTAGGGTATTGCCATACCTGGGAGAACCCACATTACAGTTTATGGGGTGTAGGTCTCCGGTCAAAATGCTCACTACACCTCTAGATGAATGCCTTAAGGGTGTAGTTTTTAAAACGGGGTCACTTCTTGCGGGTTTCAACTGTACTGGTACCTCAGGGGCTTCTGCATACATGACTTCGCACTAGAAAATCCCCAGTAGGCCAAATGGTGGTCCTTTCCCTCTGAGCCCTCCCATGGGCCCAAACGGCAGTTTATCACAACAAATGGGGTATTGCGGCACTCAGAACAAATTGCGCAACAGAATGGGGTATTTTGTTTCTTGTGAAAATAAGAAATTTTCAGCCAAAACTACATATTATTTGAAAAAAATAATTTTGTTTTCATTCCCAGCCCAATTCAAATAAGTTCTGTGAAAAAACTATGGGGTCAAAATGGTCACAACACCCATAAATGAATTCCTTGAGGGGTGTAGTTTCCAAAATGGGGTCATTTGTGGTGGGTTTCTATTGCTTTGATACCTCTGGGGCTCTGCAAATGCGACATGGCACCCGAAAACCAATCCAGCAAAATCTGTACTCCAAAGAACACACAGCGCTCCTTTCCTTCTGAGCCCTCCCATGGGCCCAAACGGCAGTTTATCACCACAAATGGGGTATTGCCGCACTCAGGACAAATTGGGCAACAAAATGGAGTATTTTATTTCTTGTGAAAATAAGAATTTTTGAGCTAAAATGACATATTATTGGAAAAAAAATATTTTTTTTTAATTCCCAGCCCAATTCAAATAAGTTCTGTGAAGAAACTATGGAGTCTAAATGGTCACATTACCCATAAATGAATTCCTTGAGGGGTGTAGTTTCCAAAATGGGGTCACTTCTGGTGCGTTTCCATTGCTTTGATACCTCTGGGGCTCTGCAAATGCGACATGGCACCCGAAAACCAAACCAGCAAAATCTGTACTCCAAAGAACACACAGCGCTCCTTCCCTTCTGAGGCCTCCCATTGGCCCAAACGGCAGTTTATTGCCACATATGGGGTATTGATGCACTCAGGAGAAATTGGGCAACAAAATTGAGTATTTTGTTCCCTGTGAAAATAAGAAATTTTGGTAAAAAATTACATCTTATTGGAAAAAATGTCATTTTTTTAATGTCACAGCCCAATTGAAATAGGTGCTGTGAAAAAACTGTGTGGTCAAAATGCTAACAACAACCATAAATGAATTCCTTGATGGGTGTAGTTTCCAAAATGGGGTCACTTTTGGTGGGTTTCCATTGCTTTGATACCTCTGAGGCTCTGCAAATGCGACATGGCACCCGAAAACCAATCCAACAAAATCTGGACTCCAACAAACATATAGCGCTCCTTTCCTTCTGAGCCCTCCCATGGGCCCAAACGGCAGTTTATCACCACAAATGGGGTATTGCCACACTAAGGACAAATTGGGCAACAAAATGGGGTATTTTGTTCCCTGTGAAAATAAGAAATTTTGATCACAAATGACATTTTATTGGAAAAAATGTCATTTTTTTCATTTCAGAGCCCAATTCAAATACGTGCTGTGAAAAAACTGTGCGGTCAAAATGGTAACAACAACCCTAAATGAATTCCTTGAGGGGTGTAGTTTCCAAAATGGGGTCACTATTGGGGGATTCCTACTGTTTTGACACCTCAACACCTCTTCAAACCTGGCATGCTGCCTAAAATATATTCTAATAAAAAAGAGGACTCAAAATGCACTAGGTGCTTCTTTGCTTCTAGGGCTTGTGTTTTAGTCCACGAGCGCAGTAGGGCCACATGTGGGACATTTCTAAAAACTGCAGAATCTGGACAATACATATTTAGTAGTGTTTCTCTGGTAAAACCTTCTATGTTACAGAAAAAAAAATGAATAAAATTGAAATTCAGCAAGAAAAATGAAATTTGAAAATTTCACCTCCACTTTGCTTTAATTCCTGTGAAATGCCTGAAGGGTTAAAAAACCTTCTAACTGCTGTTTTGAATACTTTGAGGGGTCTAGTTTTTAAAATGGGGTGTTTTATCAGGGTTTCTAATACATAGGCCCCTCAAAGCCACTTCATAACTCAAGAGGTACCTTAAAAAAAAGGCTTTTGAAATTTTCTTAAAAATATGAGAAATTGCTGTTTATGTTCTAAGCATTGTAACGTCCAAGAAAAATAAAAGAATGTTCAAAAAACTATGCCAATCTAAAGTAGACATATGGGAAATGTGAACTAGTAACTATTTTGGGTGGTATAACCGTCTGTTTTACAAGCAGATGCATTTAAATTCTGAAAAATGCAATTTTTTCAAAATTTTCTCTAAATTTTGCAATTTTTCACCAATAAACACTGAATATATCGACCAAATTTTACCACGAACATGAAGCCCAATGTGTCACGAGAAAACAATCTCAGAATCGCTTGGATAGGTTTAAGCATTCCGACGTTATTACCACATAAAGTGAAATATGTCAGATTTGAAAAATGGGCTCTGAGCCTTAAGGCCAAAACTAGGCTGCGTCCTTAAGGGGTTAAGTAGTTTTCCTTTGATTGGGCACACCTGGCAAACTAATTATCACAGGTGTCTGAGATTGATTACAATGATCCAAAGAGCCCTAAGACACAATACCATCCATGAGTTTAATTGAAAAACTAATAATTAAATGTTTATGACACTTAAATCCAATGTGCATAATAATTTGGAACACGGTGTAATGTATGGTATGTAATTCATATTTGTGTGGATGTGATGTATGTAGTTTGTGTCTACAATGTGTATATATATTTACATGTGTGTAGAATTCATATTTGTTTAAAGTATATATATATATGTGTGTCTAATATATTAACCCCTTTTCGACATTTGTTGTAAGTATACGTCATGAAAAGCTACTCCTTGCCGCAATTTGTCGTGCACTTACGACAAATGGATGGCACGGGCTCAGAAGTCGCGGGTGACAGCTGTATGTTACAGCTGACATCCTACTGTAATGGCGGCGACCTAAGATAGCTCCGATCCCCAACATTATCCCCTAAATACAGCAGTCAAAAGCGACCGCTGCATTTAAGGGGTTTGTAGCCAATCGGCACCCTTGTGAGGCGATTGCGAGGATGCCGATGGCAGCAATAGTGTAATGCCTGTGGCTGCGGGCTGTCAGCCCTGTTCCCCCCCCCCCCCCCCTGGCCGGGTCTCATCTGCAGCGGCCTCTTTGATTAACCTGAGCCAAGGAGACACCTCCGTGAGTGAGTACGCCATCCTCTTCTGCACCCTGGCGGGAGAGCTGTTATGGAACAATGAGGCTCTGGTGGCTGCATTCTGGCATGGACTATATTCTAGAATTAAGGACGAACTTGCCGCCCGAGATCTGCCGTCTATCCTGGATGACCTCATCCTTCTGTCTGCCCAGATTGATATATACGGATCAGAGAACACCTCCAAGAGGGTCGACGGGAGGGAGCCCTTCCTAGTCTGGCTCCTACTTTGCAGCAACCCCTGCTGTCCTCAGATCTCGATCCTCCTAAGGAGTCGGTAATAACGGACCAGTATAAGTTATCTACCCAAGAGAGACAATGCAGATGCACATCTGGACTCTGTCTTTATTGCGGTCTCGATGGCCATCTTGTGCGCCTGTGTCCCCAAAGATCCCAAAACCTAGGGTTGCTAGGAGTGACAACCTTGGGTAAAGATGGACTTCCATCTAAATTGTCCATACCTGTGACTATAGTGTCCGGCGAGAAAACACATCTGGTCTCAGGTGTTCCTGGGCCTGCCTTGGCTCCGACTGCATGCCCCAGTCCTGGACTGGAATTCTGGAGAGGTTATCCAGTGGGGCCCTGAGTGTCAAGGTCGTTGCCTGGTGCAGATTCGTTCGGCTCAGCCTTCGCTGCCTCGGTCATTGGCAGGATTACCGAGTCATTATGCTGCATTTTCGGATGACTTCAGCAAGAGGGAGGTGGAGACATTGCCTCCACATTGGGCATTTGACTGCCCTATTAAACTGATTCCTGGTGCATCCCTTCCCCGTGGAAGGGTATATCCTCTCTCCTTGCCAGAGACTATGTCCATGTCCGCCTATGTGAAGGAGAACTTGGAGAGGGGCTTCATATGGAAGTCTTCCTCCCCGGCAGGAGCCGGGTTCTTCTTTGTCAAAAAGAAAGATGGCTCTCTTCATCCTTGTATTGACTACAGAGGTCTCAACCAGATCACGGTAAAGAATAAATATCCATTGCCACTGATATCTGAACTGTTTGATCGTATACGTGGTGCCAGGATTTTTGCTAAACTAGACCTGCGTGGGGCTTACAACCTAGTCCGGATTCGCCAGGGTGATGAATGGAAGACTGCATTTAACACCCGTGATGGACACTATGAGTATCTAGTAATGCCCTTCGGCCTGTGTAATGCTCCCACGGTCTTCCAAGAGTTTGTGAATGACATTTTCCGTGACCGCCTCTATGTTTGTGTAGTAGTCTACCTTCATGACATCTTGATTTTTTTCTCCAGATCCTATAACGCACCAGAGACATGTCCGTCAAGTTCTGCTACGATTAAGGGAGAATCGTCTGTACGCCAAGCTGGAGAAGTGCGTGTTTGGCAGAGATGCTCTACCCTTCCTAGGCTACATAGTCTCAAATCGAGGTCTAGAGATGGATCCTGAGAAGGTAAAGTCTGTTCTGGAATGGCCACGTCCTCAGGGCTTGAGGGCCATACAGCGCTTTCTGGGATTCGCTAATTTTTACAGGCAGTTTATTCCAAACTTCTCCTCACTGACTCATCCGGATGTCTCTCTGCAGTCCTCGTTGGAGGTGGACGCATCCTCTGTCGGTGCTGGTCACTCTTGTTCCAGAGAGGTCCCAAGGGAAAGTCAAGGGTATGTGGATATTTCTCTAAGCTCTTCTCTTCCGCAGAACGCAACTACTTGATTGGGGATCGGGAGTTACTGGCCATCAAATTGGCCCTGGAAGGATGGAGACATCTATTAGAGGGCACAGCTCATCCGATCCTGATTTTTACAGACCACAAGAATTTGACCTACCTCCAGATGGCCCAACGGCTGAACCCTCGTCAGGCCAGGTGGTCACTGTTCTTTACAAGGTTCCAGTTTGAGCTCCATTATCGCCCGGTCGACAAGAATGTCAGGGCCGATGCCTTGTCCAGGTCTTTCTAGACGGAAGACACCTTGGAGACTCCACAGAATATTATTGATCCGTCTTGCATTATCTCTGTCAATCCCCTGCAAGTCGGGGACATTCCTCCAGCGAGGACTTTTGTGCGCCAGGCTGACCGTGGAAGAATCCTCCGCTGGGGACACTCCTCTAGACTGGCAGGTCACGCGGGGGTCCGTAAGACCCGGGATCTGATTGCTCGTCACTTCTGGTGGCCCACGCTGCCCAAGGACATTATGGACTTCGTTTCTGCCTCTTCTGTATGTGCAGCCAACAAGGCCGCTCACTCCAGACCTGCTGGCTTGCTCCAGCCACTGCCTGTGCCCAATGCTTCCAGGCAGCATATAGCTATGGACTTTATTACGGACCTGCCTGTCTCTGCTGGATGCAGTGCTGTCTGGGTGGTGGTGGATCGATTTTCGAAGATGGCCCACTTCGTTCCTCTGACCGGTCTTCCTTCTGCTCCTCAGTTGGCTAAGCTGTTCATCCAACACATCTTTTGCCTGCACGGCTTGCCGCAGAATATTGTGTCTGATAGGGGGGTTCTGTTTACCTTAAAATTCTGGAGAGCCCTCTGCTGACTCCTCGGTGTGAAGTTGGACTTTTCATCAGCTTACCATCCTCAGTCTAATGCTCAAGTCGAGAGGATTAATCAGATCTTGGAGAACTACCTATGCCACTTCATTTCCAAGCAACATGATGTCTGGGTACAGTTGCTCCCATTGGCAAAATTATCCTACAATAATCACACCAGTGAGTCTACAAGAAATACACCATTCTTCATTGTTTACTGCCAGCACCCACAAATTCCTCTCCCGGTGCCCGATACTTCCGAGGTACCAACGGCTGACTCCATGTTTAGAGACTTTCTGCAGATCTGGCAGCAGACTCGATCCTCCATCCTAATGGCAGTCAACCGCATGAAATGGAAGGCTGACACAAGGAGAAGAGAACCTCCTCCGTTTTCTCCTGGCACGAGGGTCTGGCTGTCTTCCAAGAATATCCGACTAAGTGTGCCATCATGCAAGTTTGCTCCCAGGTTCCTCGGACACTTTGAGATCCTACAGCAGATCAACCCTGTCGCCTATAAGATTCGGCTGCCTCCTACCCTCAAGATCCCCAACTCCTTCCATGTATCCCTCCTGAAGCCGGTGGTCCTGAACCGCTACACCAAGACTCCTAGCCCTGTGGTTGCCTCCAGCGACCCTTCAGACAAATTTGAGGTTCAAGAGATCCTGGACACCAAAAAAGTGAGAGGAAAGACCTTTTATTTGGTGGATTGGAGGGGGTTTGGTCCTGAAGAAAATTCTTGGGAGCCAGAAGAGAACCTCAATGCTCCTGCTCTTCTGCAGAAGTTTCTCTCTCGCTTTGGTCCCAAGAAGAGGGGGCGTAAGAGGGGGGATACTGTAATGTCCGTGGCTTTGGGCTGTCAGCTCCGTTCCCCCCTGACAGCCGCAGCCACGAGTCGGCAAGCGCTGGCCCCAGCCTCCTGCTCAGAAGACGCCAGAGCTCGCGTCCACTCACCTCAGCCGGATCCCGCAGGGTGCGCGTGCACGCTCGTGCCCACTCTTAAAGGGGCAGCGCGCGTACCGGACCTTGTTGATGAACTTTGACCCGTGAGTACCCTGGACTATAAGAGGGGTACAGCCCCCTAGTTCTATGCCTGAGCGTTGTTGTGTTCCCTAGTTTATCTATGTGATGGCCTCCTAGTGTGTTTCCTGTTCCTGTTCCTGTACCTGTTCCAATTCCTTTTCCTGTACCTGTTCCAGTTCCTGTTCCTGTTCCTGTTCCTTGCATTTCCATACCATCCAGGCTGAGCACTGTGCTATGCCAAAGTCGTGTCATGCTGTATCCACATCTGACCTGCTTCACCTCGCCTGACGTCTACCTGCTGCCTAGTCCAAGCCGAGCCTGCCCTGCCGCTGTATGAGCTGCCACAGGTACCTATACAAAGTATAGACGTTCACCTGCTCCCTGTTGGCCAGCTGCCTTACCGCCAAGGCGGTACCGCCCAGTGGGTCCACAGACCCTTCGTGACAAATAGCAAACAGAGGCCTAACAATAGCCTCCTGATCTTCCAATTACGAAGGCAGATTAGGCCCCGCCCGGAGGTGGAAACTTATCGGCTTGCTGTCAATGAATGACTGACAGTTCTAATGCATTACACTACATAGGCAGTGCAATGATTTAGAGCAGCAATTAAGCAGTTGGACCTTCAAGTATAATAAATAAACCATACATATTTGGTATCGCCGTGTCCATAACAGCCTGAATTATATGTTGTTTATACCGCGTGGTGAATGCCGTTGTAACGGCTGCAGTCGCGAACCACCGTCTTCTCTCACCTTACGGTAGCCGTGACCGCAGACCTTTGAGCTCCTGTCGGCATCTCCTTGCTGTACTGCTCTACTGTGTTTCTAAGGTGCATGGGAAGCACACGCGGCCGTACTGCTCTACTGTGTTTCCTAACATGGAAAGACAACAAAAACGTTTAAGCAAGGAGTGGAAGAGCAGAGCCTGTTTTATAGTCCAGGGTGAACTGGGGATTGATTAGGGAACATTATACAGGTGCGCGCGCTAGCCCTTAGGAAACGCAGTAGAGCAGTATGGCCGCATGTGCTGGCGTCTCCGAGAAAGGAGCTCAAAGGTCTGCGGTCACGGCCACCAGAAGGTGAGAGAAGCCGGTGGTCTGTGACCACGGCCATTACAGTACCTCCCCCTTACGTCCCCTCTTCTTATGTTCAGAGCGTGAGATTAATTTTTTAATGAGGGTAGGGGCATTAATGTTCTCTTCTGGCTCCAAAGACCTCTCCCCAGGACCAAACCCTTTCCAGTCCACCAGAAAGAAAGTCTTTCCTCCTACTCTCTCGTAGTCCAGAATTTTCTTCACTCGAAGTTGTCAGAAGAACCGCTGGGAGCATCTGCAAAACTAGTATAATGTTCCCTATTTAATCCCCAGATCACCCTGGACTATAAAAAGGGCTCTGCCCCTCCACTCCTTGACTTAGCATTTTTGTTTTCTTCCCATGTTAGGCCCCATGCACACAAACGTACTTTTGCGGCCGCAATTCCCCCGAAAATCCACCGGAGAATTACGGCCCCATTCATTTCTATGGGCCCATGCACACGACCGTGGTTTCCACGGTCCGTGCATGGCCCAGGAGCCTGGACCGCAGAAAGAACGGACATGTCTTATTACAGGCTCATAGAAAATAATGGACGCGACCATGTGCACGGCCCACAATTTGCAGACGGCTTGCGGGTGACTCTCCGCGGCCTGCCATCCCGAAAATCACAGCCATGCACATGCCTATGGTCGTGTGCATGAAGCCTTAGTCTAGCAAATGGTCCCTTAGTTGTAACCTATTCCCAGTGTTCCCGTACTCTGCTTTCTGTATCCTGTAACTGTGTTTGTTCCAGAGCTGAAGTCTAGTGTTGGAGTCGTGTCTGTTCCATATGCCACGTCCAGTGTCTTCTGCCAAGCATCATCTACCACGCCAAGAGTCATTTGTGCCACGAAGCATCTGTGCCAAAGCGTCTGCTACAACTTGTGTCTGTCTGGACTCTTACAGTTACTCTTGTGCTAGACTTTTGGATTGACTGTTGTTTGGTCAGCTGCCACTCCGCTACGGCATAGCGGCCTAGTGGGTCCTCATGCCCCAGAATCATGACAGTATGCTCAGGCCATGGAATCCACTAGCCAACCCAAGTCCGCTGTACATCTTATGCAAACGTACATGTGTGATCTCCAGGATCTATAGGTGGTGAACTCCATTCTAAGTCGTTTGGATCATCCTCCTGAACCTCCACTGGCTGTTCCTGCTGCTCCACCACCTGCTATCCCTCCTGCCTACCTTGGTCCTGCAATTTCGTTATCCCTACCACCTTGCTATGACGGGGTTTCCAAGACCTGCAGAGGGTTCATCAATCAGTATGCCATCCATTTCGGGTTATGTGCTCACCTCTTCCCCTCTGATGAGGCCAAAGTTGCTTTCATTATTTCCCTCCTCTCCGGCAAAGCCTTGGCATGGGCAAACCCCATATTGGAATGAGAGGGCCTGGAATTTTCTGATCTGTCACTATTTCTAAAGACTTTTCGTATGGTGATCGAGTAACCGTGTTGAACATCTTCTGCCGCTGCCTCACTGGTGACCCTCAAACAAGGGGAATGGACAGTAGGGTAGTACGCCATCTCCTTGCGTACACTGGATCCGGAGCTGGCGTGGAATAATGAGGCCATGGTGGCGACTTTTTGGCAGGGACTGTCGCCACACATTAAGGAAAAGCTAGCAAGCTTGCGACCTTTCTACCACCCTGGATGCCCTTATCCTGTTGGCGACCCAGATCAATATGAGGATCCAGGAACATGCTCAAGGGGATCGCTGGGAGAGACGGCCCTATAGACTGGCACCCACGTTCCAGAGACCTTTACTGCATTCTGAAGCTGTTCCACCTGAAGAGCCAATACAGGTGGGCAGACTCAAGCAGAAACAGTGCAAGAAACAGTGCGTCAATGTCCGCAAAGGCTTTGAAACTCCAGCAGCTAGGGTTGGTTGGAGAGGCAACCCTAGGCGGAACGACGCCAAATGCCAAATCCTCTCCCAAATTATGTATTCCAGTAACCGTTGTCTCTGGTGAGAAATCACACACCGTTACGATGCATTGGAAGTATGTTCGCTAAGTCCTGTTGCAGTTAAGGGAGAATCGTTTATATGCTAAACTTGAGAAGTGCTTGTTTGAGAAGAATGCTCTGCCCTTCCTGGGCTACATTGTCTCCGAACATGGATTCGAGATAGATACGGAGAAGGTGAAGTCCGTCTTGGAGTGGCCACGTCCTCATGGCCTATGGGCTATACAGAGAATTCTGGGATATGCAAATTTTTACCTGCAGTTTATCCAAAACTTCTCGTCTCTGACTGCTCCAATCTCTGCCCTTACTAAGAAGGGGGTGAATGCCAAATTTGGACTCCGGAGACAGAGTCAGCATTTACCAGTCTCAAGAGTGCTTTCACATCAGCCTCAGTTCTTCACCATCCTGACGTATCTCGACAGTTCTCTCTAGAAGTTGACGCTTCTTCCGGGAGCACTTCTGTTTCACAGAAACTCCAAGGGTAAGGCAGCTGTTTGTGGCGACTGCTCAAAACTATTCTCTCCTGCAGAGCGCAATTACTCCATTGGGGATCGGGAGTTACTGGCTGTCAAATTGGCCTTGGATGAATGGAGACATCTGCTGGAGTGCGCCATACACCCTATTATCATTTATATGGCCAAAAGAATCTCACCTACCTCCAGTCTGCTCAACGATTGAATCCTCGTCAAGCCAGGTGGTTACTGTTTTTCGCCCGATTTCACCGATTCCAGTTCTTGCTCCACTTCCGTCCTGCAGACAAAAATGTGAGGGCCGATGTTCTATCTTGGTCGTTTGAGACGGATGACTCTGAGGAGACTCCCCAATATATTATAGATCCTTCCAGGATTATTGCCGTAAACCCTCTACAAATTAGAGACATTACCCCAGGGTAGAATTTTGTTTGTCTTGCAGACAGGGAAAAGAACACTCTGTTGTTTGTAAAACTCGGGACTTTATTCAATACTGGTGGCCCACGTTACCAAAGGATGTTGTGGACTTTGTTTCCTCCAGTACAAACTGTGCCTCAAATAAATCTGCTACCTCCAAACCTACTGGTCTGCTCCAACCCCTGCCAGTGCCTGATGCCCCCTAGCAGGATATCACAATGGACTTCATTACAGACCTTCCTCCTTTGGCTGGATGCACCACTGTCTGAGTAGTAGTGGACCGTTTCTCTAAAATGGCACATTTTGTTCCTTTAACTGGTCTTCCTTCTGCTCCTCATCTGGCAAATCTATTCATTCTGCACATGTTTCATCGGCATGTCCTACCCCTCCATATTGTGTCTGACCGGGGTGTACAGTTCATGTCCAAGTTCTGGAGAGCTCTGTGTCACCTGCTTGATGTGAAGCTAGATTTTTCTTCTGCCTATCACCCTCGGTCTAATAGTCAAGTGGAGAGGACTAATCAAATATTGGAAAATTATCTTCATCATTTTGTTTCTGCCCAACATGACAATTGGGTACACCATATACTTTGGGACAAATTCTCTTATAATAACCATACAAGTGAGTCTACTGCTTCTTCTCTATTCTACATTGTGTACAATCAGCATCCACAAGTTCCTCTTCCTGTGCCAGCCATGACCCAAGTACCAGCAGCCAATTCTTCATTTGGGACTTTTCTTCACATTTGACAGCAAACCAAGTCCGTGATTCATCTCGCTGTCGATCGCAAAAAAAGGCATGCCGATAGAAAAGTTTCTCCCGGAATCAAAGTCTGGCAATCCTCAAGAAACATTTGTCTCAAGATGCTGTCTCACAATTTCGCTCCCAAGTTCCTCGGTCCTTTCGAAGTCTTGCAAAGAATTAACCCTGTGTCTTATAAGCTTTGGCTGCCTCCTACTCTCAGGATTCCCAACTCGTTCCATGTGTCCCTCCTAAAGCCTGTAGTCCCAAACCGCTAGAGTAATCTCCTAGTTCTGCAGATGCTCCCATCGGTACCTCTGACATCTTCGAGGTGAAGAAAATTCTGGAATACAAGAGAGTAGGAGGAAAGACTTTCTTTCTGGTGGACTGGAAAGGGTTTGGTCCTGAGGAGAGGTCTTGAAAGCCAGAAGAGAACATTAATGCCCCTACCCTCATTACAAAATTCCTCTCTGGACCTAAGAAGAGGGGGCGTAAGGGGGGGGGGTGCTGTAATGGCATGGTCGCAGACCACTGGCCGCGACCGCAGACCTTTGAGCTTCTGCCGTCATCTCCTACCCTGGAGACGCCAGCACACACGGCCGTACTGCTCTACTGTGTCTCCTAAGGTGTGCATGTGCTCTCGTCCCCCGGGCCTTAAAGGGCTAGCGCGCACCTGTATAATGTTCCGTAATCAATCCTTAGATCACCCTGGACTATAAAGGGGCTCTGCCCTTCCACTCCTTGCCTGAGCATTGTTATTGTCTTCCCATTTTAGTCTAGCAAATGGGCTCTTAGTTGTATCCTGTTCCCAGTGTACCTGTATCCTGCTTCCTGTATCCTGCATCCTGTAACTGTGTTTGTTCCTGAGCTGAAGTCTAGTGTTGGAGTCAGGTCTGTTCTATCGGCCACATCCACCGTCATCTGCCACGCCAAGTGTCATCTGCCCTGCCAAGCATCAACTACCACGCCACGCGTCATCTGAGCCATGAATCATCTGTGCCAAAGCGGCTGGTACATCTCGTTTCTGTCTGGACTCCTACAGGTACTCTTGTGCTAGACTTTTGCATTGACTGTTGTTTGGTCTGCTGCCACTCTGCTATGGCGGAGCAGTCTAGTGGGTCCACATACCCCAGAATCGTGACAGCAGTAAAACAAAACAAAAAAAAGAATACCAGAATTTTGGAATAAAAAGTGATAAAAATGTCACATGTATTTGAAATTGATACCTATTAAAACTATAGCTCGTCTCACAAAAAACAAGCCCTCACACAGCTCCGTTATAGTTCTCAGAACATGGCGACAGAAAAAATACATTATTTTTATAAAAGTAATTTTATTGTGCAAAAATGTTTAAAAAAGCTATAAATTTGGTATGACTGGAATCATACTGACCCGCAAAATAAAGTTAACATGCAGAGACATTTAAATTGAGAAATATGTTTATTTTTGCACATTTTCTCAAAATGTTGGTATTTTTCACAAATAAATGCTGGATGTATCGACCAAATTTTACCTCTGACGTAAAGTACAATATGTCATGAGAAAACGATTTTAGAATTGTTCGGATAGGTAAAAGCATTCCAAAGTTATTACCACATAAAGTTACACGTCAGATTTGAAAAATGAGGTTTCTTCGGGAAGGTCAAAAGTGGCTGCAGCAGGAAGGGGTTAAAGGGATACTACCATCTTATAAAGTGATAGTAAATCACCGGGATATACCATCACTTTATGAGCGCTGGAGGTCTTACCTCTGGGACCCACACTGATCCTGAGAATATGGTGGCCACAGCACTCATTTAGTGTTTATTCCCTTTATTATACATCCCTTCACAGAAGTGTTGCCTGATACTAACTATGCAGGGAACAACAACATGGCTCCATCAACTGCTCAGCCAGTGGTCAGGAGCATGCTGCCCTTTTATTCTCATGATCAATGGGTGTCCTGTGCACAGGGCTGCAGCATTATTTATTTGTACTTCATGGCATATTTTAGGTGTGGATTTTAGTTGCATTATATATGTGTTGCATTATGAGGGCAATGAGGGCAAGTACTGTACATTCATGTATACTGGTATCTGTGTGTGCGTGTGCTTGCTGATATTCAGGCTGTCAACCCCCCATTTCGGCCGAAAATTGTTTGAAAGGTTAACATGAAAGATCATTCACAATGGCAGACCATGGTCTGCCATGTTGGAAAATTTTGACTGAAATGACATATATGGCATGATGGTCCTGTCACTTGCCACTTTGCATATGACCTAGGAAGTTCGTTTTTTGAAAAACTGACTCCCTGATCGGCCAGTTTTGTCTCTCATGTTGGTGGTCGAATAGTTTGTTCGAACAATCCCTCAGACGATTCATCGGCTGCATTGCGACCAATTATAATCTAATGTGTATGCATACAGTGGCATATGTTGCCCATAAGGTTCCATTGTAACAAAAATGGATACCACATGGTATACTATTTTTACAGTAGTCATATGAATAAAATAAAAAAAGTGCAATCTGCTGTTCCTTAATGGGTGCTGTATATATCACATTGTGTTCTGGCACAGGTATTTAGCTCCTTTGTAACCCGCTCTTATTCTGCATATATATGGACACTGCACAGTACAACTTCTCTGTCCTGTATGCTGGGTGTAATTCTCGGTATCTATTCTTATTCTGTATATATAGCTGCCGAATGCATTGCATAATGGAAACCAACGGCGCCCAACGGATCCAATTGACTTTAATGAGTACCATCAGGATTCCATCATGGTGTTCATTGCTTTGCTGGACAAAATAGCGCAGCATGCTGTGCAGCTTTGTAAAGCAAAAATAACAGAATCTATCATGTGTACATTACCAACATGCTTAACCAGTTCAGATTAACCCCTTAGTGTCTAAGCCTGTTTTGGCCTTAAAGGGTTATTCCCAAGTTGAGTCAAAATTTTTTTTTATACATGCTAAGCTGGAATTTAATATTAAAACATTTGCTGTTAAAATTTAAAAAAAAGTAATTCCCTAAGTACCTTTTTTTTACACTTGATAACTCAGCAAGTGCTGGTTATCTTTTCAAAAAAGGGGCGTGAGCGGCTCGATGTCAATCAAGCCGCTCTGCTCTGCAGTGTGCGCGCTCCCGACGTTGCTAGATACTGTAGTTCTAGCAACATCGGGAGAATGTTCGTCTCAAGCAGGCACGGTAAGCCCGATTGAGACGAACTTACCGTGAATGTCAACTACACTACACTACACTACACTACACTACATTCACCCCGTTTCGGCAAGCCACTTTTCTCTCACCCACCTTCTCACTACATGTAACTTCTGCAGCCGCCACACCGGTGCTGCATCAGCACCCGGCGAACAACATAAAAAATATTTTAAAAAATAAACTCACCTAAGACGTTCCTACGGAGCTCTAAAAGGTCCCGTCACTTGCCATCTTCCTGCTACTTGGCGCCGCTCGCATTCACAGTAACAATGCGTTGTGGCGCAGATGACGTAATCATATCAGGCACACGTGATTACGTCATCTGCGCCCACCGCTCTGTTATTGTGAATGGGAGCAGTAAGAAGAAAAGTGACGGTACCGTTCAGATCTTAGTGGGAACGTCTTAGGTGAGTTTATTTATTTATGTATGTATGTATGTATGTATGTATGTATGTATGTATGTATGTTTGCATGCATGTATGTTTATATTTATGTATTATGTATGTTTGCATGTATATATGTTGGCATGTATGTATGTATGTATGTTTGCATGTATGTATGTTGGCATGTATGTATGTATGTATGTATGTATGTTTGCATGTATGTATGTTTGCATGTATGTATGTTTGCATGTATGTATGTATGTTTGCATGTATGTATGTTGCCATGTATGTATGTATGTATGTATGTATGTTGGCATATATGTATATATGTGCATGTATGTTTGCATGCCTGTATGTATGTATGTATGTATGTTTGCATGTATGTGTTGGCATGTATGTATGTCTGTATGTTGGTATGTATGTATGTATGTATGTATGTTGGCATGTATGTATGTATGTTTGCATGTATGTATGTTTGCATGTATGTATGTTTGCATGTATGTATGTATGTATGTATGTATGTTTGCATGTATGTATGTTGCCATGTATGTATGTATGTATGTATGTTGGCATATATGTATATATGTGTATGTATGTTTGCATGCATGTATGTATGTATGTATGTTTGCATGTATGTATGCATGTATGTATGTATGTTGCCATGTATGTATATATGTGTATGTATGTATGTTTGCATGAATGTACGTATGTATGTTTGCTTGCATGCATTTATGTATGTATGTTTGCATGCATGTATGTATGTTTGCATGCATGTATGTATGTTGGCATGTATGTATGTTTGTTTGCATGTTTGTATGTTGGCATGTATGTATATATGTGTACGTATGTTTGCATGTATGTTTGCATGTATGTATGCATGTATGTATGTATGTTGCCATGTATGTATATATGTGTATGTTTGCATGTATGTATGTATGTTTGCTTGCATGCATTTATGTATGTATGTTTGCATGCATGTATGTATGTTTGCATGCATGTATGTATGTTGGCATGTATGTATGTATGTTTGTTTGCATGTTTGTATGTTGGCATGTATGTATATATGTGTACGTATGTTTGCATGTATGTTTGCATGTATGTATGCATGTATGTATGTATGTATGTTGCCATGTATGTATATATGTGTATGTATGTATGTTTGCATGCATGTATGTATGTATGTATGTATGTATGTTTGCTTGCATGCATTTATGTATGTATGTTTGCATGCATGTATGTTTGCATGCATGTATGTATGTTGGCATGTATGTATATATGTGTACGTATGTTTGCATGTATGTATGTATGTATGTATGTATGTATGCATGCATGTATGTTTGCATGTATGTATGTATGTTTGCATGCATGCATGTATGTATGTATGTATGTATGTTTGCATGCATGTATGTTTGCATGCATGTATGTTTGCATGCATGTATGTTTGCATGCATGTATGTTTGCATGTATGTATGTTTGCATGTATGTATGTATGTATGTTTGCATGTATGTATGTTGGCATGTATGTATGTTGGCATGTATGTATATATGTGTACGTATGTTTGCATGTATGTATGTTTGCATGCATGTATGTATGTTTGCATGTATGTATGTTTGCATGTATGTATGTTTGCATGTATGTATGTGCATGTATGTTTGTTTGCATGTATATATGTGCATGTTTGTATGTATGTATGTATGTATGTTGGCATGTATGTATGTTTGCATGCATGTATGTATGTTTGCATGTATGTATGTTTGCATGTATGTATGTTGGCATGTATGTATGTTGGCATGTATGTATGTATGTATGTATGTATGTTTGCATGTATGTATGTATGCATGTATGTATATATGTGTATGTATGTTTGCATGTATGTATGCATGCATGTATGTTTGCATGTATGTATGTATGTATGTATGTATGTTTGCATGCATGTATGTTTGCATGCATGTATGTTTGCATGCATGTATGTTTGCATGCATGTATGTATGTATGTATGTATGTATGTTTGCATGTATGTATGTATGTTGGCATGTATGTATGTGTATGTATGTATGTATGTATGTATGTATGTATGCATGCATGCATGTATGTTTGCATGTATGTATGTATGTTTGTATGTATGTATGTTTGTATGTATGTTTGCATGTATGTATGTTTGCATGTATGTATGTTTGCATGTATTTATGTTTGCATGTATGTATGTGCATGTTTGTTTGCATGTATATATGTGCATGTATGTATGTATGTATGTATGTATGTTGGCATGTATGTATGTTTGCATGCATGTATGTATGTTTGCATGCATGTATGTATGTATGTTTGCATGCATGTATGTATGTTTGCATGCATGTATGTATGTTTGCATGTATGTGCATGTATGTTTGTTTGCATGTATATATGTGCATGTTTGTATGTATGTTGGCATGTATGTATGTATGCATGCATGTATGTATGTTTGCATGTATATATGTGCATGCATGTATGTATGTATGTTTGCATGTATGTATGTTTGTTTGTTTGTTTGTTTGTTTGTATATATGTATGTATGATACTGTCTGCTGGCGCCCTGTATCTAAGCCAACTTTACAGCAGGCTTCTATACATTGTACAACAGTCAGTATCACACATGAAACTGAAACTAAGCCTACGACATGTTTTATTCACTTTTTTTATAGTGTTTTTTTACAGGTTTGGTCGTTGGACTACGTCGGTTTCGAGGACTACTTTGACGGCTTTTTTTCTACAAAAAAATGGTTAATGAGGGTTGTGTTGGGGGTGCTTTATTTCAATAAAATATTTTATCTATATCTTTGTCTTTTCTTTTCAACTTTTATTACTACCACTTTAGTAATGGCCGCTGTCTGACTGACAACATCCATTACTAAGGCGAAGCTTAGTGTTAGCCGGTGCAGAGGCTAACACTAACCACCATTATTACCCCGGTACCCACCACCACCAGGGGTGCCGTGAAGAGCCAGGTATGAACCAGTACCCGACCATCTGTTGTGAAGGTCGGGCACTGGGGCGGCCGCAGGCTGGTATTATGAGGCTGGGAAGGGCCAAAAACAGTGGACCTTCCCACCCCTGTAATGCTAGGCTGCTGCTGCTGTGTTGTATCTGGCTAGCTATAAAAATGGGGGGGACCCCACGTCATATTTTTGAATTATTTATTTATTTATTTTTAAAAAGACATGGGGTTCCACCCAATTTATCATAACCAGACACATACAACACAGTGTTATTAGCATGGGAATGTACAAAACCAGTGGCCCTTCCCACCCGTGTAATGCCAGGCTGCTGCGGCCTTGTATATGGCTGGTTATTAAAAATGTGGGGGGAAGGGTACATTTTAAAAAAAAAACGACGTGGGGTTCCACCCCATTTTTATAACCAGCCCGATACAACACAGCAGCAGCAGCCTAGCATTACAAGGGTGGGAAGGTCCACTGTTTTTGGCCCTTCCCAGCCTCATAATACCAGCCTGCGGCCGCCCCAGTGTCCGACCATCACAACAGATGATTGGGTACTGGATCGTACCTGGCTCTTTCAGGCACCCCTGGTGGTGGTGGTTACCGGGGTAATAATGGGTGGTTAATGCTAGCCTCTGCACCGGCTAACACTAAGAACCGCCTTAATAATGGACGCTGTCAATCAGCCAACTGCCATTATCTAGGCACTAATAAAGTTTTTAAAAAAAACACAAACACAATTTTTTTTTATTGAAATAAGAAATCCCCAACAAAACCCTCGTTAACCATTTTATTAAAATTTGAAAAAACGTAGATCTACGCAGTAGTCCAAAGAATCGAAGATGTAGTCCAATCGGTACAGCAAAATCTGCAACAACATAAAAAAAAGTTAGTAATGTGAACAATACCAATACTTACACTCACCTACACACACAAACAACCATACACAAACACATATAAACATACACCCATATATACACAAACACACACATAAACACACAAACACATACACACACAAACATATACACAAACACACCCATATATACACAAACACACACACACACATATACACAAACACACACATATACAAAAACACACAAACATATACACAAACATATACACATATGCACAAACACACCCATATATACACAAACACATGCAAATAAACACACACACACACACACACACACACACATATACACAAACACACAGATATACACAAACACACAAAAATATACGCACAAACATATACACATACACACAAATACACCCATATATACACACACACAAATATACACAAACACACACAAAAATATACACATATGCACAAACACACCCATATATACACAAACACACACACAAACACACACACACACACACACATATACACAAACACACACACAAACACACACAAACATATACACATACACACAAATACACCCATATATGCACACACACACACACACACACACAAACACACACACAAACATATACACAAACACATATACACAAACACACAAACACACGCATATACACAAACACACAGATATACAAACACACACAAAAATATACACACAAACATATACACATACAAACAAATACACCCATATATACACACACACACACACACATATACACAAACACACACACAAACATACACATACAAACATACACAAACACGTATACACAAACACACCCATATATACACAAACACACACACATAAACGCACACACATGCACACACACACACACACACACACACACATATACACAAACACACATATATAAATAAAAACACACAAAGACACATACCAAAACACACATATATACACAAACACACACATACACAAACACACACACACACACACACACATATATATATACTTACCTTTAGCGGAGCGCAGACTTCTCCTCGCGATGGGTGCCTTCCACTGCATCTCCTGCGCAGAGATGCGCGTTTACGAGTAAATGACATCCTCTGCTCAGGACGCAGAGGATGTCATTACGCATGCGCAGCCACCGCTAAAGGTAAATAGCGGTGGCCGGGAACCTAGACAACGAGCAAGATACAAAGAGGGACTGAACGCAACTTCAATCAAGAATATCAAGAAAACGACATCGCTGGGTGACGGACAGGTAATTAGAAAAATTCTTATTTTTACATGGGGGATCTTCCTAGATACATTTTTGAAGATGGGAATAACCCTTTAAGGACTAGACCATTTTTTTCAAATCTGACATGTATCACTTGAAGTGGTAAATAACTTGGGAATGAGTTTATTTTTTCAAGCGATTCTGAGATTGTTTTCTCGTGACACATTGGGCTTTAAGTTAGTGGTAAAATTTGGTCGACACATTCAGTGTTTATTTATGAAAAACACCAACATTTGGAGAAAAAAATGCAAAAATTTGCAGTTTTTTTAATTTAAATGTATCTGCTGGTAAGACAGATAGTAATACCACACAAAATAGTTACTAGATAACATTTACCATATGTCTACTTTATGTTTGCATTGTTTTTTGAACGTCCTTTTATTTTTCTAGGACGTTACTTTAGCAGCAATTTCTCATATAGAAAATGTCAAAAACCTTATTTTAGGGACCGGTTCCGTTCTGAACTGGTTTTGAGGGCCTTATACACTTTAAACCCCCTATAAATCACCCCATTTTAAAAACTGAACCCCTCAAAGTGTTCAAAACAGCATTTAGAAAGTTTCTTAACCCTTTAGGCATTTCACAGGAATTAAAGCAAATTAAACACAGAAGGTTTTACCAGAGAAATACTACTCAATATTTATTGCCCAGATTCTGCAGTTTTTAGAAAGATCCCACATGTGGCCCTAGCCTGCTACTGGATGGAAACACTGGCCTCCGAAGCAACGGAGTACCTAGTGGATTTTGGGGCCTTATTTTTATTAGAATATATTTTAGGCACCATGTCAGGTTTGAAGATGTCTTGTGGGGCCAAAACAAAGAAAACACCCCAAAAAAAAAGACACCATTTCACAAACTACACACTCAAGGAATTTATTAAGGGTTATAGTTAGCATTTTGACCCCATAGGTATTTTGCTGAATTTAGTGTAATTAGGCTCTGAAAATGAAAATCGAAGTTTTTTTCTAATAATATGTTGTTTTAGCTCAGATTTTTACATTTTAAATATAGATAAAGGAGAAAAAGAACCCCAACATTTGTAAAGCAAACTCTTCTGAGTATGGCAATACCCCATATGTGGTAATAAACTGCTGGTGGACCCACGGCAGGGCTCAGAAGGGAAGGAGCACCATTTGGCTTTTGGAGTTCAAATTTTGCTTGATTGTTTTTCAGATGCCATGTTTCATTTGCAAAGCCCCTGAGAGGCCAAAACAGTGAAACCCCCCAAAAGTTACACCATATTGAAAACTACACCCCTCAAGGAATCTATCTAGGGGTATAGTGAGCATTTAGACCCCACAGGTCTTTTGCAGAATTTATTGAAATTAGGCCGTGAAAATGAAAATTTACATTTTGTTCCAATAAAGTGAAGAATGTCTTCATTTTCACAAGGGATACTGGAGAAAAATCACCCCAACATTTGAAAAGCAATTTCTCCTGATTATGGCAATACCCCACATGTGGTCATAAACTGCTGTTTGGACACACGGCAGGGCTCAGAAAGGCAGTTTTTGCTGTATTGGTTTTTGGGTGCTATGTCGCATATGCAAAACCCCTGAGGTACCAGAGTACAGTGGAAGCTCCAAGAAGTGACCCCATTTTGCAAACTGCACCCCTCAAGGCATTTATCATTTGCCTGGCAAGACAGGGCTCAGAAGTGAAGAGCACCATGCGCATTTGAGGTCTATTTTGGTGTTTTTCACAGCATTGGCCCACAATTGAAGGGCTCGGAAGTCAAATAGTAAAACAAACCCCCAAGTAGTGACCCCCATATTGGAAACTACACCCCTTAGGGCATTTTAAGGGGTGTCGTGAGCATTTTGACCCCACAGGTGATTTTACATAAGAAATTAGTGCCCAGTGGATGGTGCAAAGTGAAAATTGCAATTTTCCACTGATATGCCAATTTAGTGCACAATATGTTGTGCCCAGTTTGTGCCACTGAAGACAAATATCTCAAACTGTTAAGCGGGTTCTCCCGGGTATGGCGATTCCAGATCTGTGGACGTAAACTGGTGTTTGGGCACGCTGCAGGGCTCAGAAGGGAGGGAGCGACATTTGGCTTTTGGAGCGCAGATTTTGCTTGGCAGTTGTTCTGTTTGGGGTTTTGCTGGTTTTTCAGTTTATAATGTGGGGGCATAGGGTACATCAGGGCATAATAAAAGGGTATAATAATGGGGTAAATAAATAATAATTCATAGATATGTGGCCGATGTCACACTAATAAATGGTGCTCAATCTTATCCGCTTTTGGAACACTCTGCACAGTTTGCATCGCCATATTCTGAGAGCCAGAACTTCTTTATTTTTTCACCACCGGAGCTGTGTGAGGGCTTATTTTTTGCGGGACAATCTGTAGTTTTCATTGTTACCATTTTGGGCTACGTGCAATATATTTTGATCACTTTTTATTCCATTGTTTTGGCAAGCAAGGTGACCAAAAACCATCAATTCTGACAATGTTTTTTTTGGTTTTAAATTATATTTTTCTTTATTATGCGGGTCGATATGATTACGGCGATACCATATGTATGTAGTTTTTTTATGTTTTACAGCGTTTGCACACAAAAAAAATCCCTTTTTTGAAAAAAAAAAATATTTTTTGTGTCCCCATATTCTGAGAGCCATAACTTTTTATTTTTGCGTTGATAAGGCTGTGTAAGGACTTGTTTTTTGCGGGACGGGATGTAGTTTTTATTGGTACTATTTTGGGGTACGTGCGACTTTTTGATAATTTTTTATTCTATACTTTAGAAAGGATGGTGACCCAAAAAAATAGTGATTCTGGCATTGTTCTTTAATTTTTTTGGCGGTGTTTACCGTGCGGGAAAAATAACATTATAATTTTATAGTTTGGGTCGTTACGGACGCGCTGATACCAAATATATGTACTTTTTTAACGGTTGCTTTTTTTTCCTATAATAAAAAGTCTTATTGGCCTGAGGAAGACACCGGTTCGGTGTTGAAACGCGTAGCCTGTCTGACAATAAAGTCCTTTATTTAGATGTTTGCCTAAGCCTTTATATTGCTCACCTTCATATAGCAGCGCCGGTGGTCCCAATTTTTCTACTTTAATCATCCTCTCAACTGACACCAAACTCCGTTTGGCTGTGTTTTGGACCTGGCTGCAGCTTTCCATGCCTTTATGACACCTATTGGTGTCCATTACCCTAGGTGAGCGTAATTGTCACATCTATCGTGGTCTCTGTTCTACCTGGCTTTTACTTTGCACTATGTGGCGCCGTGTTCTTTTTTCCATTTCATTTTAGGTTATAGGAAAAAAGGCAGTGTTTAATTTTTTAACTTTTTTCTAACTTTTTTTTTTGTCCCACTAGTGGACTTGAAGACCTGCACCTCTCATCTTTATTCTAATACATTGAACTACCCACGTAGTGCAATACATTAGAGCTGTCAGCTATTCAAGCCTCTGGGCTTCTGTACGTAGGAGACCAGGAAGCAATTGTTGGCCTCCGGTTCCCATAGTAATGATCGGCATCCGTGCAACCACATCGCAGCGATGCCGGTAACCTGGAAACACCTTAGATGACGCGTTCGCTCTTGATCGTGGCATCTAAAGTGTTAATGGCAGGGAGCGGAGCTAGCTCCGTTCCCTGCCGCTACAGCAGGATGTAACAGGCCGCCGTACTTGGCAGACTAGGGGCCATTGTTAGGCCTCCTGTTGCAAACAGCCGATCGGCTAGCGTGGCTACCCGGCTCTTTTAGCCGGGTAAACATGCTGCAATACTGTGATTGTCAGTCACTACTGACTGACCAATCACAGTGATCGCTGGCGGTGCCGCGCCGCGATTGTTCCCCCGACGAGTCACAGTGACTGTCGGCTGTCTATGACATATGTCATATATCCTAAACCTGTAGGTATACCCTGATGCACTCTCACAGCTTATACATCTTCACGCCATACCTTGCCCTCTTACCTGGCAGGTACTGGCGGAATTGAACCCTCCCTTTAAAATGTACCAGGGACTCATCAATAGAAATACACTTCTCGGGGGTGTATGCTTGGGAAAACCGGGCACTGGAACGGTCTAATAGGGGTCTCCGTTTATACAAACGGTCAAAACTGGGGTCATCTCGGGGTGGGCACGGCTCATTATCAGTATAATGTAAGAAGCCAAGTATTGCCTCATTTATTTATTTTTTTAGGTTCCAGTTCAGTTCTGAAGTTGCTTTGAGGGGCCCATATATTAGAAACCCCTATCAAATACCCCATTTTAGAAACTAGACCCCTCAAAGTATTCACAACAGCATGTAGAAAGTTTATGAACCCTTTAGGTGTTACACAAAAATTTAGAGCAAAGTAGAGGTGAAATTGACATTTTTTTTTTGTCAGAAAATCCTCTTTATACCATTTTTTTTATAACACAAAAGGATTTATCAGTGAAACGCAAATTAATATTTATTGCCCAGATTCTGCAGTTTTCAGAAATATCCCACATGTGGCCCTCGGGCGGTAATGGACTGAAGCACCGGCCTCCGAAGCAAAGGATCACCTAGTGGATTTTGAAGCCTCTTTTTTATTAGGCACCATGTCCGGTTTGAAGAGGTCTTGTGGTGCCAAAACATTGGGAACCCCCCAAAAGTGACCCCAATTTGGAAACTAGACCCCTTGAGGAATCCATTGTAGTTTTCTTGGGGTGCATGCGGCTTTTTGATCAGTTTTTATTCTATTTTTAGTTGGCGTGGTGACTAAAAAACAGCAATTGTACTATTGTTTTTTTATTCTTTTTTTTTTACAGCGTTCACCGTGCGCTATAAATGACATACTCGCTTTATTCTGCGGGGCGATACGATTACGGCGATACCAGATGTTTATAGATTTTTTTATGTCTTATGGCGTTTGCACAATAAAATACGTGATTGTGGTTCGGTTTATTATTATTTTATTTTACGGCGTTCACCGTGCAGGATAAATAATGAAATAATTTTGTAGTTCAGGCCGTTACGGACGCAGCGATACCAATTATGTATAGTTTATTTGTTTGTTTATATATTTTTATTAATAATAAAGGACTGATAAGGGAAAAGGGGGGATTTTTACTTTTAATACTTTTAAATCTTTTATTTTCTTATTTTTACACATCTTTTTTTAACTTTTTTTTTACTTTATTACTTTGTCCCACTAGGGGACTTGAGGGCAGGAGGCCCTGATCGCTATTCTAATACACTGCACTACAAGCGTAGTGCAGTGTATTAGAACTGTCAGCTACTCACTGACAGCAAGCATAGTGGGTCCTGACGTTGTCAGGACCCACTAGGCTTCCGTCTATGGCATAGCCGGACGCCATTGTTTGGTGTCCGGTTGCCATAGTCACCATCGCCGGCCGCTATCGCGTAGCAGGCCGGCGATGGCAGCTTAACCCCTAAAAAGCCGCGTTCTCTATAGAACGCGGCTTTTAAGGGGTTAATCAGCGGGGACACAGCGATCGGTCCCCGCTGTAGGAGCTGTGACAGCTGCTGAACAAGACAGCAGCGTCACAGCTCCTGTATGTGTCGGGAGGACGGCCGAAACGGCCGTTACTCCCGAGACGTACTATTACGGCATGGAGCGCGAACGATACAGCTGCCATGACGTAATAGTACGTCAAGGAGCGGGAAGGGGTTAATGCAAAGCAAACCATGAAATACAGTTGCGTCATGATGCATTAAGGGGTTAAACAGAACAGAATTAGGCCTTATTTACACTAACGTGTTAAACGTCCGTGGGACGGCCATTGAAACAGCGGCCGTCCCACGGGCCTATGTAATTCAATCTGGTTGTCCACACAGCCGTTGTTTCAAATAGGACAATAGGACAATTAGGACAATTGTTTCAAATAGGACATGTCCGTACTTTTCACGCATCACGCATCCTTCCATAGACTCTCAACTATGGGGGATGCGTGACATCGCGTCCCGCAGCGCTGAGCACGGATGCACCTCGGACGTGAAAAACGGAAAACTGAAGTTTTTCATGTCTTGTGTGAATCAGGCCTTAAGCTGAAGATTTTCTTCATCTGAACTATTTCGGATAATTTTCTATTTATCCGTCAGCTCACATTCAATTAGTTCCTGCTACGTAATAGCACTGATCACATTTTTAACAGTTAGTCTATGCATTCCAGCACAGTAGGAGCAAGCGGATATATATATATATATATATATATATCATATATATATCTATCAATTAGCTGAAAGAGAGAAGCCAGGGAAGGACCATCATCTGCCAGGTACACCAATGGATCGTCTGCATATGGAAATTTTTTCATTTATACTCCCCCCCGCAGAATACCCTGTAAAGAAGGGGACTGATGTACAGCTAGCGCCAGAGGTTCTGTCATGAGGGCAAACAACAAAGGAGATAATGGCATCCTTGTCGGGTACCCCTTCCCAATGAGAAGGACTCTGAAATGTCCATATTCTTTCTCACCGTGGCTCTGGGTTCCTTATATAATAGGCGTACAAAAGCAGTAAATCTGGCACCAAAGTTCAAACGGAAAGAAGCATCCACAGATATTCCCACTCAACCGAGTCAAAAGCCTTATATGTGTCTAAAGAGAGAACAAAACCCGGAGACACATCATGCCTTGCAGCATCAATGTTCAAAAATAGTCTATGTATATTGATATCTATTCCCTTACCCGGCATGAAGCCTGTCTGGTCAGGATGAGTTAATGAGGGATATAGGACGAAATGAGTCTGGGAGAGTAGGGTTCCTGGCTTTAGCAGCACCACTTCAGAGCCTCACGCATGGAGGCAGGCAAACTACTCAATTCAAGGGCGTTGGAATATGTGTCCAACAGCCGAGGAACCAAAACATCACAGTTAGCCTTATACCATCCCCCCCAATCCATCTAAACCAGGAGTCTTACCCATAGGCAGCACTGAATAGCAGTTTGTATTTCATCAGCTGTGAGATGACCATCTAGTTCCTTCACATGTACACCAGATAAACGCCACAGCGGGAGTGATGTTAAGAAGGATTCCATATCCCCCATAGGGACACAACATCTTGAGCTGTATAAGTCAATATAATAAACATGGAATACCTTATTTATATCCTTCGGGACATTACATAGACCACCCCCGGTAATAGAATAGAAGGGATAGAAGTATACGGATGCTCTGCCCTCGAAAGATATGCTAACAATTTACCATTCTTGTCCCCAAATTCAAATATAGATGCCTCCACAGACAACATACGTTTTTTCGTTTGTTCTATATGTATGTTCGATATGAACCCCGACCCATCGACTCTTGGTATAGGGTTGAGGATTAAGTATTTGATCCCTTGCTGATTTTGTAAGTTTGCCCACTGTCAAATACATGAACAGTCTAGAATTATTAGGCTAGGTTAATTTTACCAGTGAGAGATAGATTATATTTAAAAAAAAAAAACAGAAAATCACAGTCAAAATTATATATATTTATTTGCATTGTGCACAGAGAAATAAGTATTTGATCCCCTACCAACAATTAAGAGTTCAGCCTCCTCCAGACCAGTTACACGCTCCAAATCAAGTTGGTGCCTGCATTAAAGACAGCTGTCTTAAATGGTCACCTGTATAAAAGACTCCTGTCCACAGACTGAATTAATCAGTCTGACTCTAACCTCTACAACATGGGCAAGACCAAAGAGCTTTCTAAGGGTATGTGCACACACACTAAATACGTCCGTAATTGACGGACGTATTTCGGCCGCAAGTCCCGGACCGAACACAGTGCAGGGAGCCGGGCTCCTAGCATCATACTTATGTACGATGCTAGGAGTCCCTGCCTCGCTGCCGGACAACTGTCCCGTACTGTAATCATGTTTTCAGTACGGGAGAGTTGTCCTGCAGCGAGGCAGGGACTCCTAGCGTCGTACATAAGTATGATGCTTGGAGCCCGGCTCCCTGCAGTGTGTTCGGTCCGGGACTTGCGGCCGAAATACGTCCGTCAATTACGGACGTAATTAGTGTGTGTGCACATACCCTAAGGATGTCAGGGACAAGATCATAGACCTGCACAAGGCTGGAATGGGCTACAAAACCATAAGTAAGACGCTGGGTGAGAAGGAGACAACTTTTGGTGCCATAGTAAGAAAATGGAAGACATACAAAATGACTGTCAATTGACATCGATCTGGGGCTCCATGCAAAATCTCACCTTGTGGGGTATCCTTGATCCTGAGGAAGGTGAGAGCTCAGCCAAAAACTACACGGGGGGAACATGTTAATGATCTCAAGGCAGCTGGGACCACAGTCACCAAGAAAACCATTGGTAACACATTACGCCGTAAAGGATTAAAATCCTGAAGTGCCCGCAAGGTCCCCCTGCTCAAGAAGTCACATGTACAGGCCCATCTGAAGTTTGCAAATGAACATCTGGATGATTCTGAGAGTGATTGGGAGAAGGTGCTGTGGTCAGATGAGACTAAAATTGAGCTCTTTGGCATTAACTCAACTCGCCGTGTTTGGAGGAAGAGAAATGCTGCATATGACCCAAAGAACACTGTCAAGCATGGAGGTGGAAACATTATGTTTTGGGGGTGTTTCTCTGCTAAGGGCACAGGACTACTTCACCGCATCAATGGGAGAATGGAGGGAGCCATGTACCGTCAAATCCTGAGTGACAACCTCCTTCCCTCCACCAGGACATTAAAAATGGCTCGTGACTGGGTCTTCCAGCACGACAATGACCCAAAACATACAGCCAAGGCAACAAAGGAGTGGCTCAAAAAGAAGCACATTAAGGTCATGGAGTGGCCTAGCCAGTCTCCAGACCTTAATCCCATCGAAAATTTATGGACGGAGCTGAAGATCCGAGTTGCCAAGCGACAGCCTCGAAATCTTAATGATTTACAGATGATCTGCAAAGAGGAGTGGGCCAAAATTCCATCTAACATGTGTGCTGTAATGACGGGGGAAGGGAGACAGACAAGTAAGCCCTAATCTACCCGCCACTCAGTCCCTGCCTACTTGCAACGACCCGCCCTAGGCGACGGGGTACAACTGGGCGACGGTCCCTACGCTCAATAAGTGCACGACAGACAAACAGACAAGGGTACACAGAGCTAGGGGGAGAAAGGGGCAGTTGCCCACGGCAACACCGTGAGCAACAAGAGAAGAAACAAGCCAGGAGAGTACGAGGTGCCAAACGCAGAGCAGGAGAGTAGTGAACAAGCCGAGTCAAACCAGCAGTGTACGAGGTACCAAACGCAGAGCAGGAGAGTAGTCAGCAAGCCGGGGTCAATATGAAGCAAGGACAATAGTACTAGAAGCTGCAGCAGGGCCAGGAAACCAAACGAGAAGAATCACAAGCAAAGGAGGAACAGGAAAGGCAGGTATAAATAGACAGAGGGCGGGAGCTAGCTCCGTCAGTCCAGGCTGTGATAGGTTCTCCCACTCCTAAGCCTGCCACCCTGAGTGGTGGAAGATGGAGTCAGTCTCACAGACATAGAAGCAGGTGCAGACTGATTATCTATGGGCGTTAACCCCGAAGCTGTGCCTGGCAGATCCTTTACATGTGCAAACCTCATCAACTACAGAAAACGTCTGACTGCTGTGCTTGCCAACAAGGGTTTTGCCACCAAGTATTAAGTTTTGTTTGCCAAAGGGATCAAATACTTATTTCTCTGTGCACAATGCAAATAAATATATATAATTTTGACTATGTGATTTTCTGTTTTTTTTTTTTTTATATATAATCTATCTCTCACTGGTAAAATTAACCTAGCCTAAAAATTCTAGACTGTTCATGTCTTTGACAGTGGGCAAACTTACAAAATCAGCAAGGGATCAAATACTTATTTCCTTCACTGTACAAACATACATACATATATACAAGCATGCACATATATACATGCAAATATACATACATGCAAACATACACACATATATACATACATACATGCAAACTATCATACATACATACATGCATGCATACACACACACACACACACACGCACATGAAAACATACATACATACAAACAAACATGCAAAGATACATACATACATACAAGCATTCACAAATATACATGCAAACATAAATACATGCAAACATAATTACATACATGCACATATATATAAACATACATGCAAACATACATGCAAAAAAAAAACATGCAAACATACATACATGCACATATATACATACATACATGCCAACATACATACATGCCAACATACATACATGCAAACATACATACATGCAAACATACATACAAACATACATACATGCAAACATACATACATACATGAAAATATATACATACAAACATGCACATATATACATACATGCAAACATACATGCACATATATACATACATACATACATACATACATGACAACATACATACATACATACATGCAAACATACATACATGAAAACATACATACATGAAAACATACATGCACATATACACATACATACATACATGACAACATACATACATGCCAACATTCATACATGCAAACATACATACATGCAAACATACATGCACATATACACATACATACATGAAAACATACATACATGACAACATACATACATACATACATACATGCAAACATACATACATAAATAAACTCACCTAAGACGTTCCCACAAAGATTTGAACGGTCCTGTCACTTTTCTTCTTACTGCTCCCATTCACAATAACAGAGCGGTGGGCGCAGATGACGTAATCACGTGTGCCTGATATGATTACGTCATCTGCGCCACAACGCATGTAATGTAATGTAATGTAGTGTAGTGTAGTCTAGTGTAGTGTAGTGTAGAGTGCGCTGCAGCCTGTGATTGGCTGCAGAGGCGGTCACGTGGGATGAAGCGTCATCCCTAGAGGCCGGCCTTCTGACGTCATCCTGACCGCCACTACAGCCTGTGATTGGCTGCAGCGGCGACATAGATGAAACTTCATCGCTGGAGGCCGGACAGGAGGAAAGTAAGTATGAACGTATTATTATTATTTTTTTATTACATTAAAATTGTATTTTCCGCGCGCCGAGCATGTACTGTCAAGGTTGCTGAAAGAGTTAGTGCAGCCCATTAACTCTATCAGCACCCTGGACAGTAGCATGCTCGGCGCACGGAAATTACAGGTTCGGTCCGAACTAGTTCGGTCCGAATCGAACTTTTTCGGGAAATTCGGCGAACTAGCCGAACCGAACTTTTGATAAGTTCGCTCATCTCTAGTCTTGTTCATCAGAACCATGGAAAGTCAAGCTATTGCGGCCTTAATACGAATGCTGAAAGCAGCTTTAGAGCAAATTCACAAGCAATACATTTGTTGCAGAAAGTTCTGAGACCATACGTTGCAATAGCGTTAACAAAAATCGATGTGCTTACCACCAATACAACTGCATTTAGATGAATGGAACTGATTTTCATTTGCAGAAATTTCTGCAACAAATCTTCTGCATGCGAATTCAGCCTCATGGTTCTCAATGGGTTTCTGTCTGTCAGCAATTTTAATTCATTTGAAATGAATAAATTTTTCTAAAGCCTGGAATGGATCCTAAGGAGAGGAAGATTATAAAGCTAGGATTTATTCCCATGATTTGGGGAAAATAAACACATCAAAAACTGCATCTGTGTGGAAAAAAAGACCTTAGTTCAAATAAAAAAAATAGATTCGAGAGCTGTACCACAACTACAACTGGAAAAACTGCAGCTGTACTGTGGTTTATGTTTAAGAAAGTGTTATTAAAGATCTTCCTAGTACTGCTTCCATGGAAAAACATATCCCATTGCTAAATGTAAAATCCACATTTGCAATTTTTGCATGCAGTTTTTTAAATTATGTAAAACACCATAAAATGCAATGGACAGAACATGCTGTTATTCACACGAGTAGCATAACTAAAGCACAAAATGTAAATATTTTCCACATATATGTAACATCTAGAGGTAGCTGTCATAAAACAAAGCAAAACATGCATGTGCAGACACCGTACTACGCTGCATTGTAATACAGTATCCAATCGAGCATGCCATGATTTTTTTTATGTCACATTCATATATATCTATGTATGAGATCAGAGGCATACGGAGGTACAATATGGCCCCATACACTTCTATTGGTGCCGTATTACGTCTCTGTCAGAGCTTATATAGAGCCGTAACATATCCATGTGAGCCCTAAGGCTAGAACTACATGACAAGTAAAAGATGAGACAATTATTCTTCAATTTAACTACTGGTTGCTGTCTAGTAGCTGGACCATAAGGGTAAGGCCCCACGGATAAGAATTGACCCTGCCGCGATGTGGGTGAGAACCACGATGGCATGCTATTTCGCGCAGTTGTCAAATTGCTTGTTAATGGCCGCACGTTGTTGAGAGGTAAACAGCAGTTTTAATCGCAAAACCGTGTGCCCATTAACAATCAATTAAACCACTGCGCCAAACAGAGTGACCTTACTCTAAGACAAGCAGCTCTATTAAAAAGGCTACTTGGACATGGTTGTAGACTTGATCTATAATGTGTCGTGTTATTGCATGTCATAGTTTGTTTTTTTCAATTACAATTTTTAAAGATTTTTCAAACATTATAGACAATTAAGACGAAAGGTAGACCGTCTGCGCAGGGTCGCGAAAGTACATGTGGTATCCGTTGCTTGTAGTGATCAAACCTCACAATACATGGACATACAAAAAAGGATAAAGAAAACTAAAGATTACAGAATTAAGGCACAGGGTTTTGTAAAAGCAATCCAAGCTTATTAGACATACAAAACACATATAAACACAACAAATAGATTCGAGACCAGTTTATTGAAATGTTATCTTCACATTCAAACAGTTTTAGAGCTGTATAAGTAGGGTACCGCTCTAGAAAGTCTCTTGTAAGTCTATTTTTGTATATAGTAGTGGATGTGAGAGGGTCAGAAGTTGCCAATCAAAGAGATTTAAGGGGATTCCCTTAGATTCAGCCGTGGGGTGAGATTTCAAAGACAGACAATGCAAACTAATCAACATTAGTGGTACGTCAATTATTATATGTGTTCCAATTCTCCCAGGTACTCAAAAATCTCTGTCTATCATCCAATTCCCGACATGCAAGTTCTTCAAAACGATAAAGTTGATGAACATTCTCTCGCAATTGCTGTATTGAGGGGGGTTCCGTGTCCCTCTAGTGTAAGGGGATAAGCAGTTTTGCAGCTTGTATCAGCTATGTAGCCAGTGATTAGCCTATTTGAAATCCAGCGAGGAGACCCATAGGAGAATTAGGTCAGGGTTGAGACAATTTTTTCCAGCAGATCACATCTATCTCTCCCCTAACCCCATCCCAAAATGGCTTTATCCGTGGGCAAGTCATCCAGATGTGTGACAACGTGTCCGTTCCAGTAAGGCACCTCCGTACAGAGATCAGAGTCACACAGCCCTATCTTGTGTAAAAATGCAGGTGACCTATGCCATTGGGTTAGCACTTTAAACAAGCTCTCCTAAATCCTGCGAAAAACCATGGGAGTTGGACAAGATAGATTTAACATCTGACTCCGTGATTGTTTATCAAGTTCTAATTCCCACTCCCTCACAAAGCGGAGCTTAGGAGTAGATCATTGCATTAACAGAACTGAGTAAATGTGTGACATAGTTCTAGCTCTAGGAGTAGAGGATGTTAGAAGTTTTTCCATCCAGTTCAAATCTCTAAGCAGAGAGGTCACATTATTCTTGAAACACCTAATCATTTGTCTAAAGCACGGGTCTCAAGCACACGGCCCACGGGCCGCATGCGGCCCCTGGGGCAGTCATCTGCGGCCCGCGGGACACAGAGCCGCTAGTACAGGCTCTGCTGCGGGACTCTGTGGAATTCCCTGACATCGCTGTCCAAATATGGACAGCGATATCTGGGGCTGCCCCAGAGCCGGAGTCCCATGCAGAGCGCTAGTATCGGCTCTGCTTCGGCACTCTGTGGAATTCCCTGACATCGCTGTCCATATATGGACAGTGTTGTCAGGGTCTTCCCCATAGCAGAGTCCCGGGCAGAGCGCTAGTATCGTCTCTGCTCCGGGACTCTGTGGAATTCCCTGACATCGCTGTACACATATGGACAGCGATGTCTGGGGCTTCCCCCGAGCTGGAGTCACGAGCAGAGAGCTAATATCGGCTCTGCTCCGGGACTCTAGGGAATCCCTTGACATCGCTGTCAACATATTGACAGCGATGTCTGGGGCTTCCCCAGAGCCAGTGTCCCGTGCAGAGCACTTGTATAGGCTCTGCTCCAGGACTCTGGGGAATCCCCTGACATCCCTGTCCTCATATTGACAGCGATGTCTGTGGCTTTCCCAGAGCCGGAGTCCCGTGCAGAGCGCTAGTATCGGCTCTGCTCCGGGACTCTGTGGGATCCCCTGACATCGCAGTCCACATATGGACAGCAATGTCTGGGGCTTCTCCAGAGCTGGAGTCCTGGGCAGAGCGCTAGTATAGGCTCTGCTACGAGACTCTGGGAAAGCCCCTGACATTGCTGTCTACATATGGACAGCAATGTCTGGGGCTTCCTGAGAGCTGGAGTCCCGGGCAAAGCGCTAGTATAGTCTCTGCTCTGGGACTCTGTGGAAGCCTCTGACATCGCTGTCCATACATCGAAAGTGATGTCAGGGGCTTCCCCAGAGCAGGAGTCCCAGTGATGTCAGGAGCACAGCTGGAGTCCCAGGAAGAGCCTACTAGCGCTCTGCCCCGGGACTCCAGCTATGGGGTTGCCCATGACATCCATGTCCATATATGGACAGTGATGTCAGGAGCAGAGCTGGAATCCCAGGCAGAGTGCTAGAAGTGGCTCTGCTCTGGGACCCCAGCTCTGGGCAAGCCCCTGACATCACTGTCCAGCATCTACGGAGGGAACTGTGGTAGCATCTACAGAGGGCACTGTGGTAGCACCTACAGAGGGCACTGTGGTAGCACCTACAGAGGATACTGTGGTAGCACCTACAGAGGGCACTGTGGCAGCATCTACAGAGGGCACTGTGGTAGAATCTACACAGGGCACTGTGGCAGCATCTACAGAGGGCACTGTGGCATTATCTAGGGGTGTGTTGCATTATCTACAGAGGGCACTGTGGCATTATCTACAGAGGGCACTGTGGCATTATCTACAGAGGGCACTGTGGCAGCATCTACAGAGGGCACTGTGGCATTACCTACAAGTGGGTGTGTGGCAGTATCTACAGAGGGCACTGTGGCATTATCTACAGAGGGCACTGTGGCATTATCTACAGAGGGCACTGCGGCACTATCTAAAAAGGGGCTGCCCAATCTTGGCGTGCGTCTACCAAATGCTGCCAACTGAGCCGCCGGACTGCATTTAGCGACACTTAAACTGGAAAACTGGATTGTTGAAATAAACACGTGGAGAATTCTCTAAAATTTTAAACCTAGCGGTATTATTATAGTAATGTAGTATTGTTATTATAGTAATATAGTGTTATAGTAGTTCAAATAACTAATTGATTAACAATAATTTTGTATTGTATAAAATTTGAAAGTAATGTGGCCCGTTAACTTCCCATTTTTTTCTCAGAAAATCAGATTTCCGGAGGGTTATCCCACAGGTCCATAGGAGGGGGATGGCACGTAATCCCAAGAGAAACTTCTCAATGTCAATATGCATGGGGCTAGGAGAGAGCAAGATTAAAGAGGCTCTGTCACCACATTATAAGTGGCCTATATTGTACATGATGAGATCGGCGCTGTAATGTAGATTACAGCAGTGTTTTTTATTTAGAAAAATGATCATTTTTGACGGAGTTATGACCTATATTAGCTTTATGCTAAGGAACAACTGGGCGTGTTTTACTTTTTGGCCAAGTGGGCGTTGTACAGAGGAGTGTATGACGCTGACCAATCAGCTTCATACACTTCTCTCTATTCATTTACACAGCACTAGCGATATAGCTATATCGCTATGTGCAGCCACATACACAAACACTAACATTACTGCTGTATCCTGACAATGAATAGACATTACCTCCAGCCAGGACGTGATGTGTATTCAGAATCCTGACACTTCGCTAACACAATCCCGACACTACAGCACAGGAAACGTAATCTCGCGAGATTGCGCTGTAAACTGTCATTTAAAACGAGATTACGCTTGCTGTGCTGTAGTGTCGGGATTGTATTAGCGAAGTGTCAGGATTCTGAATACACATCCCGTCCTGGCTGGAGGTAATGTATATTCATTGTCAGGACACTGCAGTAACGTTATAGTGTGTTTATGTGGCTGCACATAGTGATATAGCTATATTGCTATCTGCTGTGTAAATGAATGGAGAGAAGTGTATGACACTGATTGGTCAGCATCATACACTCCTCTGTACAGCCCACTTGGCCAAAAAGTAAAACACGCCCAGTTGTTCATTAAGAAACTCATTAGCATAAAGCTAATATAGGTCATAACTACATTACAGCACCGATCTCATCATGTACAAGATAGGCCACTTATTATGTGGTGACAGAGCCTCTATAAGTCCAACCACCTCAATATATGTTTAGCTGTGTAATGTGTGTATATGTCTGGTACAGCAAAGCAACCTTGCCTCTTTTTCTGTGTCAAAACATTGTAGGCTACCCTGGGCCGTCAGACATTCCATAGGAAGGAAGTAAAAAGACTGTATAGATGAGCAAAGAAGAATTTGGGGAGCTCAATGGGGACAGTTTGCATAATATAAAGAATTTTAGGAAGAATATAGGATTTCAATATATTCTTGCGACCCAACCATGATGAGAACAAAAGTCTCTTGTTTGTGATTGTGATTTTTTTGTGATTTGTGATTTAACACTATTTATCAAGGGAACTTAGTTCAAAGAGTATAATAGGTTAAGGTCAGAAGTTATTTGTACACCTAGCACTTTTATAGCTTTACAAGGCCACATGAAGGGAGTAATCAGTTTAAGTACTCTAATAACAGACGGGGGGGGGGGGGGGGGGGGGTGAGGGGGGGGGCTGATACATTCAAAATCTCAGATTTGCTTAATGCTAAAACGATCAGAGAGAGTACGATTTACCCTAATCCGAGCTGTAGGCTTGGAGTACAGGGAAGGAAACGCTGTTATAAAACTTGGTGGTAAACCGAACTTCCAGTTTACCTGGTCAAAAACCTTTTTGGCGTCTGTGCCTAAACGGACTAGTTGTATTTTGCCATTGTGCGCGTATGGTACAGCATGGATTAGTCTGAAAGTGTTATATTTTTCATCTCTGCCTGGTACGAATGCCATTTGTTCGGGACCAATCAAATTGTTCAAAACCTCCGACAACCTGGAAGCCAGAATCTTGGACCACCACTTTAAAGAGGCTCTGTCACCACAATATAAGTTCCCTATCACCTACATAATGAGATGGGCGCTGTAATGTAGGTGACAGCAGTGTTTTTTTATTTAGAAAAACAATCTATTTTCACCAACTTATGAGCGAGTTTAGCTTTATGCTAATTACTTCCTTAATGGACAACTGGGCGTGCTTTTACTTTTTGACCAAGTGGCCATTGGGGAGAGAAGTGTATGACGCTGACCAATCAGCGTCATACACTTCTCTCTATTCATGTAATCAGCACATAGTGAGCCTGTGTTGTTCACTATGTGCTGTCACATACACACACATTAACATTACTGAAGTGTCTTGACAGTGAATAGACATTCCTTCCAACCAGGACGGGATGTCTATTCACAATCCCGACATTTCGGTAACGTTTGTGTGGTACTTACAGCACAGCAAGCATAATCTCGTTGTAAACTGTCGTTTACGCGTGATCTCGCGAGATTATGCTTGCTGTGCTGTAAGTACCAAACAAATGTTACCGAAGTGTTGGGATTGTGTATAGACATCCCGTCCTGGTTGAAAGGAATGTCTATTCACTGTCAAGAAGACACTTCAGTAACGTTAATGAGTGAGTATGTGACAGCACATAGTGAACAACGCAGGGTCACTATGCACTGATTACATGAATGTGGAGAAGTGTATGACGCTGATTGGTCACTGATTGGTCAGCGTCATACACTTCTCTCCACAACGCCCACTTGGTCAAAAGTAAAAACACGCCCAGTTGTCCATTAAGAAAGTCATTAGCATAAAGCTAATATCGCTCAGAACTTGGCGAAAATAGATAGTTTTTCTAAATAAAAAACACTGCTGTCACCTACATTACAGCGCCAATCTCATTATGTAAGAGAGAGGGCACTTATAATGTGGTGACAGAGCCTCTTTAAATGATTAATTAGCAAGGAAATTTGGTGATAACTGGAACAAAGTTCTAGGTCCTTTTCATCTTTCGGTATAATGGAGATGGCTTTACTCAGTTCTTTAGTCAGGAAAGAGCGTGAGATATTATTAGAGGAGCTCATAGTGTCAGAGGCAACAGAGGCAGTCATCATCAGACCCATTGTGTGTGTTTTGATCTCTCAAAGTCCACAAAGCCATTTTAGAGTGACTTGCGGGGGAGTGGGGGGTGGGGTGGTATTCCCTTTTTATTCAAGTATTTTTCCAGCTCTGGCTGGTGTCTTTTCTGTTTAGGAGTGTCCGCTATGTTTTGTGAGCCTTTGCCAATTTTACCCATGACGAGTAATCCAATAGCGCACAAGTGCTGGAGAACATGGGTGAGTGCAGCATGGACTAGTAATGAGTGCCCATCTTAGAAAAGTGGCGGGTAACCACTAAAATCAGGCGTTCAATAGGAGATGACCCACTCAGAGCAGTAGTAATAGCCTTCCTCGTCCGTTGGCGTAATAGATGATGACAAAACACTGTGTCCTCTTCCCCTAGGGTGGGGGAGGGGAAAAATGGTGGACAGCGGTTTGTGGTTGTCCAGTAGTAGTTTTGGCCCAAGGCAGCAGTAGTCCCCTGGAGGCCCTGGTATTGTGTAAAGCTAAGGGCCTGTAATGGGCTCCATAAAAAACTTGAGGCACAGGTGGTTCAATATAATCACTGTTGTATCGCTCCTACCTGTGTTTCAAGCCAGTGTTGAATGCAGCAGCTCAATGTCAAAGCCAGGGAGGCGTGGGTCCCTATAGTGAGGTTCTCAAGATAGGTCTAGGAGAGAATTTGTTTCCCCCAGTAGCTTGCAGGCATCAGGCACTTGCCCAGCTAGGGTTAAGGAAGCAGCCGGTACTTCCATTTCCCCTTGCAGTCGCCGCGATTCAGCCTGGCTTCAGTCGCGGGTGTAGGCCGCAATTCACAACGGCCTCAAATTAGGCAATCAGCCCCTCAAAATGTGCCTCACACTTGCGGGGAGACAGTACCGACCAGCAGAGCCTCCTAGAAGGTGTTTTAGGTGCCAATGATGCCAGATGAAAATGTAGGGAGCAAGAGTTCAACAAATGTGTGTCTGCTCGCCTTGCCTCTCAAGCCACGCCCCCATATTGCATGTCATACTTATATGATTATAACACTTGTTTGTCTTAATCAATGTAAAACGATACAATACTGCATTATGATTGTGACCCAACGTTGAGCGGTTCATGGTAATAGAACGTGTTAGGGAACTGCTGATAACACAGATCCCTAACTTCAGTGGCTCCATAGCTGGGGCCTTACTCTAATTTCTTTTATGTGGATTCCCTCTCATACTGCTAAAGAGTCCAATTTAAGAGCGGCATGATCCAACTACTTTTTTTTGCCCACAATGAATAATCAAAAAGCAATTTATATATATTATTTGTCCCATTTTGATATTTTCCAATATATATACAAAATGTGTTTTCCCACACAATACAATTCTGCTTGTAGTACTTGATTTGCCCATACAGGGAGTTATTGTCCCATTTCCATGAATTTAGTTGGAACAATCCCAAAGTTTAATTTCCAATATGTGCAATACATTTTCGAGCCTACGACCTGTGGTTTAAGATGTTGCTCACATCTAAAAACCTCTATCCGATTTAATAATAATAAGCATTGACACACTCAGGAACGTTCTCTCAGTGTGGTGACGAAGCAATGAATCATACTTCAGGGACACAATTATTCACACATTTTGGTCTCTTCTGTCAACCATTGTAATTTTGTTATACAGCACTGAAAAATTGTCATATCTTTCTTGCAGAAAACCCTTTGTATATTCTTATGAGCTACTGCAAGAAATAAACAAATGCAGATGGCAAACAAAATACAGCATGTGTCGGAGAAAATGAGTCAGGGGAAACTTACATACTGCAGAAAATTTCCTTAGACAAAGCCTGCCCACACGTACGGTGGCACAGTTACAAAGAGAAGAAATTTACAAGGGCTAAGCCACTGCCATGACTAACAGAGGCAGGTGGAACCTACACAACAACACAGCAGGGACACAGCCCGTAAATGAAGCACACAGTCAGGAGCAACAAGTCAGTTTCTCACATGTTCTATGACACAGACATGAGCTGAAGATCTATTCCACCCATAGAATTGGCACTGAAAGGAAATACGTGACTAGAACTCTGATGCAAGGGCATTAAATGGTCAATACACTCAGGGCCGCCATCAGGAATTTCAGGGCCCCCTACAGCTAAATTTTCTGGGCCCCCCTACCGTGGCACCGCCTGTTAACGGTACTCCGTCCAGCACTATATTATGGTACCCAGGGCCGCCATCAGGGGGGGTATTATGGGTACTGATGTGAGAGGCCCGGCCAAACCTAATTGAAGGGGGGCCCGGCAACTGCCGCGACTTGCCTTTGGTAGAAAAAAAACAGGCCCCTGCAATGGGGCTTGTTTATTTCACCAAAAGAATGTCGTGAGCTGCGGGCCCCCCTTTCAATTAGGTTTGGCCGGGCCTCTCACATCAGTACCCATAATACCCCTCCTGATGGCGGCCCTGGGTAGCATGGGGGTCGTCAAACACTGCCGCCCGTGCGACCGATCGCGCACACCCGCAAACTCCCGCGCATGCGCACCCGCCTGGAACTGCGCACCGAATTTTGAGGCAGATTTTGACCTGCCCACACTATCTTGCCGCGTTTTTTGCCCGTGGCGATTGATGACAGCAGACAAAAAACGCCGCGAAAAATGCATTTTCTGCCTCCCATTGATTTAGATGGGAGGTCAGAGGCAGAACCGCGGCAAGAAAGGACGTGCTGATTTTTCTTTTTTCCGCGACTGGCTCCCATTGATTTCAGATTAAATCAATGGGAGGCGGTTTTGGAAGTTTTTTTGGTGCTGATTCTGACGCAGTGTCTAAACTCTGTGAACTAGGCCTTATTGTTAGGGCTTATTCAGACGAACGTGTAATACATCCGTGCAACGTGCGTGATTTTCACACGCCTCGCACGGACCTATATTACTCTATGGGGCCGTTCAGACTGTCAGTGATTTTCACGCAGCGTGTGTCCGTGTGTCCGCTGCGTAAAACTCACGACATGTCCTATATTTGTGCATTGTTCGCGCATCACGCACCCATTGACGTCAATGGGTGCGTGAAAATCACGCCCAGCACTTCCGCAGCAGTATAAACTATGAATGAAAACAGAAAAGCACCACGTGCTACAAACAGAGTGTCATAATGATGGCGGCTGCGCGAAAATCACCTAGCCACGCATCATACGCTGCTGACACACGGAGCTGTTATGGACCTTTTGCATGCGCACGCAAAAAGCACACGATTGTGTAAATCCGGCCTTAGGGCAGGAACACACTAGGCATGAACGCTGCGGATTTTATGCAACACATTTTATTGTGGATAATCCGCAGCGTATGCGTATTACGGTCGCAGCCGAGTGGATGAGATTAGAACAAATCTCATTCACACGCTGCAAAAATAATGGACCTGCAGTGTGGCTTTTGGCTTTTTAAGCCGCAACATGTCAATGTATTCTGTGGAATCGCTGCTCCTCTGTTGCGGAAATGCTGCGGTTCTGCCGCAAAAATCACACATGAGAAAAAAAAAAAAGGCACTTTTTTAAATTTATAAAAAAGTTTAGACTTGCCCCGGCCGTAGTCCTGGTGACGCGATCCTCTATTCCGGGCTGCGCTAATAATAGAGGATCGCGTCACTTGGACTACGGCCGGGGCAAGTCTAAACTTTTTTATAAATGTAAAAAAGTACCTTTTTTTTCTCATTTGTGATTTTTGCGGCAGAACCGCAGCATTTCCGCAACAGAGGAGCAGCGATCCCACAGAATACATTGACATGCTGCGGCTTAAAAAGCCGGTCCATTTTTTTTGCAGCGTATGAATGAGATTTGTTCAAATCTCATCGACTCTGCTGCGACTGTAATACGCATACGCTGCGTATTATTCACAATAAAATGTGTTGCATAAAATCCGCAGTGCTCATGCCTAGTGTGTTCCTACCCTAAGGCCGGATTTACACGAGCGTGTGCTTTTTGCGTGCGCAAAATCGTGGCGTTCTGCGCATGCAAAAGGTCCATAACAGCTCCGTGTGGCAGCAGCGTATGATGCGTGGCTGCGTGATTTTCGCGCAGCCGCCATCATTATGACACTCTGTTTGTAGCACGTGGTGCTTTTCTGTTTTCATTCAGAGTTCATACTGCTGCGGAAGTGCTGGGCGGGATTTTCACGCACCCATTGACTTCAATGGGTGCGTGATGCGCGAACAATGCACAAATATAGGACATGTCGTGAGTTTTACGCAGCGGACACACGGACACACGCTGCGTGAAAATCACTGACAGTCTACACGGCCCCATAGAGTAACATAGGTCCGTGCGAAGCGCGTGAAAATCACACACGTTGCACGGACGTATTACACGTTCGTCTGAATAAGCCCTAACAATAAGGCCCAGTTCACACAGTTTTTGGGCCTTGATATTGACTCGGACACTGCGTCAGAATCAGCACCAAAAAACTTCCAAAACCGCCTCCCATTGATTTAATCTGAAATCAATGAGAGTAAGTCGCAGAAAAAAGAAAAAGCAGCACGTCCTTTCTTGTCGCGGTTCCGCCTCTGACCTCCCATCGAAATAAATGGGAGGCAGAAAATGCATTTTTCCCTGCGTTTTTTGTCTGCTGTCCTCAATCGCAGCGGGCAAAAAACGCAGCAAAAAACGCAGCAAGATAGTGTGGGCAGGTCAAAATCTGCCTCAAAATTCTTTAAGGAATATTGAGGCAGATTTTTTCGGCCTGCAAAATACTCTGTGTGAAAAGGGCCATACTTAAACAGCACTTTGACACACTTTACTCACCATGTCAGAAGAGCTGCTCCCACTCCAGTCCTCTTCAGGCGATGTCTTCGGTCCAGACGTCGTCCTTCACCTCCAGGCTCCAGAAAATGGCGGGGATCGTAGAACTGCCGCCGCGCAAGAACTAGACTCCTCCCCCTCTCCTTACGCAGCTACGCTCTGGAGAAGGAGGAGGAGGCGGAGTTGGACGAGGAGGCGGACGAGGAGGAGGACGAGGAGGCGGAGTCGGAGGCGGAGTCGGACGAGGAGGCGGAGGAGGACAAGGAGGACAAGGAGGACAAGGAGGACGAGGAAGCGGAGGAGGACAAGGAGGAGGCGGAGTCGGAGGCGGGCCAGCAGGTAAGTAACTGTGCGCCGCTGTCCCTGTGTGGCTGTCCTTCCCCGTCGATGTACTTGTGTTGCTCCCTCTCGGCGGCGCGCCTGGTCGTTCGCACGTGGGCGCGCGCTTGCGATCGTGCGCGCTTGCGGTCGTGCGCGCTCGTACGCGCGCAAGCGGTGGTGTTTCGCGGCGCGGCGGCGGTGATGAGAGGGGGGCCCGCAGCTCGGGGGCCCGCAGCAGCTCACGACATTGTTTTGGTGAAAAGAACAGGCCCCATTGCAGGGGCTTGTTTTTTTCTACCAAAAGCAAGTCGCGGCAGTTGCCGGGCCCCCCTTTCAATTAAGTTTGGCCGGGCCCCCTACAGTACTACCCCTAATACCCCCCTGATGGCGGCCCTGAATACACTACTAAGCCATCAATGTGTGCATCTCATTTGAAGATGATGTGTTCCCTCAGTTACATCGTTAGATAGTTAGTACGGTTGAATAAAGACACATGTCCATCAAGTTCAACCATGGGATGGGAAAAGGGAAGGGAAACATTTCTACACATGGGAGCTAATATTTTTTTGTTCTAGGAAATGAGCAAAGCTTTTTTAAAGCCAACTACTGTCCCTCCTGTGACCAGCTCCTGCGGTAGACTATTCCATAAGTTCTCCCAGTAAAGAAGGTTTGTCGCCTCTGCAGATTGAACCTTTTTTTTTCCAGACGGAGGGAGTGCCCCCTTGTTTTTTGAGGGTGTTTTACATGGAACAGGATTTCACCATATTTTTTGTATGTACCATTAATATATTTATATAAGTTAATCATGTCTCCCCTTAGTCGTCTTTTTTCAAGGCTAAATAGGTTTAATTCTTTTAATCTTTCCTCATAACTTAGATTCTCCATGCCCCTTATTAGCTTCGTTGCTCTTCTTTGTATTTTTTCCAACTCCAGGGCATCCTTTCTATGAACTGGAGCCCAGAACTGAAATGCATATTCTAGATGATACACTAATGATATACTAATGCATTGTAAAGTGGCAATATTATATCACTGTCCCACGAGTCCATGACTCTTTTAATACATGACAATATCCTGCTGGCCTTTGAGGCAGCTGATTGACATTGCATGCTGTTATTTAGTTTATGATGTACAAATACATCCAGATCCTTCTCAACAAGTGACTCCCCCAGTATAGCTCCCCCTATGACATATGATGCATGCAGATTGTTGTTACCCAGATGCATAACTTTACATTTATCTACATTAAACTTAATTTGCCAAGTGGATGTCCAAACACTTAGTGTGTTCAAATCAGCTTGCAATTTCCGAACATCTTCCATAGACTGCACAATACTACATAGCTTAGTGTCATCTGCAAAAATAGAAATAGTGCTATTAATCCTCTATATCATTAATAAATAAGTTCAATATTAGTGGTCCCAGCATGGAACCCTGGTGTACCCCACTTATAACCGGGGAGCATTTAGAGTAGGAATCATTTACCACAACACTCTGTATATGTGTAATGCCGAGCTGTTAGTGTACATGAAATGAAGACTAGGGGGGTCCGGTTCCGTACATTATGCCACCCTACACCATAATCCCAGGACTAGGACCGGTGTGACGTTCCCTTTTGAAGGCCTCTTCATGGCATTGCCCACGTGGTCACCAGACCAATCTCCAGCCGTCTTGCTGTGCATCATGATAGCCTTTGAGACAAGTGGCGTGTGGTCAATGGAACACCTGCAGCTGGATGTCTGGCTCCTAGCTCAATGTCGTGCAAATGCCTTCTGATAGTTTGTGTTGTTACTGATTGCTAGGCTTGAGATGTGACGTTCAATTTCACTTGCAATACAGAATGGATCACTACGCGCCATTCTTCCAATCAGACGATCCATCTGTGCAGAGGTTTGCCTACGCGCACCTCTTGGTGTCAATCCTGTTTGTTGTTGTTCTCCCAGCCTCCGGGACATGCAAAGTTAAACAGTGCTGATATCTCGGCCTAGGCACGTAGCGATCTGCCGAAGTTATAAACCAAGGTCTCTCAGTTCAAAGATTCTGTCCCTCTCAGTTTGCGACAAGTGGTGATAACTGGCACGTCGACAAACATGAGGCATAGCATAATCATCCCACACCACTTGTTCCGATATTTGAGGTTTCGTATGCAAAAAAAACTTTAAATCTGACTTTTATGCCCCTCCCACATGCCACGGATTGGAGATAGGTGCTTAGAAATTCGATCATTTGCAGATCTTGGTGACAACTGCTACTTCATCGATTTGCATATCCTTACAGCTTGCCCTTCTTGGTGTTGCAATTTCAATGTTGAGGAGTGTAGGTGTTAGATTGTCCATATGCCATCTTTTTTCCAAACTTAATAACCCTAAGTTTGATCATCTGTACACAATATTCCATGTGATCAGTGATTTGTATAGAGACAAGACTATATTGTTAATCTATACCTATTTTGGTGCATTTCATGGCTTTATTTACCTCGGCACCAGCTGCCTGACACTGGTTGCTAAAGTAAAGTTTAGTATTCCCAAGTGCCTTCCAGTAAGGCTCTGTTCACATCTGCATCAAGGCTTTCCGTTGTTCTGCTAAGTCAAAGGAGCAGAACAACGACAAACTATGCGCCGGTTTCGTTGTATAACATAATTTACTTTAATGGGTTCTGTCCGATTTCTGTCACAGTGTCCGTCGTTTAGCCAGACATAATAGCGCAGCATGCTGATGAAGATGTGAACCCAGTCTAACTGTTTTACAAAGTGATTTACTTTTAAAATAATATTCTCCGCGCATAACCTTTGTAACATCCATGGCCGCAGACCGTCGGGTTTCCTCACCCCTTGACGGCCGCAGCCATGGTCTGGTGAGCGCTGGCAGCATCTCCTCCCCAGGAGACGCCAACGTTCACTTCCGCTCTACACTGCTGTGTCCCGCACGCTCGCGCCTGGCCTTAAAGAGCCAGTGGGCGCACATGCAAAACATTAGTAATTAGTCCAATGATCACCCTGGACTATAAGAAGGGCCCTGCACCTTTGCTCATTGCCTGAGCATTGTTAGTATTCCCATGTTAGTCTTGAAAATGTTCCCTTAGTGTTATCCTGTTCCCGTTGTTACCCGTGCCCTGCTACCTGTACCTTGTATCCCGTGCTATTTGTTCCTGTGCTTTGAACCTGTTGAGGTCGTGTTGTGCTACCGGTTCCACCTACAGTGTTACACCACATCTTGATTTATATATTGACTTGGTACTCTGCTGGCCAGCTGCTATCCCGCTACAGCGGTACAGCCCAGTGGGTCCACACACCCACATATCATGGGCATTTTTTTGCTTCATTGCAAATCAGTTAATTTTGTGACATACCCACAGATCGTGACAGTACGCTCAGGTCATGGACCCCGCTGGTCAACCCAAGACCGCGACGACGTCACAAGCAATGCTAATGGAGATACTTGACCTTCAGTCACAACAGGACCAACTCCTGCAGGCGGTGAACAGTATTACGCATTGGATGGATACGCAAGCTGCAACTTTCCTGGCACCTGCTCTTATTGCTCCTGCTGCTCCTCCTACTACACCTCCACAGGTTTGCTATTCTCTCTGTGATTGCCTCCCCGTTGCGACAGAGACGAGAGGACCTGCAGGGGATTTCTGAATCAGTGTCAGATTCACTTCACTCTACATGCCAGTGCATTTCCTTCTGATGGTGCAAGGGTCACATTTATAGTTTCTCTCCTTACTGACCAGGACCTGGCAAGGGCGAACCCCATCTGGGAATGACAGGGACCAGGGACCCGTGACCTACGGTGTTTCTTACTGACTTTTTGCACTGTATTTGAGGAACCTGAGCGAGGTTCTTCAGCCGCTGCATCCCTGCTGACCCTTCGCCAAAGAGACACCTCTGTGGGCGAGTACACCATTGAGTTCCGTATCCTGGCGGCAGAGCTGATTTGGAACAACAAAGCCTTAGTGGCTACATTCTGGCAAAGTCTTTCCTCCGATATCAAAGACGAGCTTGCCGCTCGAGATCTGCCCTCTACCCTAGATTACCTCATCCTGCTAGACACCCGCATTGACATGAGGATCCAGGAACGGTCTCAAGAGATTCACCAGGTCAGGAGATTGCCCAGGCTGGCTCCTACATTCCAGCAACCCCAGCTGCCCTTATCAGCTGTTCAACCAGAGGAGCCTTCACAAATAGACCATCTCAAGTTGTCTGTGCAGGAGAGACAGCACAGACGCACTTCGGGACTCTGTATTGCGGCCACGGAGGCCATTTTGTGCATCTGTGTCCCCATAAGCCTATAAAGCCCCAGAGCCTAAGATTGGTTGGAGAGGCAACCCTAGAAGGAAAAGGACTAAATAATAAACTCTCTCCCAAATTGTCCATTGCCGTGAACATAGTGTCTGGTGAGAAAGCGCACTGAGTCTCTGCCTACCTGGACTCCGGCTTTGCGGAAAAATTCATCCAACAGGACTTAATGGATCAGCTCCAGTTGCCAATGGTTCCCTTGGAGACACCGCTGGTTCTTGCCTCGGTGAATGGCCTTCCTGTGCCCAACTCCATCATGTCCGAGACCAAGCCACTGAAGCTCCAAGTGGGAGCGCTTCATACAGAGAAGATTACATTTCTTATTTTGTCCAAAGCCATCAATCCGGTGTTGCTGGGCCTGCCTGGGCTCCGGCTTCATGCTTCAGGATCGTCCTGTTCTGCCTCCTATGTCTCAGTCGTTGACAGGACTACCTACACATTTTGCGCAGTTTGTGGACATCTTTGGCAAGAGGAAGGCTGAGATGCTTCCCCCATACTGGGCGTACGACTGCCCGATTGAACTGGTTCCTGATGCCTCACCTCCCTGTGGTCGTGTATACCCCCTCTCCTTGCCAGAAAAAAATTCTTTGCCCTTCCTGGGCTATATAATCTCGGATCAGGGTCTCAAGATGGATCCTGAGAAAATAAAATCCGTCCTGGAGTGGCCATGTCCTCAGGGATTGCAGGTCATACAGCGTTATTTGGGATTCTCTAACTTCTACCGGCAGTGTATCACAAACTTCTCTTCTCTGATGGCTCCCATCACTACCCTTACCAAAAAAGGTATGAACGCCAAGGTGTGGACTCAATCTGCATTCAATAGCCTCAAGAATGTCTTCACTTCAGCCTCGATCCTCTATCAACCTGACGTGTTTCGGCAGTTCTCGTTGGAGGTGGACGCTTCTTCTGTTGGTGCAGGTGCACTTCTGTTCCAGAGGGGCTGCAAAGCAAAGACTATTGTGGCTATTACTCGAGATTTTTTTCCCCTGTAGAGTGCAACTACTCTATTGGAGAACGATAGCTACTGGCTATCAAATTAGCTCTGGAGGAGTGGAGACATCTGCTTGAGGGCGCAGCCCACACCATCCTGATATACACCGACCACAAGAAGCTCACTTATCGGCTCAACTGCTAAACCCCCGTCAAGCCAGGTGATCGCTGTTCTTCACCCGTTTCCAATTTTTGCTCCACTACTGTCTCGCTGACAAAAATGTGAGGGCCGATGCCCTGTCCAGGTCGTGTGAAACGGAGGACACGGTGGAATCCCCTCAAAGTATTATAGACCTATCCATCATTGTCACGGCCAATCCTTTGCTAGTTACATTTCTTCTATATTATGCTGCATTGTTTAACTATTAACAGGACCGAACATATTTTTGCTAACCACGCTAAAATTAGTTACCTAATGCTCTATTGGCGCAGCTATATACCAATGTCCATGCCCAATACGGCTTCCAAATGTATTCTTTTGTTTAAATTATACATGTTTTAAGCAGCTTCTAAGGGTTTTAATATCTTACCCACGGCTAGTACAGTTCTCCTAATTCCCTTCCTTGCTACGATCTCTACCCGGTTGCCTTGGTAACAAAGCCGCGTCCCGGCTTCGTTCACTCCAATTGATATTCCTTTTTAAAGAATATACTGCGGATTTCAATTAAAATTGAAATCTACATTCTATTTATAATATGCTACATGGTTTAATTGTAAACATGACCGATCCAGGTTGCTAACCACGCCAAATTTAGTCACCTAATGTCTTATCAGCGCAGCCATTTATTAATACCTATGCCCGATATCACTTTCATGTACATTTTTTTAATTATACATACCTTCAAGCATATGTGACCCACGGCTAGCATAGTTCTTCTAATTTGCTTCTTTTCTACGATCGCCACCCGGTTGTCTTGGTAACGAGGCCGCGTCCCGGCTTCGCTCACTCCGATTTACATTCCTGTTTTTAAAAAATATGCATACTCTAATTAAAACTTATATTCTATTTTTAATATGCTGCACGGTTTAATTATAAACAGAACTGATCCAGGTTGCTAACCATGCAAAATTTAGTTACCTAATGTTTTATCAGCACAGCTACACATTAATGCCTATACTCGACACGGCTTTCATGCACTAATTGTTTTTATTTAAATTATACATACCTTTAAGTAGCTTCCAATGGGTTCAATAACTTATCCATGGAGAGCACAGTTCTACCAACTCGCTCTTTCGCTATGATCTCCGCTCCGTTGCCTAGGTAACGAGACAGCGTCCCGGCTTTGTTCACTTCGAACTCAGCTCTCTTTTATTCATTCTTCATTCATCTCTATCACTATTTTAATTGCATTTTACTTTATGAATAAATATTTAACTTATATGTTAAAACATATCATGTATTTATAGCCCCGTAATGTGAACATTGTGAAGCAGCAAAAAAACCGGGAGTGACGTCAGGATCGCACCTTGACCCCGTCAGATTTGGCGGTTTTTTTTGTTTTCAATTATGTTAATTTGCACCAACATGTTATTTAAGATGTGTCCTCTCTGATATGTGCATGGCCTGAGGAAGACGATTGTTCATCGTTGAAACGCGTAGCCATTCTTAATAAATTCAACCTATTATCAACACCTCGAGACTCCGGTCCTTATCCTTCTCACCACACAGCAGCGCCATCTAAAGATCCACTTTTTGTACCTGCACTTGTCTCTACCTAAGCGGTCCCATCTTGGACACCGACTCGGATCTGGCAGCAGCACTGTGGATATTATACGCTTTAAAACCTCCGCATTCCGGTGAGCATACTCTTGTCATTTTATCCTCACCCTGACCTACTGATCTACACAAGGTGGCGCCGTCCTTTTGTTCTTTATTTCACTTTAGGTTGGACTGCAACATTTGCCCCCGTTTTTGGACCAGCACTCCAACACCAGGAGTCTCTCCTGCATCGGCAGCCGCGTGTATAGATCTACCCTTTTCTATCTGAATACCGCTGTGGGACTTTGATCCCGATTCACCACATCTCTGCAATCAACATTCAGAATGCTGGATTTCACAGATGAAAGGAACATCCTACGAGAAAACCTGATCATGCAATTGATTGGAACTGACACCACGATGGGGGCACTCCAGACAGTGAGTAACGATGTTTCCCCCGAACTGACCAAACTAATGACCGATCTGTATCTGTCACTGGAGGATACCCTTAAAAAGGAAGCTCTGCAGAGCATAGACTGCCGTTTTTTACAAATTTATATCAATGAAAATATTGCCCCAAGGGGTTTAAGGTTTTCTATCAATAATCCTTACCCCACAGATTTGCCTTTCAGTAATGACTGGAAGACTTTTCTAGACCAATGCCATCTAGGTCTCTTGGAAAGACTTCTTAAAAAGCGCAATACACTTAGTGAATCGTATAAATTGGAAATTGCGCTAATCAAAGAGAAACTCCTTAAATTCACTGAACATCGTGATTTTCTGAAACTTGAAACTTCTACCAGTAATAGAATAAATATATATGAAAAAGATATTATTCTAAAAAAGGTCAAGAAACTCAAAAGAGATCGTGACGATTATACACTAAATGATTTAGGGGATTGGAAATCATCTTTACCACACACATCCAAAACAGACACTGTTACAACCAAATACAACACCCCACATAGAACCTCTTCAATACCTTTTGACAATTCCTCAAGGTTTAGGGCCCCCTTTAAGCCTCGGGCACCCACTGCCGAAGGGAATACTTTCAGTAGGTCCTTTAAGAATAGTCTAAGACCTCACCAGAGATCAATAAATGACAGCCCCTCGACAAGAGTACCTAACAGTATTCTTGCTGAGAAACAACCCATACTCATTCCGATAATGACAAGCAAATCCCTTCCCCAACATTCAGATCAGGATTGCATTCCCACACAACCTGGTCCCTTATCCGACAAGGGGCTAATCACCAGAATTCCCTTGAATGCCTTTAGGGCATCTGATTTGGATTATCATCTATCCAAGTTTTTTCCATTATCAGAACCGATGGAAGTCCTTACCATTCCTGACTCCCCCTCCTCTTCACACAATGATTCCATGGAAAATAGCATACTCTCCCTACTTCAATTATCAGTGCACAGCACCCCCCAGTCCTCCCCTCCGGGCACACATACCAGCCCTCGTAGATGCTTTTCCACATCCTTACCTCTCATAGACAACCCCTCCAGTACTGATTTAGCAACATCCACTCTTGACATCACCTTTGCAGCGACGTCTTTTTTGGGCCTTCCCTCAGAACTCACCAGACCCCCTTTAACCCCCACAGTTACCAGCAACGACATTCTCCTACCATATATAATGAGCCCAAAAGCACAAACCATCACCCGTTTTTTTCCGAAAATACAGAAAATCTCCATAAAAAGAAAACTAAATACAGACATAGAGGACGGAGAGGAGGCAGGAAACGCAATAAGCCAACGTCCGAGATTGAACTTAAAGAAAAACCGAATAAAACAATAAAGATTTTTAATCTGTCATCTTATACACTTAACATCCATGAGACAAAACTACTTAACAAAGGACTGTCCTTTTGCCCCACTTCCTCATCTAACGACTTTGATTTATTTATGGACCTCAACCGTTTTATTAGAAAGCTTACTCTCATTAGACATTTTGCTTTACAGAAACCTAGTATACCATCCATTACACTAGAGGTTCCACAGACACCCCCTACCAACTTAAAAGCCTTTCCAGTGGAAGTCTATCCCAAATCCGAATTTTACCCTATTTATCACCAGGGTTCCCTCATCGAAACTTTTTCAATATTAGTGAGTAATGATTTCAGGACGTTAGAGACTCCCCACCTCTATCAAGACAATTTAACCCCACATGAAAGAAGGGCTATTAAATCCCTGCAAAATAACGAAAACGTAGTCATTCGTCCTGCTGACAAAGGGGGAGGAATAGTGATCCAGAATAGAGTCGATTATCTCGAGGAAACCAGTAGGATTCTAAATGACAACACTTTTTATTGCAAATTAGTGTCCAATCCCCTTCCTGCCTATATATGTAAATATAAGTCTATGATTGAGAAAGCATTCCAGGAGGACCTACTAACGAAAAAAGAAAAGAGTTTTTTACAAGTACCTTTCCCCAACATACCCTTCATTTATCATCTCCCCAAAATCCACAAAACACTCACAAACCCCCCCGGACGTCCTATCATTTCAGGAATCGGCTCATTAACCAGCAACCTTTCTCACTTTGTAGACTTACACCTCCAACCATTTGTACTCACGTTACCGGCATATCTCAAAGACTCTACCCAACTTATCAATGATCTGTTTAATCTCAAAACTGATATAACTACATCCAGTATACATTTTTTAACAGCAGATGTAACCTCTTTATACAGCAATATCCCACACAATAAAGGCATGCAGGTAATCAAATCATTCCTATCATCTAATGTTTTAATCCCTGATAATCAAATTTCCTTCCTAACCGATTGCATTGATTTTATTCTTCATCATAACACATTCACTTTTAATAACAGTTTTTACAACCAAATTAGAGGCTGTGCGATGGGTACCAGGTTCGCACCAGCCTACGCTAATCTGTACATGGGGGCTTTTGAAAAGGAATACATCTTAGGAGAACATTTTTTTAAAAAAAAACATTCTTTTATATAGACGTTATATCGATGACTTGTTCTTTGTGTGGACAGGATCAGAAAACGAAGCATCTAGCTTTTTAAAACTTTTAAACACTAACAGTTATGACATCTCCTTCACGCACACTTTTTCTAAAAACTCAATTGATTTCTTGGACCTAACCATCAGCTATGACATCCTGACCAAACATTTTATCACAAAAACTCATTTCAAATCCGTCGATGTTAACAGCTATATCGACTTCAAAAGTGCTCACTACCGCCCGTGGTTAACCAATGTACCCTTCGGCCAGTTTAGAAGAGTACGAAAAAATTGTAGTACCAATGAAAATTTTACAACAGAGTGCAATATTTTAGAGGGGAGATTTAGAGAGAAACATTTCCCCCCACAACTCATCAAAGATGCAAGACAGAAAGCTTCATTATTATCCCAGGATTCCTGCCTAATCCCTGTACAGAGAAAACCAATAGCAAAAAAATATAACACCAATTTCATCACAACATTTAACCAAGGGAACAAAACAATCAGGTCAATATTGCATAAACATTGGCACATCATAAAAAGTGACCCTTACCTCAAAGATGCGATACCTGTTCATCCAAGCATCACTTTTCGACGATCATTAACTCTGAAAAATATCCTGGCCCCCAGCAGAATCCGTAAACCCAAAACAATAGCAGCACCGTTTCTCTCTAAACCCAATGGCTCCTACAAATGTGGCCATCCACGATGCCTATGCTGCAATAGTATCAATAATAAAAAATATTCATATACATCCACAATTACAAAAGAGTCCTTTCCAATCAAGTCACCCCTAAACTGTAGTAGTACATATGTTGTTTATCTATTGGAATGTACATGCCAACTCCAATATATAGGGAGAACGACACAACCACTCAGATCCAGAATTAACAAACATAGATTCAATGTGAACACAGGTTTTTTGAAACATAGTGTGTCTCGTCATTTCACTCACATACATAAATGCCAATTCAATCAAATTACAGTTACACCCATTGAAGAGATACACCACGATGTCCCCAACAGATTTAATAAACTCAAACAGAGGGAAAATTATTGGATTTTTAAATTACAGACTTTACATCCAAGAGGTTTAAACGACATCTCCGAATCATCTTTGGACTAACCTACACTTTTATGAAAATATTTGAGGCTATGATCTCCAAATTATCATATACTATCTAACTTTTGTAATTTGTCTGCCTAGTTCAGCCATTCATCAGGCATTCTCTTACATATTTTCCCTAAATATTTTCCTCTTAAAATTAGCAAAATCTTGCATACCTATATTTTATTTCATTTTTTATTTTAGTTTATCATCATTATTATTATTATCATTATTTTTACCAATTTTTCATCAGTTTACCTGGAGTATATGTTAACTTCCTTGCCTTCTGATCCCACTGTTCCTTATTTTCGCACTATGGACCGATTTATATAAACCACAATTGTATTCTTTCCAAGTACAGTAGTGTAAGTATTAGATCCTCATACTGTTTTAAATATGCTGCATACTCTAATTACATTCTGGACCGAATAAGGTTACTAACCACGCTAAACATAGTTACCCAAATGTTACATTAGCGCGGCCACAGATGAATATCTATGCCCGACACGTCATTTATATTCATTCTTTTATTTAAACAATACATGTTTTTCAAGCAGTTCTTAATTTCTTACCTAGGGCAAGCGTAGCTCCGCCAATTCGTTTTTCTTCCTATGATTTCTACTCGGTTGTCTTGGTAACGAGGCCGCGTCCCGGCTTCGTTCACTACAAACTCATTAATAGTAATTTACATTCCTTTTATATTTAAAAAAAAAGATGCTGCATACTCTAATTATAATGTTACATTTCTTCTATATTATGCTGCATTGTTTAACTATTAACAGGACCGAACATATTTTTGCTAACCACGCTAAAATTAGTTACCTAATGCTCTATTGGCGCAGCTATATACCAATGTCCATGCCCAATACGGCTTCCAAATGTATTCTTTTGTTTAAATTATACATGTTTTAAGCAGCTTCTAAGGGTTTTAATATCTTACCCACGGCTAGTACAGTTCTCCTAATTCCCTTCCTTGCTACGATCTCTACCCGGTTGCCTTGGTAACAAAGCCGCGTCCCGGCTTCGTTCACTCCAATTGATATTCCTTTTTAAAGAATATACTGCGGATTTCAATTAAAATTGAAATCTACATTCTATTTATAATATGCTACATGGTTTAATTGTAAACATGACCGATCCAGGTTGCTAACCACGCCAAATTTAGTCACCTAATGTCTTATCAGCGCAGCCATTTATTAATACCTATGCCCGATATCACTTTCATGTACATTTTTTAAATTATACATACCTTCAAGCATATGTGACCCACGGCTAGCATAGTTCTTCTAATTTGCTTCTTTTCTACGATCGCCACCCGGTTGTCTTGGTAACGAGGCCGCGTCCCGGCTTCGCTCACTCCGATTTACATTCCTGTTTTTAAAAAATATGCATACTCTAATTAAAACTTATATTCTATTTTTAATATGCTGCACGGTTTAATTATAAACAGAACTGATCCAGGTTGCTAACCATGCAAAATTTAGTTACCTAATGTTTTATCAGCACAGCTACACATTAATGCCTATACTCGATACGGCTTTCATGCACTAATTGTTTTTATTTAAATTATACATACCTTTAAGTAGCTTCCAATGGGTTCAATAACTTATCCATGGAGAGCACAGTTCTACCAACTCGCTCTTTCGCTATGATCTCCGCTCCGTTGCCTAGGTAACGAGACAGCGTCCCGGCTTTGTTCACTTCGAACTCAGCTCTCTTTTATTCATTCTTCATTCATCTCTATCACTATTTTAATTGCATTTTACTTTATGAATAAATATTTAACTTATATGTTAAAACATATCATGTATTTATAGCCCCGTAATGTGAACATTGTGAAGCAGCAAAAAAACCGGGAGTGACGTCAGGATCGCACCTTGACCCCGTCAGATTTGGCGGTTTTTTTTGTTTTCAATTATGTTAATTTGCACCAACATGTTATTTAAGATGTGTCCTCTCTGATATGTGCATGGCCTGAGGAAGACGATTGTTCATCGTTGAAACGCGTAGCCATTCTTAATAAATTCAACCTATTATCAACACCTCGAGACTCCGGTCCTTATCCTTCTCACCACACAGCAGCGCCATCTAAAGATCCACTTTTTGTACCTGCACTTGTCTCTTTGCTAGTTAGAGACATCCCTCCATGATCTGGTTAATCCTCTCGACTTGACCATTGGACTAGGGGTGATAGGCTGAGAAAAAGTCTGATCTCACCTCCAGGAGTTTACAGAGAGTCTCCAGAATTTTAAGGTGAATTGGACCCCCCCCCCCCGATCGGACACGATGTGAAGAGGCAAGCCATGCAAGCAGAAGATGTGCTGAATGAAGAGACTCGCCAGTCAGGGAGCAGAAAGTAGGCCGGTCAGCAGGATAAAATGTGCCATCTTCGAATACTGGTCCACCACCACCCAGACCGTATTGCATCCTGCTGAGGGGGAACAGTCTGGGACAAAGTCCATCGCAGTATGCTGCCAAGGGGCATTGGGTACAGGCAGAGTTTGGAGCAGACCGGCAGGTTTGGAGTGAGCAGCCTTGTTGGAAGCACACACAGTACAGGAATAGACAAATGACACAATATATTTGTGGAGCGTGGGACACCAGAAATAACGAGTTATCAGGTCTCGAGTCTTGCGAACACCAGCGTGCCCAGCCAGTTTGGAGCTGTGTCCCCTGCGGAGAATTATTCTCCTGTCTGCTACCCAAAAAAAAGTCAACCCCGGAGAATTATCTTGCCACTTCATCTCCATGCAGCATGATGACTGGGTGCATCTTCTTCCATGGGCCGAATTCTCGCACAACAACCACACAAGTGAGTACACAACTTCCACACCATTCTACATTGTGTACGGTCAACATCCTAAAGTCCCTCTGCCTGTGTCGGCTACATCTCAGGTACCTGCAGCTGACTCTGCATTTGGGGACTTTCTGCAAATCAGGCAACAGACTCCTTCCTCTATTCTGCTGGCAGTCGATCGCATAAAGCGAAAGGCGGATACAGGGAGAAGAGAGTCGCCTCAGTATCTTCCGGGTACCAAAGTCTGGCTGTCCTCAGGGAATATCCGTCTGAAGGTGCCTTCATACAAATTTGCTCCCAGGCTCCTCAGACCTTTTGAGATCCTGCAGCAAATTAACCCAATTAACATAAGCTTCGGCTGCCTCCTACCCTCAAAATCCCAAACTCCTTTCATGTGTCCCTCCTGAAGCCTGTGGTCCTGAAACTCCTAGTCCTGCAGTTGCTCCCAGTGGTTCTTCCGATGTGTTCGAGGTAAAGGAGATCCTGGACTTCAAGAGAGTAGGAGGAAGGACTTTTTATTTGGTGGATTGGAAGGGGATTGGTCCAGAGGAGAGGTCCTGGGAGCCAGAAGAGGACCTCAATGCCCCCACCCTCATTAAGAAGTTCCTCCCTCGCTCTGGCCCCAAGAAGAAGGGGCGTAAGAGGGGGATACTATAACACCCATGGTCTGGTGGCCCGCATGTCATCCCCAGGAGAATCCAGCGCTCACTTCCGCTCCACTCTGCTGTGTCCCATAGGGTGCGCACGTACGCTCATGCCCCCGACCTTAAAGGGCCAGCGTGCGCACATGCAAAACATTAGTAATTCGTCCAATGATCACCCTGGACTATAAGAAGGGCCCTGCCCCTTTAAAGGCTCATTGCCTGAGCATTATTAGTATTCCCATCTTAGTCTTGAAAATGGCCCCTTAGTGTTATCCTGGTCCCGTTGAAACCCGTGCCATGCTACCTGTACCTTGTATCCCGTGTTATTTGTTCCTGTGCCTTGAACCTGTTGAAGTCGTGTTGTGCTACCAGTTCCGCCTGCTATGTTACACCATGTCTGGTGTCTGCTGTCAAGGTCCCATCTGTGCCTAGCTGTTGCTACTGTCTGAACCACTACAGGTACCCTTTTGCTTGGACTTTTTATATATTGACTTGGTACTCTCTTGGCCAGCTGCTATCCTGCTATGGCGGTATGGCCCAGTGGGTCCACATACCCACAGATCGTGACAACCTTACACATTAAACTTAATTTTCCTCTTTTCTGCCCAAGCCTCCAGCTTCCCCAAAACTCTCTGTAATATTATAATATTGAAAAGCCCAGATACACAAGTCTATAACTTACCTCCTGAAAGAAACTGATCAAATTGGTTTGACTTCTGATGAAAATTGGCCTTCCAAGCCATTTAGAATTTTGCTCCTCTGCTTATTAAAGGATAAAAAAAAAAACATATTAACTAGGTGCTACCATGTACTATTGATATAATTTCTATTAATTGAAATTAAGTATTAAACCTGTTTCCTAAGTTGGATCTACAGGCTACAACATCTAATTTATTTCTGGGAAGTTTGAAGTCCACAAATTATATAAGGCAAATCTAAAAGCAATGTACACACTTAGCAGCTGAAAATTGGTAATATTGACATTTGCTAGAATCGCAGGGCAACCATCCACAGATGTCAGGACAATTTGCCTACTGGTGCTTGCAAAGCCTAGCCCACAATCAACTAGCCCAAGGCAGGGCATGCCTTAGTGCTATACAGTCAACCAACCTTTTCAATTCATTCACAAACAACCCCTATCTCTTTAGCAAAAGTCCAGTTGGGTATCTAGTGGTTTAACCCAATTGGACGCTATAGGGTATAGGCAATTAAATGCACCAAGGAGGGGGGATGACACAGAGTAACTGGGGAACAACACTCCAGTTTCTACTGCATTGTGAAATCCCTAGGTTATTTCAGAACGCTGCCAGAAGTGTACCAGCCCTAAAAATGACTTTTGTTTGTGATTACCCTAGAAACACAGTGCTCTCCCTATCACATTTAGATCAATACACAAGTGTACCAACCCTAAAAAGAGCCTATATACTGATGACTGGACAGATCTTCACAAGCTATCTGGGTGTCATGGTGTGGTGTAATTAGAACCCCAAGATCTCAGTAACGTGGGAATCCAGGTAAGACTTCAGAGAAGCAGGAGATTGCTCCTAACCAAATCAGAAACATTTTTTAACTCTTTTCTCAGTTTCATGTTAGAGTTATGAGGGGATGCTTGTAAGAACAATCATTTTCTATGTAAAATGTACTTAGAAATATCTGTATATACAAATCTGAAACATAGAAAATGGAACAAATAATCATGGAAAGACTCAGCATAGGAAAATAGAACCACATTTAATCTTTGAAGAGCATTAATATGAATTAATTCAGTCATTTTATTCATCTATGTGTTTATTTATTTTTTACATATATTAAAACATTAAAGTGCCATTAACAAAGTGACAAAACAAATCTATCTATATACATGTCTTGAAAACAAAACAAGGGCTCAACAATAAACCCTCCCTCCTATCATGACATGGCAAATACTGATCATATTATTAGGCGTATCAAAGGATACTCCCCATTAACTGGCTGTAATATAAGTCTAGTATTGTTTAATTTAAGTTATGTACAGGGTGAGACAATAGTCAGTATCCACTGAATTCCTGTGAGGTTTTCGGTGATGGATCTAATAATTACCATTATATTAAACACAGCTTTTTAAGAAATTTTAAAGATTCTTGACTATTAGGTCACTGTATTAAGTTGCTGTCTGTCTGATTCCAGTGTTGTTACTCCACATCTTGGACTGTCATAGCCCTTCTCTAAACTAGCTATGTACTAATACAAGACAGGTGCAACCATGTTCATTGAGCAATTGTAATTTTGGTACAAATTTAAATCTAAAAATGTTTGCGCTGATCATATTAAATGATTCTATATGTATTCGACCTAAACCATTTATTAACGGCTACATGTGCAGGGCAGGAGGCTAGTACCACCTGATCTAATTAAGACGTGCACATATAATATACCAGTGAATATATGACGTTATTAATAAATATTAAATATTTGTCATATTGGCTTTCGATACAAACTAATCTACTTTATAATTACCTAATGCTTCTAAATACTAATGAGGTAATGGGAACCCTCAGCAGTGGGGTCTCCATTTTTTTACAGTAACAACAAAAAACTAATAATTTATACCTGAATGTAACAGCGATCTGTGCTGTAGTTGCTCAGACTTTAGCAGTACAACACTGTAAACACTTGCAACACTGAGCGCACATGCTGCAGTTCAAGCAACTGCTGCACTGAATATTTTTACAACAGCAGCACAAGGATTTCAAACAACTGCATGACTCTAAACAATTGCAACTCTCTAGGCAGCTGCAGCTGTTTAGACAGGTGAAGCACTGGCAGCATTTGCAGCACTCTAAGCTGGTCTGGCAGTAACTGCACATCTTGGCGACACACTGTAAAAAAAGAAAAGAAAAGATACAACATTACCAAATAGAAATTATCGAAGCTGATAAAGCATACAAGAAAATATATAAAAAGTGAAGAACCTGAAAAACACTGTTTTTTTTAAAGAATTTATGAATTAATGAATTTAGAATTAGAATTTAAAGACTATAACTAATTTGCATGCAGTTTTGAAGAAAGGACAATATAAAAGATTTTGCCAAGATCTAGCAACTCAAGCTTTACTCTACATAAATGATTTTTAGTGATCATGCCACCAATTCTCCCATGATCATTAGAGCTGTATAGTAATTACATTGTAATATATAACCCCTTAATTGTGATCAGAATTGCAGGAATATCATACACTGTAATTATATTCCAGAAACAGATATAGGAAGCAAATGCAACATTTTCTGTTAAAATACTGTCAAACTAGGCATGTATGGTAGACAGGCTTTTCAATTTGCACCACAATTGTGGATATCGAAGCACCATATTTGTGCATGTGGTGCATCCTCAATAAAAATTGTGCAACAGTCACCAAAATAAAATTTCTACAACTTTTTAGAGATGGGCACCACTGTGTTAATTGCAGATTCCACTCCTCAAAGAATTGAAATATTAGGTAATCAAACAGTGATCAGACCAAAAAATTACTTACAGAATTCTTACAGCAGAGGCATGCGAACAGGCTGGCAATGAGTCCGAGAGCAATGAAAATCCACTGAATAATCAAGATGGAGAAAACGAAGAGATACATGCCGTTGTGGCATCTTCTATTTGGGATGGGATATATTCTGAAGACCCAGACACTGCCTAAACAATTAAGGATATTTCAGTTATTTAAAAAATTTGAACATGAAAGATGCATTACAATATCTGAGCACCAACTGCTCAGATGACAAATACTGTACATTGTTTATAAAATCCCTTTTTAAATAAAGATGATCTTTCTATTTTTAACCTTTTAAAAACCAGGCAAACATGGTATGTCGTTAAGGGGTTAAAGCACCCTGTTAATTTTATTTATAAGACACCTTTAACATGCCAAGGACACACAGAACACTACTAGGAGTCATTTTTAAATAGGTCCTGTGAAAGATATATACCTTATAGGAATAAATAAGTTGGAAACAGGAGGAAACCAATGCAGTTAAATAAAACTATAAGGGGCACAATAAATGATAAAAAGAAAGTGTTTAAACGACTAAAGCGGTAGTGACGAGGCAGTAAATAATTATAAAGAAAAAAATAAGTTGTGTAAAAGACAAATAAAGGCAGAAAAGATTAATAGTGAGAGAATCATCGCCAAAAAAAAGTAAAAATGACCCAAAAATATTTTTCAAATACATAAATAATAAGAACCTTAAAATTGAGAGTCTTCGCCCTTTCAGAAATAATCTAGCTATAATAGTAGAGGAAGAGGAGGAGAAGGAGAGAAAGGAAGCGGCCACTCTATTAAATGCCCTTCTGCTCAACGGGACATTTCTATCCTCCCTGGACTCGGCTTAGGACACCTGAGTTTCTATTTACATAGGAATATACTATGAGCGGTGAAATGATTAGGAATAAAGTACATTTTCCATTAAATGTCACTTAGATGTCATTAACACAGCAAGGAGTGCAGCTCCGCATTAAAACCAATAAAATAGACGAGTCACCGAGTCCGGATAGCATACACCCCCACGTTCTGCAGGAATTAAAATACTGTTATAGACAGACCATTATATCTAATATTTAAGGATTCTATAATCATCAGTCAGTTCCAAAGGGCTGTCGCACAGCAAATGTGGTGCCAGTATTCAAAAAGGGGTCAAAAATTGAGCCTAGAAATTCTAGGCCTGTAAGTTTAACATCTGTTGTGGGTAAAATTGGGGAACGTTTCTTAAGAAATGCTAACCGGAAGTATCTAAATGAAAATAAACTCATAACGCAGCATCAGAATGGGTTTATGAGGGATCGGTCCTGTCAAATTCATCTGATCAGCTTTTATGAGGAGGTAAGTTCTAGCCTGGAACTGGGTAAGGCTGTGGATGTGGTGTATCTAGGCTTTTTCAAGGCGTTTGATACTGTGCCGCATAAAAGGTTGGTATATAAAATGAGAATGCTAGGACTGGAGGAAAATATGTGTAATTGGATAAACAGCAGTGATAGAAAACAGAGGGTGGTTATTAATGGTATATTCTAAAGGTGGGTCACAGTCACCAGTGGGGTTCCACAGGGGTCAGTATTGGGCCCTCTTCTTTTTAATATGTTTATTAGTGACCTTGTAGAGGGCTTACAGAGTAGAATTTCAGTAACTACAGATAATACTAAGCTCTGTAAAGTAATCAACATAGAGAAGGATAATGTAATACTACAGAGGGATTGGGGAAGCTGGAGGACGGGCAGAGAAATGGCAAATTAAATTCAATGTGGACTGTAAACTTAAAGGAGTTGCCCATGAGTAGAAAAAAGGGTCTGATATTTATTTTTCTTTCAGAATCAGCACCACTGTTGGGTTGTATCTGGTATTGAGGTTAAGCTGCTTTTGTGAATTGGGCTAAGCTACAATATCAGACACAGCCCATAGACAAGAGTGGCGCTGTTTCTTTAAATAAAAAGGAGAAACTTTTTTCTAATCATGGACAACCCCTTTAACTTTAGCAACCAGTGCTAGGCAACTTCTGCCAAGGCATATAAAATCATAGGCTGCATCGAAAGAGGCATAGATGCTCATGACCAGAACATAGTTTTGCCTCTATATAAATCACTAGTCAGACCACACATGGAATATTGTGTACAATTTTAGGCACCTGTGTATAAGAAGGACATGGCTAAACTTAAATGGGTGCAAAGAAGGGCAACCAGGATAATTAAGGGAATGGGTAGATTGCTGTACCAAGAAAGGTCATCAAATTTGTGGTATTTCAGTATGAAAAAAAAGATGGTTTAGGGGCACTCTTAATACAATGTACAAATATATAAATGGGCAGTACAGAGATCTGTCTAATGATCTTTTTATATCTAGGTTTATAAACATGGCAAGGGGGCATCCACTACGTTTAGAGGAAAAAAGGTTACACCATCAAAACATAGACGGAGATTCTTTAGGGTATGTTCACACGCTAAAGTAAAAACGTCTGTAAAATACAGAGCTGTTTTCAAGGGAAAACCGCTTCTTGTTTTCAGACGTTTTTAAAGCATCAAGCGTTTTTTGATGCGTTTTTTACGGACTTTTTTCGAGCTGTTTTTCCTATTGAGACAATGATAAGCGGCTCCAAAAATGGCTCAAGAAGTGACATGCACTTCTTTTTATTGGGTGTTTTTTACGCGCCGTAAACGGCCACGTAAAAAAAGCACCCTGTCGGAACGAACTGCCGTTTTTCCCATTGATATCAATGGGCAGATGTTTGAAGGCGTTCAGCTTCCACTTTTTCAGATGTTTTTCTTGGCGTTTACAGCCCAAAAAACGGCAGAAAATAGGCCGTGTGAACATACCCTTATTGTTAGAGCAGTGAGACTTTGGAACTCTCTGACATAGGCTGTTGTGGTTGTTGGTTCATTGACTAAGTTCAAGAGGGTCCTTAACCCCTTCCCGCTGCAGCCACTTTTGACCTTCCTGACACAGCCTCACTTTTCAAATCTGACATGTGTCACTTTATGTGGTAACAACTTTGGCATGCTTTTACCTATATAAGTGATACTAAGATTATTTCCTCGTGACACATTGGACTTTATGTTACTGGTAAAATGTGGTCGATACATTCAGTATTTAATTGTGAAAAACACCAAAATGTAAAGAAAAATTTTAAAAATTAGCATTTTTAAAACTCTATCTGCTTTTAAGACACATAGTTATATCACACAAAATAGTTGCTAATTACAATTTCTCATATGTCTGCTTTAGATTGGCATCATTTTTTGAACATCCTTTTATGTTTCTAGGATGTTACAAGGCTTAGAACTTTAGCTGAAATTTCTCACATTTTCAAGAAAATTTTAAAATCTTTTTTTACAAGGACCAGGTCAGTTGTGAAGTGGCTTTGAGGGGCCTATACTTTACAAACCCCCATAAATCACCCCATTTTAAAAACTTCACCCCTCAAAGTATTCAAAACAGCATTTAGACATTTTCTAAACCCTTTAGGAGTTTCACAAGAATTAAAGCAAAGTGGAGGTGAAATTTACAACATTTTCATTTTCAGATTCTGCAGTTTTTAGAACTATCCCACAGGTGGCCCTAGTGTGCTAATTTACTGAAGTACAGGACTCAGAAGCAATGAAGCAAAAAGTGGTCTTGTGATGCCAAAACAAAGGAAACACCCCAATAAAGGCCCTATTTTGGAGACTATTTTGACCCTACAGGTGTTTCATAGATTTTATTAGAATTTGGATGTAAAAATGAAAAATTTAAATTTTTTTCAATAAGTTGTTGTTTTAGCTAAAAAAAACAACTATTTCCACAAGGAATAAAGAAGAAAAAGTCCCCCAACATTTGTAAAGACACTACTCCAAAGTAAGAAAACACCCCATATGTGGTCATAATCTGCTGTTTGGGCACTTTGCAAGGCTTAGAAGGGAAGGAGAGCCATTTTAGATTTTGTTGGATCGGTTTCTCTTTCTATGTCGAAATTTTTTTAATTTTCTTCACAAATAAGGGAGAAAAAGAACCCCAACATTTGTAAAGCAACTTCTCCTATGTTGCATTTGCAAGCCCCTATGGGACCAAAACAATGGAAACCCCCCAGAAGTGACCCCATTTTGGAAACTACACCCCTTAACGTATTCACCTAGTGGTGTAGTGAGCATGTTAACCCCACAGGCGTTTTCCAGAAATTAGTGTACACTTGATGTGCAGAGTGAAAATGTTTTCCATAGATATGCCAATATGTGATGCCCAGCTTGTGCCACCAAAACACGACAGCTCTCTAATTATTACGCTGTGTTTCCCGGTTTTAGAAACACCCTACATGTGGCTTTAATCTTTTGCCTGGATTTTCAACAGGGCTCAGGAGTGACAGAGTACCATGCGAAATTGAGGCCTAATTTGGTGATTTACAAAGTATTGATTCACAATTGCAGAGGCTCTGATGTGAAGTAATAAAAGAAACCCATGAGAAGTGACCCCAATTTGGAAACTACACCCCTCAAGGCATTTATCAAGGGTGTTGTGAGCATTTTCAGCCCACAGGTCTTTTCGATAAATGATTGCGCTGCGGATGGTAGAAAGTAAAAATTGCAATTTTTTCCTAGATATAGACATTTCAATGGCAAATATGTTGTGCCCAGCTTGTGCCACTGGAGACACCCCCCCCCCCCAAAAGCTGTTAAAAGGGTTCTCCCGGGTGTGGCCATATATGTGGAAGTGAACTGCTTTTTGGGCACAGTGTAGGAAGGTGAAGGGAGGGAGCGCCATTTGGCTTTTGGAGCATTACTTGGTAATAGTTTTGTTTGGAGTATTACTGGTATTTCAGTTTATAATGTGGGGGCATATGTAAGCTGGGCAGAGTACATCAGGGCATAATCAGGTACTATAATAATGCGGTAAAAAAAATAATAAAATAATCCATAGATGTGTGTTACGCAGTGAACCAATCCTGTATGCGCAGGTCAGTCACACTGATAAATGGTGTCCTTTCTTATCACCCTTTTTGTACACACTCTGCACCTTTGCAGTTTGGGGAATTTTGTTGGGAATGTGTTGTCCTGGTATATTACGGGCACCCTCGCTTCCAGCAGATATGTTTGATCTCTCCCCTTCCTGGTTCCCTTATTTTAGGGCCCTGATAAATCGCCTCTTGAAACAGAAATGTTCCCCTCGGGCCTACACAACTGCATATTTTTTTTATTTCCTCACTGATTGGAGCCTTAACTTATTTTTTCATAGACGTAGTGGTATGAGGGCTGGTTTTTTTGCAGGTTGAGCTGTAGTTACTATTGGTACCATTTTGGGGTACATGCGACTTTTTGTTCACTTTTTATCCTATTTTTTGGGAGGCAAGGTGACCAAAAAACAGCAATTCTGGCATAGATATTTTGTTTTTTTAATATACAGTGTTCATAATGCGTTATAAATTACATGTTATCTTTATTCTGCGGGTCAGTACGATTCTGGCGATACCAAATTTATAGCACTTTTTTATGTTTTACAACTTTTTGCACAATAAAATTAAATTTGTAAAAAGAATGTATTTTTTCTGTCGCCAAGTTGTGAGAACCATAACGTTTTAATTTTTTCGTCAACGGAGCTGTATGAGGGCTTGTTTTTTTGTGAGACGAGCTATAGCTTTTATAGGTACTATTTTTGGATACATGCGACTTTTTGATCACTTTTTATTACAATTTTTGGAAAGCAAGGTGACCAAAACACAGAAATTCTGGCATTGTCTTTAAGTGTTTTTTTTTACGGCATTCACCGTGCAGGATAAATAACATTATATTTTTAAAGTTCAGGCCGTTATGGGCAATACTAAATATGTATGGTTTATTTTATTTCAATAATAAAGGACTTGATAAGGGAAAAAGGGCGATTGTGTTTTATTTTATTACTTGAAACTTTTATTTTATTTTTTACAACTTTTTTTCCCTTTTTAAAAAAAAATAGTTTTGTCCCACTATGGGACTTGAAAGTCTAACTGTCTGGTTTATGTTCTAACACATTGCACTACCTATGTAGTGCAATGTACAAGAACTGTCAGTCGTTCACTGAGGGCAAGCCGATTAGGCTCCGCCTAACGGGCTTCTGCAATGGCAGACCAGGAGGCCATTGTTAGCACAGTAGATCGTATCACAGGGCTGTGAATTTGCCACAAACCACTAAGATGCAGCGATCACTTACAGCTGACACCCGCCACATATGACGCAGGCTCAACTTCTGAGACCGCGCCATCTTGTGGACTGTACCGGAAGCCTTTTAGGCCCTGCCTCAAGGCGGGGACTAGGAGGCTTCCATAATGGGCAGACTGGGAGGCCAGTGTTAGGCCTCTGGATTACATTGTAGGTGTATGTAGCCAATTTGCATTTAAGGTGTTTGTAGCGAATCGTCGCTGGGGTGGCGATTGGCAACAAACACCTTAAATGCAGCGATCGCTTTTGACCGCTGCATTTAATAGGTTAATGGCGGGGATCGGAGCTAACTTTGGCCCCTGCCATTACCCCTTGCAGGGTGTCAGCTGTAATATACTGCTAACACCCGGGGATGATTGCACAGACTCAGCTTCTGCGCCCGTGCCATCCATTTGCCGTATGGATACAGCAATTTGCGGGAATCACTGGCTTTCCATGACATATCCATACCACAAATGTCGGGAAGGGGTTAAAGGCTTTCTTTAAAGATTTAGTATCACAAGTTACGGGCATTAGATTTCTTGAAAAAGAATGTCGATCCAGGAATTTATTCTGATTGACATAATTGGTGTCGGGAAGGAAATTTTCTCCTAATATGGGGCAATTGGCATCCGCCTTATAGGGGTTTTTGCATTCCTCTGTATTAATACGGTTGGATTATAGGTTGGCTTTGATGGTACTTTGTCTTTTTTAAACCTTATCAGCTAAGTATGTACTGGACAATACCTAAGTTCATAGCTGCCAAATGCACCATTGGTCAAGTTCTTACCTGCAATAAACCAGGCGAAGACAAACAAAGCCACGAGAATACCGCCAATTTTTCTGATAGTTGGAAAGCAGCATTCAAACGGTAACAGCAACCAATATGCAAAGCTGAATGCCCCCGCAACAATCATATACACTGGGATAAAAGGTTCTTCTGCACAACCATTTTTGTGTATTGCACCTATTTTAAAAGAAGGATAAAATGAAAAAAAGTAATGTTTGTTCATAAGGGTCAAAATATCACTCTAAAAGCCATTCGATCTAATAGACCTATCACTTACCTACAACAATAAAAGCAACACTGATCGCAGTCCATATTCCAAAAAGCAGCATCTGAATGACTAAAATTCAAATTGAACATTGTTAAAATTTTGGGCTACATATAGACAACATACTGTATATTATTCATTCTATATCCCTGAGTGCAAATACAGTGGCAGAATAATAAGCACTCTAAAATATTCAATATGTGGTTCTAAATTAAAAGAGAGGGGTTCATACTTACTCAATTTGCCATTGCAACAACCTGCAATATTAAAAAAAGAATTCTGTTAAATCAGTGTACTGATATTGTTTATATTCGATTAAATTCTCCTGGCTAAGCCAATAACTAAAGTTACCACTTGACCTTTTTTTTTGTATCATAATGGATAAATAACTATTAAACGGCTGTTAAATAATTATGTGATACATCTCTGCTCCCACATTACTATGAAACTAGACTGATAGACTATTCAAAACTAGGGATGAGCGAATTTCCTGAAATTCGTTTCGGGGCCGATCCTATTGAATCAGCTGTGCAATTTGATTCCGTCCAAATAAATGTATCCAAGTTGCAAAAATAGAAAAATATTTATTGACATAAACTCCAATTACATAATTAAAAACATTTAAAATGGAATAGAGATACTCTATCCAACAATCTTACGGGCTACCACTATGATACGTGGATAACATAAGCCCTTGTACAAACACTATTCCCCTCAATATAAAAGGCTGCTATACAATGCCATTCTGTAATCTATATGCTGAAAATGCAAAACAATAAAAGGAATGTTGCATCAATAAAGCAGTAAGTATACAAAGCGCAATATACTAATGTTTGGGGATAGTGTCGAAAAAACTGCCCAGGGCAATCTGGCTTGTACTGGATTATGGGAAACTGGATTGTGCCTGATTATAGGACTCGTCACGGACACGGGACACAGATACAGAAGTCGTCTCGGTCACAGAAGTTGACACGGACACCGGACACGGATACTGAAGTACTCACGGACACTGAATATAGCAACAGACTATGGAACCTTTTCAGACTAACACAAGGTAGAATCAACACTGCTCAGGCATTGAGGAAGTGGCCAGAGTTTCTTATAAAGTTGAGGGTGTGCTGGGATAGGTTGGGATCAATATTTCTGGTGCGTGTGCTGGCCCTTTAAGACCGGGGATGAGCGCGCGCACTCCCCCTTCGGGCACAGCCAGGAGGAGAGAGCAGAGTGCGCCGGAGTCCTTGGGGAAGGAGATGCCGGTGGAAATCCAGAGTCCTGTGGTTGCAGCTGCTGGTAAGAGGGGAATGCCGGTGGTGAGCGACCGCGGGCATCCCACATGATTCCTATGTCATGCCAACAGTAAAGCATCCTGAGACCATTTATGTGTGGGGGTGCTTTTCATCCATGGGAGTGGGCTCATTTATAATTTTGCCTAAGAACACTTCCATGAATAAAGAATGGTATCTAAACATCCTTCAAAGATCCAGGAGCAATTTTGTGATTAATAATGCTTTTCCAGCATGATGGACCACCATGTCACAAGGCAAAAGTAATAACTAAGTGGCTCGGTGAACAAAACATTAACATTTTGGGTCCATGGCCAGGAAACTCCCCAGATGTCATTCTCATTGAGAACCTGTGGTCAATACTCAGAAAGAAGGTGGACAAAAAAAAAAACAACACAGAAATTGTGATTAAATCCAAGCACTGATTAGGCAAGAATGGGTTGCCATCAGTCAGGAGTTGGCTCAGAAGCAGATATCCAGCATGCCAGGGAGAAGTGCAGAAGTCTTGAAAAAGAAGGGTCAACACTGTAAATATTTCTTTGCATAAACTTAATGTCTTATAAAAGTTAAAAAACGTATGAAATGCTTATTATTGTACTTCAGTATAATATAGAAACACCTGACTAGAAGATCTAAAAACATGGAAGCAGAAAACTTTGTGAAAACCAAAATTTGTGTCAGTTTCAAAACTTTTGGCCAAGACCGTATATGTGGTGACAGACAGTGATTTTACCCCTGTTCGTCTGGTAATAAATATGAATGTTCAACGAATAGTTTTCTTAGCAGTGCAGGCAGATGTAGTATTGTAGCTCAAAACAAAGAGAAAGAGGTACTGGCTGCTATGTCTTGCTGCTGGGAATGTCTGGAATACTGTGTGGTGGAAGTCCCTAAGTGGTGGAGGCCCCTATGCAATTGTCCCTTTTGCCCTCCTTATAATCCGGCCTTAGGTACCCGGCTTTTTTAGATACAGGTATAACTAATGAACAGCTGAATAGTTTAATAAAAGAGGACTTCTCCAAGACTTCTATTTACAAGTCATAGAACTTTTCTGATATTCATAGGGGTCAATACATTACCAATCGCTCTCCTATATTTCTAGGTTCATTTCACATAGAAATCAAGAATATTTTTCTTTATCAGATACTTACTGCCACTTTTCGGTGCAACTTCTTCTCCTGCCATAGTGCCTTTTGTATTTCACTCAATCTTTTATCCTAAATGACATAAAAAATGATTGCAATACATTAGGATTAAAATACAAAAGAATGGCATATGCTGAATGATACAAAACATTTCACCTTTTACTGTATGTTCATAAAACCATACAACAAATATGTGCCTCAAATAATTATATGCATAAATATATCCCCAATTTAAAGGAGTTGGCCAGGAAAAAATGATTTTCTAAAAAGTGTCCCCAAGCCTTGGTTTGCCTTCCCTATAACCCACTACTAACCTTCTAACCAGTTTCTGTATGATCTCAATCGTCACTGCTGCTCTTTCTATTTGTTTACATCTTGCTTCTGGTCCTGTCTGTTTCTTGTCTTGTAACCCGCCAAACCCATGATCCATTGCTGTAGCTGAGAAGACAGCTTACAGTCCCGCCCCCATTTCTCATTCCACAGCATCCCCACTAGCTCTTTGCATACTGCCACGCCCCTCTATGTTCACAGGGTCCCTCCTTGCTCTAATTACAGGCACGCAGCTCCCTCTCTGCACACTGTCACAAACACCCCCTAATAATCATCATTATCCTCTGTGTCTCCATCTATCCCTGCTATAATTACAGGCACCCATCTCCCTCCCCAACCCCTTTCATAGCCTGACAGATGTAAGTCCGTCCACTCCACCTATGTGAAACATCTTGGTACACACAATCCAGTCAGAATACCTTCCCCACCTGCTGCTGGATCTGTGCTGAGAGATCCTGTGGATTTCCGCAGCATAATACAGTAGCAGCAAAGTGGATAGATTTGAAAAAAATCTCATCCACACGTTGTGTAAATGCTGAGCGGAAAAAATGCTCAGAAACTGACCTGCGTCACCAAGGCTACGTAAGTATGTAATTTTTTTTTTATGCGCAGGGATCTCCGTGGTACCCAAGGTGGATACGCTGTGTGCGTTTACGCAGCGTATCCGCCCCGTGTGAATATAGCCTTACAGTGAAGCAAACATCAAACACTCCTCCACACAATGGTAATTTGTTAACAAAGTTTTTTTTACATCATTTACCATAAATGTATGTAAGTCTCTCTCTATCTCCATACCTCTCAACTTTCAAGTATCGCAAACAGGGACAACCAATGTGGTGCGCTTTGCATGGCACAGCAATTTTTTTTCCTTTTAAGCTATGCTCATACACACCCGGTTCAGCCCACACAGTATCATGCTCTCATAAGGCCTCCCCACATGGCTCCCATAAGGCCCCCCGAGAACTCCCCACAAAGTATAATGCCTCTACAGCTGCTCCCCTACAGATCCCCTTTGTAGATAATGTCACAGTGACCCCTGTAGATAGTGCCAAACAGCCCTCTATAGATAGTGCCGCACATCCCCCTGTATAGTGCCACACAGCTTCCTATAGATAGTGTCACACAGCCCTCTGTAGATAATGTCACAGTGGCCTCTGGAGATAAAGCCACAGTGCCCCCTGTCGATAGTGCCACACAGCCCACTGTATGTAGTGCCACACAGCCCCCTGTAGATAGCACCAAACACACCCCTGTAGATAGTGTCACACAGCCCCCTGTAGATAGCGCAACACACACACCCTGTAGATAGCGCCACACACACCCCTTGTAGATAGCCACACACACCCCCTGTAGATAGCGCCACACACCCCTACAGATAGTGCCACACAGCCCCCTGTAGATAGTGCCACACAGCTTCCTGTAGATAGGGCTACGTACACCCTCTGTAGGTAGCGCCATACACACCCCCTGTAGATAACGCCACACTGCCCCCTCTAGATAGTGCCACACACCCCCTGGGAATGTGGACCCACTGGAACCTACTTCACCGTAATGGAGTAGCACTGGCCAGACAGATATAGAACGATCACTGGTGGATGGTACCATGGTGGCAGGCTGGACATGGTCAGATTGACGGTAGTGGAAACAGGCTTGTGCAGGGTAGCTGGAAGCAGGCTTGTGCAGGATATCTGGACACGGACATTGGACTCAGGATGTAGGACTGGTCACGGACACTGGACTCAGGATATAGGACTGGTCATGGACCCTGGACTCAGGGTGTAGAACTGGTCACAGACACTGGACTTAGGGTACAAGGCAGGACATGGATACAGCACTAGCCACGGACAGAGGTTTCAGGAACAGGCTACAGAACCTTCGCAAACTAATACTGGGTTAGTAACAACATTGCTCAGGCACTTGGGAGATAGTGAAGTTGCCTTAAGTAGTCCTGGGAAACAGCAGGTGTGATTGGATAACTTTAGAATTTTGCATGCACTGGCCCTTTAAGACTAGGGATTCAGTGCTCGTGAGCCGCAGAAGACTCAGAGCATCGAGGGAGCTACAAGACCCGGCGAAGGGGACCACTGGCAGATGCGGGGCCTGCCGCCGGCGTTGCAATACCTCCCCCTTACACCCCCTCTTTTTAGGTCCATAGCGCAGGAGGAACTTCTTGATGAGAGCTGGGGCATCGAAGTTCTCTTCAGGCTCCCAAGATCTTTCCTTAGAGAAAGGGCAAGAAACCACGGCGCCACTTGGTGTGGATCAAAGAAGGTGGAGGTGAGGAATAAAGATAATATATGCTCACCGTGAGGTTATGAAAGTTGAATGAAGGAGTCCACGAAATAGCTGCTGCCAGATCCGGGCCGGTTACCGAGGTGGCCGCTTGGGTATGATGAGTGCACGTGGAAAAAATTAGGATCTATGTTGGCGCTGCTGCGTGGTGAGGACAGGATGAAATCCAGAGGCCGGGTGAACGTAAAAGTTTTATTGCTATGCAACGCGTTTCAACGCCGAACTGGCGTTTTCGTCAGGCATGGTGTTCTCACGTTGAAACGCGTTGCATAGCAATAAAACTTTTACGTTCACCCGGCCTCTGGATTTCATCCTGTCCTCACCACGCAGCAGCGCCAACATAGATCCTAATTTTTTCCACGTGCACTCATCAAGATCTTTCCTTAGGACCGAAGCCCTTCCCTTCGTGTTGAGCAGATAATTTTCAAGCACTTGGTTAATTCTTTCAACTTGGCCATTGGATTGCGGGTGGTATGCAGACAAAAAGCCCAATTTCACATCAAGAAGTTTGCACAGGGCTCTCCAGAATTCGGACATGAACTGCATGTCCCGATCAGACACGATATGGAGGGGCAATCCGTGCAGACGAAAAACATGTTGAACAAATAGATTTGCTAGACGAGGAGCTGTGGGAAGACCAGACAGAGTACCAATATATGCCATCTTGGAAAAACGGTCCACAACAACCCAGATGGTGGAGCATCTATCAGAGAGAGGAAGATCTGCAATGAAATTCATGGCTATATGTTGCCAACGGCTGTTCGAAACCGGCAAGGGCTGGAGTAGACCTGCAGGCCTGGAGTGAGTAATTTCTGTTATGAGCACACTTGGTACAAGAGAAGACATAACATATAACATCTTTGGGCAACATACTGGCAAGCGAGAAAGCCCCGAGTCTTACGGATGCCTGAGTGGCTGGCCAACTTGGAGTTTTGACCAAAGATGAGAACTATCTATATGTCAATTTGGCGAACAAAACTTTTCCCAAGGGGTATGTCTTTGATCTGTAGAGGGTTAACTGGAATAATACAGGAAGGGTCAATAATATGTTGAGGATCGTCTTCAAGGTCATCTGTATCAAACGACCGAGATTGCATCAGCCTTGACATTTTTGTCAGGAGGGCAGAAATGGAGTTGGAATTTGAATCTGGCAAAAAAAAGTGACCATCTGGCTTGATGTGCATTCAGACATTGTGCAGACTGTAAATAAGTGAGATTCTTGTGATCAGTGTAGATGACAATTGGGTGAGCAGATCCCTCTAGTAAATGTCTCCACTCTTCTAACAATAGGAAGAAAAAACAGGGCGATTGTAGCCCTGCTAAACATCACAAACGGACTTCCAAGTAAAGATAGCGGTATTTATTGGGAAATAACGGACACATTCTCCCTATCCTGGTTCACCACGACCAGGTCAGATTCGTACATGACAGGCAAGACCGAGAAGGAACCTGCAGGATCATTAATTTGATCCAACACACTGAGACTCAATAAAAAAATTTTTTTTTGGGGATAATGTCAAAGAATAAAATACATATATACATATATATATATATAGCATATCTAGGGAAAAATTTAGATTTTTACTTTGCACCATCCGCAGCGCAATCATTTATGGAAAAGACCTGTGGGGTGAAAGTGCTCACTACACCCCTTAATACATTTCTTGATGGGTGTAGTTTCCAAAATGGGGTCACTTCTCAGGGTTTTTTTTTATTACTTCACATCAGAGCAAATTGCTTAACAAATGTTGGGGTTCTTGTTTTTCCTTTATTTGTTGAGAAAATGAAAAAATGTAAACTAAAGCTACGTCTTATTGAAGAAAAAGGGATTGTTTTTATTTTCACTGCCCAATTCTAATAAATTCTATGAAACATCTGTGGGGTCAAAATGCTCACTACACCCCTAGATGAATTCCTCAAGGGGTGTAGTTTCCAAAATGGGGTCACTTGTGGGGAGTTTCCACTGTTTTATCCCCTCAGGGGCTTAGCAAATGTTATTTCCAAAAACGTCAGAATCTGGGCAATAAATATTGAGTTGCATTTCTCTGGTAAAACTTTCTGTGTTACAAAAAAAATTGATTAAAAATTACTTTGCTTTAATTCCTGTGAAACATTTAAAGGGTTAAGAAACTTTCTAAATGCTGTTTTGAATACTTTGAGGGGTGAAGTTTTTTAAATGGGGTGAGTTATTTGGGGTTTCTAATATATATGGCCCTCAAAGCCACTTCACAACTGAACTGACCCCTGTAAAAATAACCTTTTTAAATTTTCTTGAAAATGAGAGAAATTTCTGCTAAAGTTCTAAGCCCTGTAACGTCCTAGAAAAATAAAAGGATGTTCAAAAAAATGATGCCAATCTAAAGTAGACATATGGGGGATGTTAATTGGCAACAATTTTGTGTGGTATTACTATTTGTCTTACAAGCAGATACATTTAAATTTAGAAGAATTAAAATTTTTGCAATTTTTCGCTACATTTTGGTGTTTTTCACAATTAAAAACTGAATGTATCGAGCAAATTTTGCCAGTAACATAAAGTCTAATGTGTCACGAGAAAACAGTCTCAGAATCGCTAGGATACTTAAAAGCATTCCGAAGTTATTACCATATAAAGTGAAACATGTCAGATTTGAAAAATGAGGCTCTGTCTGGAAGGTCAAAAGTGGCCAAAGAGGGAAGGGGTTAATGTTTCTCACAAACAAAATATAAAGTATACATGGTACAAAATACAAACATTCTCCAATATATCATATCAGTTCTATAAACATTTTATCTATGACATAGGAATTAATATTTACTTATAATGTTCTATGAATCTCGAAACAATATTCCTATAGTAGAAATTTTAAGACCCCAACAAATGTAATCACTGCTTATCATATGTATGCTTGAGTAGAGACTAACAAGTACCAAATGCCCTTTAAAGTTTCATGTGGAGATAAACATAATTCCTACTAACATAACATCCATCATACGAAATATTGTGAAATTCAATTAAGGTAACAAAGTTAGAACAATCCATAGACAGAGTAAACACTTAGCATAACAAAAGATACAACCACCAATATGGTATACTGGTTGAGAGTAGCATACAAACATGCTAATGTTATATAAATGCAAATATTCTAAAGAACATCAAACAAACTAGGTCCTGTATAAAGTCTTGAAAAGTGCTCTAAATCCAATCCACAAAAAAGATCCATACTAGTTTAGAGGCAACCCTATGTAATGGAAAAAGGTCTATTTCTCCATCCTCTACTACAAGTTGATTGTATGTTGAGTACCTTTCTGATCTTCAGTGTAAGTCCAAACTGCGACTGTAACAGTATATAATGTAGAGATGTCTTCTATTTATATTAATCTGTCAATTATCTCTCCTGTAATTTACAAAGGTGTGTTAATTTCTCTGGCATGACAACAATCAGCAATTATTTCATTCACTTAATTCTTGTCCACCTCATTTTCAATGAATGATCCAATGAATTCCTTATTCAAACACAACAAATATTTATGTGTAGAGTCACCTATGAGATCGCATAGGCACATGTACATTAATGGATTTCAAATGTGTCAAGGTCCATGGAGCATGTGAGAAAGAGAAACAATCAGGAGTTTACTAGTAAGTCAGTTTTTCTGGTTACATACACTGTCACTTGTTTACGTTTATGTTTATGTGGCTGGAAAACACATGAATGTCAAGATATCACAAATTTAGTGGCCAGGCAGAAGAATGGTAGGTTTTTAAAGAACACAAAATCAAGTAATTTCAGGATAAATCAATCCCTATTTCAGTGGAAACAGCTAATTTTTGCATTGTTAGAATGTTAGAGGTAGGCTTCCCTAATCTATGGAGGCCACAGAAATTATTGAGATACCTAAGAAACTTAAGGACCCTCTCTCTTACCAGCCTATTTCATTATAGAATATGACGTTAAGCTGTTGGCCAAGGTTTTGGCCGGCAGACTGATGCAGGTAATGAATAGTATAATTCACCTGGACCAGACCGGGTTTATTCCGGGCAGGATTATTGTAAAGAACGTCCTCAAAGTTTTTGCTAATTCACAATACGGGAAAGTGTACACTAAGAAGGGTGCTATCCTCTTAATCGATGCTATGAAAGCTGTCGATACAGTCGAATGGCGTTTTGTTTTTAGAATTTTGGGTTCCTTTGCTATCGGGGAAAAATTCATAAATTGGATTAAATTACTGTATAGACAACCACAGGCATGAACTGTCAGAAATCATCTTACTTTAACTTAGAAAGGGGAGTGCGGCAGGGTTGTCCTCTATTCCCCCCCCCCTCTTATTTACTTTAGTAATTGAGGTTTTAGCAATGCAGATAAGAACCTCTGAAAATATAGTGAGTTTCCAAATTGGTAATAAGGTCAATAAAATTTCGTTATACGCAGACAATGTTCTTCCGTTTATAGGAGATTTATCCTCGGTCAAACATGTATTTTTATGTGTGAAAATTTCTAGGGATCCCGTTGACTACATTACACTGAATATAATTCCTCTGTTTGCATATTTGAGGGGGTATGTTAAAGCATGGAATAAGTTACCATTGACCAGAGCTGCAAAAATTGCACTGATCAAAATGGTTGTTTTTACCTAAAATGGAAAAAAATGTCTCCAACTGTCCGATTTGGTTGGCATGGAAATTTTTTAAAACTCTAGATGCTATCTCTCATGACCTCATTTGGAACGGGAAAAAAAAATCGCATTGCTCTGTTTTTACTCTCCCGGTAACCAAAGGGGGCCATTCCTGACTGGAGGAAGTACTTTTTAGCTTCTCAGGTTCAACAGGGAGGGCCTGGGGCTAATAGATTTTTGTTGAGCTCACTAGGGGACAAATGGTCTACTATATTTGAATCTCTAGAAGCCAGGGTTCTGAATTCACCTGATTTGGGACTTGGGTCTATTTATGATAACCAGCAGCGGGTCTGGGATGCTGTCAAACTCATTGAAAAAATGTATACCTTTATTTAAGTCACTCGTCTATGGGACAACAGGAATATTGGTGAGTTTGACGGCCCCCCGGACTGTTTTGAAAAAAGCATCACATCACAAGGATATCACATTTATTTAATAATGCACAACTAAAAACTTTTATGAATTGCAGATACTGTACAAGGTCCCTGATTACGATCTGTTTAGATATTTTAAAATGAAACATTCCTTTTGGCCATTAAATATAAATCACGATTCGTTCTTACACCTTTTTAATCATTTGAGTGTTTAAAAAATAAGAAGGGACTTTTGTCCTCACTATATAAAAAATTCCTTTTAGGGGAAAAAGGAAATCATATTAAATTACAAGGAAAATGGGATAAGGATCTTGGGATTAGGATCAATTGGGGGTTAGTTTATAAACCTATTGGAGAAGCATTATTAAATCACGATCACCAATTTATTCGTTTTATGATCAATCATAGACTTTATTATACACCGAAGCTTAATGACCAGCCTATTTTAAACCTTAATGACCAAGCCATTTTTTACGTTTTTCCATCGTCGCATTCCAAGAGCTATAACTTTTTTATTTTTGCGTCGACATAGCTGTATAAGGTCTTGTTTTTTGTGGGACAAGTTGTATTTTTCAATAGCACCATTTTGAGGTACATATTATTTATTGATTAACTTTTATTTTTGTATGTTTTACTGCTTTTACACAGTAAAAACGCATTTTTTTCAAAATTGTTTGTTTTTGTGTCTCCATATTTGAAGAGCCATAACTTTTTTATTGTTCTGCCGATGCATTTATATGAGGCCTTTTTTTTGCGGGAAGACTTGTAGTTTTTATTGGTACCAGTTTGAAGTAGATGCGACTTTTTGATCACTTTTTATCACATTTTTTTAAGTCAGGATTCACAGAAAACAGCAATTTTTCCATAGTTTTTTATTTATTTTTTTACGGCATTCACCGTGCGGGTTAAATAATGTAATAGATTTATAGTCTGGGTCGTTACGGACGCGGCGATACCAAATATGTGTAATTTATTTACTTTATTTTGTTTTTTAAATAGTAAAGCAGATTGTAAGGGGAAAAGTGGGTTTTTAATTTTTTTTTTTCACTTTTCTTTAAATTAACTTTATTAAACTTTTTTTTAGCTTTTTTACTAGTCCCACTAGGGGACTTTAATATGTGATTCTCCGATCGCTATTATAATACACTGCAATACTTTTGTATTGCAGTGTATTACTGCCTGTCCGTTTAAAATGGACAGGCATCTGCTAGGTCATGCCTCCGGCATGACCTAGCAGGCATTCGCTACAGGCAGACCTGGGGGCCTTTATTAGGCCCCCGGCTGCCATCGGAGACACAGACACTCGGCGATCTTCCTCCCTCTCTCCAAAACCACTCAGATGCGGTGCACGCTATTGAGCACTGCATCTGAGGGGTTAAACGGGTGAGATCGATACTAATATCGATCTCACACGTTAGAGCAGGGGCGCCCCCAGCTCTCAGCTGCCTCTGGCAGCTGAGAGCAGGGAGATTTGACAGCTCCCTGCTCTGTTTACTTATTCCGATGCAGCGGCGTAAAAAGTCTATTGCATCGGAATAAGGCCCGTTAGTGACCGACGTAAAAACACTATGGGCCGGTCACTAACGGGTTAAAGATTATGGGGTTAAGGAATAGCAATAATTGTCAGAAATGCGGTATACATCAAGCGGATCCCATCTGTCTCAAGATACATATATACTGGAGCGGAGTAGCAGCATCTATTTCTAAATTAATTCGGAAAGAGGTTCCAATGGAACCGATGCTATTTATTTTTGGCACCTCCGATCTTTTGAAAGCCTGTGGTTGTAGCAAACTAATTAGAAAGATTTTGTTTGGCAAGATGGGTTATCATTTATAAATGGATCACAGCAGATTTCCCATGGGAAATAGAATGGCACCATAAGGTTAACCGAGTGGTGCTTTTAGAAAGATCATATTACTTGACGCTAAGTAAAGAGGAAGGGTATTTTTTTTTTTTTTTTTTATAAGATCTAGAACAGGTGGATAGTGGAACTATCCCCCTTACAGAGCTGGTTTAAAATGTGCTTGTAGCTGTTTGAGTAATGTTGTTGTTTTTTCTATTTATTTATTTATTTTTTCCTTTTTTTTTCTCTCTCCCTCTCTCTCTCCCCTCGCAAAATTTTCCAGGGTTTTAATGGGTGATTTTTTATTTTTCAGTATTGTCTATTTGAACCCCTTTCGGGATAGTGTCTGTACTACATAATATGTTTAATATAATATTAACTCGGAACAGTTTCTTTGTTTTTTATTGTTATTTAGTATGGAATATTTTTATATAATTCAACAATAATAAAATATTATATTATTTAAAAAAATTAAAATAAAAAAGAACACAAAATCAGTCTGGCTCAGTGGCGGAGCTACCGCTATAGCAGTCATAGCGGCTGCTACAGGGCCCGCGGCATGAGGGGGCCTACACCACCCAGCCCGGCACATAACATTTTGGCCCCCTTATGCCTCGTGGTGTTGCTAAGCATCGGGAATCTGAGGCCCTGTGCGACTGCCACATTCAATTGTATCTGCGTCCTTAGGACGCAGATACAATTAAACACTATGATGGAGCAGGGAGCTAGCTCCCTGTTCTGCCATTTACTAAGCTACAGGCCGCACTGGGCCTGAAGCCTATAAGGCGCTGGGACAGGATCCCCACGCAGGCTGGCGTGATAACGTCCATGGATCATGCCAACTTTTGCAAGGGTCCCATCTCGGCGTCTCATAGACTGTTGAGGAGGCTGTGGAGCAGCTCTGTTCGTCGTGGGAATGGGGCTAGGTGAGTACATTTTTTAAATTTGTTTGGGGGGCACGATCTACTAATGGGGCTGTGTGGCACGATCTACAAGGGGGGCTGTGTGGCACAATCTACAAGGGGGGCTGTGTGGCACAATCTACAAGAGGGGCTGTGTGGCATGATCTATGAGGGGGGGCTGTGTGACACAATCTACATGGGGATGTGGCACTATCTTACAGGGGGGCTGTGTGGCACGATCTACAAGGGGGGTTGTGTGGCATGATCTACAAGGGGGGCTGTGTGGCACGATCTATAAGGGGGCCGTTTGGCACTATCTACAAAGGGGTGCTGTGTGGCATGATCTGCAAGGGGTGCTTCCTCACATGTTCTACAAGGGGGAATTCCTGACACAATCTACAAGGGGGGAGTGTGTGGCACAATCTACAAGGGTGGCTATGTGGCACAATCTAAAAGGATGGCTGTGTGGCAAGATTTACAAGAGGGACTGTGTGGCACTATCTACAAGAAAGCTGTGTGGGGCATTATCTATAAGGGGGCTGTGTGGCACGATCACAAATGGGGCTGTGTGGCACGATCTACAAGGGGGGGCTGTGTGGCACGATCTACCAGGGGGCTGTGTGGCACTATCTACAGGAGGCTGTGTGGCACGATCTACAAGGGGGGCTGTGTGGCACTGTCTACAGGGGGCTTCCTGACACAATCTACAAGGGGGCTTCCTGACACGATCTACAAGGGCACAATCTACAAGTGGGTCTGTGTGGCACAATCTAAAAGGGGGGCTATGTGGCACCATCTACAAGTGGGGCTGTGTGGCACAATCTAAAAGGGGGGCTATGTGGCACAATCTAAAAGGGGGGCTGTGTGGCACCATCTACAAGGGGGACTGTGTGGCACTATCTGCCAGAGGGCTGTGTGGGTCACTTTCTATAAGGGAGCTGTGTGGCACGATCAACAAGGGGACTGTGTGGCACGATCTACAAGGGGGGACTGTATGGCCCTATTTACAAGAGGGCACTGCGTTGCACCATCTACAAGAGGGGTCTGTGTGGCACTATCTAGAAGAGGGGGCTGTGTGGCACTATCTACAAGAGGGCTGTATGGGGCACTACATAGATGGGGGCTGTATGGGGCACTACATAGATTGGGGCTGTCTGGGGCGCTATCTACAAGGGGCTGTGCAGGGCATTATCTATAGGGGGCATTGTGGTACTATCTACAAGTGGGTGTGTGGGCAATATCTGCAGAAGGACTGTGGGATCCTTATTAACTAGATCTCATAAAATAGGGGGGTAAATGATTTACAATTTGGTGGACCAGCTGTATTTTTGCATTGCACACAGAACTGATAAATAGTCATTGTCGGGAGGGCGGGGGTTGTGGCGTGGCATTGGATGTTGGTTGACTGGGACCAAGTCAAATGTTTGCAATGGGGCCCAGTCTTTCCTAGTTATGTCCCTGGTCCGGCTGGTAGGTATAATGTATAATTTGAACAGGACAAATAGATTGACCCCTTTGTGAGGCACTGCTGTCTAATGGAAATATGGAAATACTTTTGACAGAGAATCTAGCACATGCTGACAAGTTAATGGTAAGTACAAATGGATCATGATAAGTACAGTGGAAGAATCATGTATTGCTTTATGATATCACATGACATATCCCACCTATCACCTATTGACTGCACTCTAAGTAATATATAGAGAAAGCATTTTTTTAAAGGTATACATAGTATATATATATATATATATATATATATAGAAGATCCAAACATAGGAGCAGCACTGTGTCAATAGCCAGAAACGGTTGGTGCTAGCTTCAAAATATCAAGGAGTGACAGGCTCCTCATGCATATATGTATCCATGAAAAAGAGACTGGAAGCAGCACTCAGCAAAAAATGTGAATTTATTCACCCAACACAGCAACGTTTCACTTCCTCCATGGAAGCATTTTCAAGCAGTAAATGAAAACCACACATTGACATATATAGACAGAGCCGCAGCTCAATTAACAGGTGTAATGAATCGTAATAGTTATACAATGTATCAGAAAATACGATATATTATAAAAGTGTAGCAAAAGATATAGTGCAAAAACATGAGTCAATCACTGACATTTAGATGTAAATAATCACAACTGTATTAAGTGACATGTATGTGTATATAATAGTGAAAACATATTAATTACAGATTAATCAACAATCACAGTATGATACACAGAAGCTGGCACTCACCAATCTAGGTAAATAAGGACCATCTGTCCACGAGATGTCAGTGAAAAAAGAAAGAAGAATTTCGGCGCCATAATCGCCATATTGCGCATGCCCCAGCTCACACCGTCTATTGGCTACTGCCAACACGTGCACAGCCAAGCACTATGACCCTGTACATCGCGGCCTGATTACAACATCATAGAGGGGCCGCAGTCCCGCGCAGGCGCAATGCGATAAAACGCTTTAGCCACGCCATAGTGGAAACTGGAAAACTTGCCAGTAATGCGATACCACTATCGGGATGTATGCGCAGCAATGGCTGAAAAAGAGCCCTGCACGGAGATATATATATCACATCAGTATTCCATAACACAAAATATGTGGTAAGAATGTAGGTAGATAAAGATGGTAGATAACATCACAATGAAGTTTTATTAAAACCCAAAAGACAAGATATCCCCCATATGAATCAATCAAGGGAATACCGTCATACGAAGAATCTCGACATGCAAATATGTCAGATCCTCATCCCGGATACATTTTAGGTTACTTCGTGTTTCGAGTTATAAGAAAAAAAGGGGCTTATTCCCCTCTCAACTACCCCCCTATTATTTCTGGTACACAGTATATATCATCCGTGCAGGTCAGCGCTGTAGCATCTTCTACACAGTAGAGACCTTTCTTGAAATTCTTGAACATTCTCGTAGGCAGAATAAAATACAGACATATAAACATCGCCATCCTAATACCAGTTGGTAAGTGTCCTTCAGTGTTAATCTCAACATCTCAAAGTCTTCAATCTACAAGACAAAAGAGAATCAAATTAATAAACACATTAAAATCAATTTATAATATAATTACTCCTATTCCATACATCAAAAAAATATATATAAAATTTTTCAGAGTAACGAATAAATAATGAATGGTACCATCAGGCAAGAGAACCCCAGGGTCCACAAAGGCACATCAAACAGGTGCCTTAAAAGGAGAAGGACAGACATCCAAAAGGTTACTCACACCCAAAAGTACTAACTGTACACATATAATCAGCGTTTGAATACATTCAAAGGATAATCCATGTTGAGACCATTAGGATGAAGGGAGTTAAGTTTATTAATCCATTGAACCTCCCGTTGTTTGAGGATCAGTTCCCTATTGCCCCCACGTTTAAGGGGGGGAACCCTATCAATAATACAGAATCTAAGCTGTTGCACGCTATGTCCCAACTCTATGAAGTGTCTAGGTACAGGAAGTTCAACTTTCTTCGTCCGAATGCTAGATTTATGGTTGTTCAGTCGCAACCTGCATTCAGTTGTAGTTTCACCCACATAAATCAGATTACACGGGCATAGTAGAATGTAAATGACAAAGTCACTTCGACATGTGTAATGTGAAGTGATTCTGTACGTTCTACCAGTGGTGGGATGTATGAAAGAACTACCCTTTAACATGATAGCGCAACTGTCACACGACAGACAAGGGAAACACCCATGACGTGTCACATCATGTAGTCCACCTCTAACCCGACTGTTAACTGCACAGACGTCTGTCTTCACAAGTTTATCCCTCAAGTTCCGAGATCTTCTATATGAGAAGAGGGGGGGGTGACTGAAATTCTACCACTCCATCATAATAATTGGACAAAATCCTCCAATGTCTCCTAATGATACCTGCAACATTAGAACTATAGATACTGAATGTAGAGGTCATAGGGAATCTGACAGCAATCTGTCGATCCCTCCTACTATCCTGTCTCAATTGGATCCTATCAGTTTGTTGTACTCTCTGGATATGTTTTTTTAGGAGTCTATCCGGGTAACCTCTGTCCAGAAATTTACCCACCATCATGTCCAGTTTGTGGTCCAGGCATGTAGGGTCATCAACTATCCGTTTAACCCTCAATAATTGGCTATACGGTAGAGACCTGATCATCCCCCTTGGTGTGGTGACTGTAAAAACTCAATAGATTATTGCAATCTGTCTCCTTGACATACAGATCCGTCATAAGTTTGGAGTCCTGAATATAAACCCTAGTGTCTAAAAATTGGATACTAGTGTCAGACATTACCATGGTAAATTTAATATCAGAATCAATATCATTGAGATATTCAAAAAACCCATTGAGACCAAGCAGGTCACCCGTCCAAATAAGGAAGACGTCATCTATGTAATGCCACCACCCAAGTACCGAGGTAAAGTGGTGGGATACATAGATCGACGTCTCCTCTAGGTCAGCCATCGCAATGTTGGCATACGTAGGGGCCACATTTGACCCCATAGCCGTACCACGGAGTTGCATAAAAAACTCGTTGTTGAAGTGATTGACTCATGTTTTTGCACTATATCTTTTGCTACACTTTTATAATATATCGTATTTTCTGATACATTGTATAACTATTACGATTCATTACACCTGTTAATTGAGCTGCGGCTCTGTCTATATATGTCAATGTGTGGTTTTCATTTACTGCTTGAAAATGCTTCCATGGAGGAAGTGAAACGTTGCTGTGTTGGGTGAATAAATTCAAATTTTTTGCTGAGTGCTGCTTCCAGTCTCTTTTTCTTGGATATATATATGTGTGTGTGTATATATATTTATAGATATATAGATAGATAGATAGATAGATTGATTGATAGATCAGCAGCACTCTGCGACAGATTCCAACACGGTAATGGGTGCAAGCAGGTAATCCAGATCCATGGATTATAAAACATAAACGAAAGAAATCCCACAGCACTCCGATGGTTCCAAAAAGTATGTGATTTATTCAGTCAACAGCTGAATAAGTTGCAGCTGTTGACTGAATAAATCACATACTTTTTGGAACCATCGGAGTGCTGTGGGATTTCTTTCGTTTTTATATATATATATATATATATATATATATATATATACTAGTCCTTCTCAATAAATTAGAATATCATCAAAAACTTAATTTCTTTTAGTAATTCAATTAAAAAAGTGAAACTCATATTATACAGATTCATTACACACAGAGTGATCTATTTCCAGCACTTTTTTTCTTTTAATGTTAATGATTATGGCGAACAGTTAATGAAAACTCAAAATTTAGTGTCTCAGAAAATTAGAATATTATATAAGCCCAAATGTTGTACTACAGAAAAGTATGTACAGTATATGCACTCAATACTTGGTCAGGGCTCCTTTTGCATGAATTACTGCATCGTGGCATGGAGGCGATCAGCCTGTGGCACTGCTGAGGTGTTATGGAAGCCCAGGTTGCTTTGATAGCGGCCTTCAGCTCGTCTGCATTGTTGGGTCTGGTGTCTCTCATCTTCCTCTTGACAATAACCCATAGATTCTCTATGGGGTTTAGGTCAGGCGAGTTTGCTGGCCAATCAAGCAGTGATACTGTAGTTATTAAACCAGCTATTGGTACTTTTGGCAGTGTGGGCAGGTGCCAAGTCCTGCTGGAAAATGAAATCAGCATTTCCATAAAGCTTGTCAGCAGAGGGAAGCATGAAGTGCTCTAAAATTTCCTGGTAGACGGCTGCGTTGACTCTGGACTTGATATAACTCAGTGGACCAACACCAGCAGATGACTTGGCCCCCAAACCATCACTGACTGTGGAAACTTCACACTGGACCACAAGCAACTTGGATTGATGCCTCTCCCCTCTTCCTCCAGACTCTGGTACCTTGATTTCCAAATGAATGCAAAATTTATTTTCATCTGAAAACAGAACTTTGGACACTGAGCAGCAGACCAGTCATTTTAGAGGCTTAGGAAACCTTTGCAGGTACTTTGTGTTGATTCGCTGATTAGACCTGAGAGACCAAATTTGGGGTTTTCATTAACTGTTACCATAATCATCAACATTCAACATTATATATATATATATATATATATATATATATACACACACACACACACACACACACACACACACACACACACACACACACACACACACACACACACACACAGAGAAACCTATTTGAGCACACCACCCAAGTGTTCACAGAAAATCATGCTATTATGGGGGCGGCCCTCTCAAATAAAGAAGTATACAGAATCTAGGTTAACCCTTAATGACTGCTAATACATGTTTTCACGGCAGTCATTAAAGGTGCTTATGCCACAGCACCACCTTTTCACGCTGCTGTGACATAAGCTCGGCACGGTACACCTGTCTAAAGGCAGCTGGGCAACTTCTCTAGCCAGCGGGATCGAGATTACCATCGATCCAGTCCATTTAAACCTTTAGATACCGCGATCACTAGCGACCACGGCCTCTAAGTTGTTTTAGAGGGTGGGGTGTTGATTGTTTTTATGGCAGCCCTGGTCTTAACAAAGGCATAATACACTGCAATGCAAAATTAGTGCAGTGTATTTTAACAGTGATCAAAAGATTGCATAGTGATTTTCCATAGTGAGTTTATATTAAAAAAAACAGATGAATTTCATATGTAGATAATATGAAATGTTAAATACTTTTGTGCCAAAAAAGACAAAAGTATAATAGGTATGATACCTTTATTGGCTATGTGATACTGTCTGCTGGGCCCTATATCTAATCCAATCATATGTGATACTGTCTGCTGAGCCACTGTATCTAATCCTATCATGTGTGATACTGTCTGCTAAGCCACTGTATCTAATCCTATCATGTGTGATACTGTCTGCTGAGCTGTGTATCTAATCCTATCATGTGTGATACTATCTGCTGGGCCCTATATCTAATCCTATCATGTGTGATACTGCCTTCTGAGCCACTGCATCTAATCCTATCATGTGTGATACTGTCTGCTCAGCCACTGTATCTAATCCTATCATGTGTGATACTGTCTGCTGAGTAATTGTATCTAATCCTATCATGTGTGATACTGTCTGCTGGGCCACTGTATCTAATCCTATCATGTGTGATGCTGTCTGCTGAGCCACTGTATCTAATCCTATCCATAGTTTAGGGTCGTAGTGCTATAGATATGCTGTCTCCTATACACACATTTTTTTTTGGGCGGACACATATGTATTGGGGCTATTTCCCCTGACATTTTAAGCCCTGAGGGTATGTTCACACGGCAGCGTCCATTACGGCTGAAATTACGGTGCTGTTTTCTGGAGAAAATAGCACCGTCATTTCAGCCGTAATGGCATGTGCAGGCGTCTTTCGCTGCGTCTATTACGGACTTAATTGGAGCTGTTTTTCCATGGAGTCAATGGAAAACAGCTCCATTTAGGTCTGGAGAAGTGACAGGCACTTCTTTGACGCGGGCGTCTTTTTTACACACCGCCTTTTGACAGCGGCGCGTAAAAAAAATGACCGTCGGCACAGAACATCGTAAGACCCATTCTAATGAATGGGCAGATGTTTGCCGACGCTTTTGAGCCGCATTTTCGGACGTAATTCAGGGCTAAAACGCCTGAATTACGTCCGTAAATAGGGTGCGTGAACCCAGCCTTAGTGACGCCCCCGGCTGCTAGTGCTGCATTGTTGGGTCACTTAGAAGACACAGCGATGCAGCTGAGCCTTTAGCTACGCCCCTGCTTACAAATACGCGCTGGTCTTTATATATTTCAAATGTATTCCCCGTAGTAACAGGCGAAAAACGCAGTCCATGGTTTAATAGACTAATGTGATGAGGTGATAGAGCAAAATTTGTAAGATTAATAATATTAGTTTATCAGTTTATTCTACTCCTCTTTTTAGACAAAAAAAACGTTACTTTGTTTGAAATCGCACGAATCTCATTGATATTTCTTCTTTTACAAGTGGAAATTTTCCTCGGTTCCATATTGACCTCTTTTTTTTTTTTAAGGTTACTAATGTCAGTTTACCTTGCCCCTCTATTTTGACCAAAAAGAAAAAAAACATTATTTGTTTGAAATCGTATTCATTGGTATTTCTTCTTTTTACGAGTGGAAATTTCCCTCGGTTCCATATCGACATCTTCGTTTTTCAAATTCAGGGAGTGAATAAAATTAATCTACTTTTAAGACACTAGCCTCAATCTCAGAATTAAGTGAACCCAACAGGATTCACCTATCACTACTTAAAGGGAAATAGGCATAACCTTACGGATATGCAAAAAGGGAGTGAACATCCCTCATAAAACGTGGAATAATCAAAGATATAGACAAACCAGTTTGAAACCCCAATAAATGTGGCAAAATGCTACATGGTGTCGTCCTAGAAGCCATGTATTTTCCTTAAATTTCATGAATGAAGTCTAGACAAGCCAAAGAGTACCATCTGCCTGCTTTTAGGTTTCACATATAAGCCAAATAGCTATTTGCCCATGATTGATATATTCTATTACTATTACTGTGAAAGGCGGACACTTCTAAATTCTCTTTTCATCTTGTATGGACTATGGTTTTCAATACTCTATGCCATTCTTTGGTTCATTTTTTTGTATATGTATACATTGGAGTGACTTTATCCTTTTTGGGTATGTATGGGTATATGCATATTATAGTATACTGCAAGTGTTTTGCACTGTGTTGCCTGGCCAGGTGTTTTTTTAATTGCTATATTCTTGTCACCTTAGGCAATAGCCTGGGAAATAGTATTTATATTGCTCACTGAATAAATTTATATATTTATTTATACTTTTCTACCAGTGTGTGCTGAATATGTCCTAGAATGTAGTTTGTTTTAATATTTTTTAAAGTTTTATAGGTTCTAAAATCAAACCGTGACAAACTCTGGAAAAAAATGTAACCTTTTAATAACCCCACCATTTTGCCTTAACCCCTTAACCGGTTAAGGACCAGGCTGTTTTATAGCTAAATGACCAGAGAAAATGTTCACAATTTTTGCTATGCGCTTCTTTAGATGATTATAAATCTGCAGGTGAATAAAGTTCATCTTTGAATTTTACACTCTTTTTAAAGGACAGATAGGGCTTTGTTTTAATGGCATTTGTCAGTATGCATCATTTTTATTTTTTTCTGTAAAGTGGGCAAAATTGGAAAAATGCAAGAATTTAGTAAATGCGTCAGTTTATGCTAGCATTTTTCACATACAGTATAGCCCATGGACAAAATTAATTTCCTTTCACATTCTTCCACTTCTCCCGTGCATGGGGATACCAAATATGTGTGCTTTATTCATTGTGCGGGCATGTGCCAGGGCTTGGCATAAAAGAAGGCTTTTTGGCCTTTTCAGTCCAGGAATTCTGTACTTGATTTTATAGCAGCATACTGTTTTCTGGGGGTCTAATGCTGCTTAAAGGGAATGTGTCGCTAGAAAATTTTTTTTTTTAAAGTTAAACAGTTAGTGTATAAATGATTAAACATTGTTATAATTTTTTTTCATTTTTTCACATATCAGGAAATATTATAAATTAGATTCTAATTTATAAGATTTCCCTGTGGTGGTCACTAGAGGGAGCAATTCCCAAAATTGCAGCATTGGCATATGGTAAAGCAACCACATTGCTTTATGCTGCAAAATTTAAGAAGACACACTCGCTCTAGCGTCCTCAAACAATCCCCCCTCCCTTATCCTGGCTAGTGCCAGGAGAAAGGAGGGGATTGAACGTTCAAACCTCCTACACTGTGTGTCGCCATTTTTTGAGCGAATACACAGTGTAGTAGGCTTACATACAGTGCTAATCACACAGTAAAACACGAACAAACACAGACATAACTTACCTGCTCTTGCCGCCGCCGCTCCCTCCGGTCCGTCCGCTCCGTCTGCTCCCTCCGCTCCTAGTGCTTGCATCAGAACACATGTCTGGAAGCCGCGCCCGGAAGTAGTAATCTTACTGTCTGGTCTTACGGTCCACAAGAAAATGGCGCCGGATGTCGCTCGGCCGAAGACCTTCCATTTGGACTGTGTGGGAGCGCGCATGCGCCGTTCCCACACAGACGGCGTACAGCATAGTGAATGGAACGGGTCCCGTTCGCATTCACTATGGGGCTGTATGTGCCGTATTCCATGTCTGTATGTGTCGTTAATCGACACATAGAGAGATGAAAAAAAAATGGCAGCCCACATAGACAAGAAAGAGTTCAAAAATAAAAAAAAGTAAAACCCAAACACACACATAAATAAAACATTTTTTAATAAAACACTAAAAGCAAATAGATATAATTGATATAAAAAAAAAAATTTCGCGACACCCTTCCTTTAAACATTATAAACACCCCATAAATGACTTCATTCACACAAGTAGACCCGACAAGGTTTTCTTCAAGGGGTATTTTTAGAAAGTCTAGTCTTCTGAAAGTTTCTTGAATAAGATGGAACAAAATAAAATTAGCATTTTTCACACAAAGTATGGACCACAGACAAAATTCATCTCCTTTCACATTCTTCCACTTCTCCCGTGCATGGGGATACCAAATATGTGAGCCTTATTTTTCACATAGAGATGTAGGACGGCGGACGATAGAAGAAGCTTTTTTCACAAATCACCTCTTTTCAAAGCTAGTTTTACAAAACTCAGCATAGTTTCTATAACACTTTCAATATATCTGCTCTTGAAGCAGAGGTCCCAACAATATTCATCTAGGGGTATAATGGGAATTTATTTTTTTGGGTTGCTTAAAATAAGAAATTGCAAGTTTATGCAATTGGAGCTCTCCAGCAGATGAACTTATATATATATACACACAAACTAACTGGTATATATATATATATATATATATACACTACCGTTCAAAAGTTTGGGGTCACCCAGACAATTGGGGGGAGTCACTTGTTGAGAAGGATCTGGGTGTACTTGTAAATCCTAAACTAAATAACAGCATGCAATGTCAATCAGCTGCTTCAAAAGCCAGCAGGATATTGTTATGTATTAAAAGAGGCATGGACTCGCGGGTCGGGGATATAATATTACCACTTTACAAAACATAAGTGAGGCCTCATCTAGAATATGCAGTTCAGTTCTGAGCTCCAGTTCATAGAAAGGATGCCCTGGAGTTGGAAAAAATACAAAGAAGAGCAACGAAGCTAATAAGGGGCATGGAGAACCTAAGTAATGAGGAAGGATTAAAAGAATAAAACCTATTTAGCCTTGAAAAGAGACGACGAAGGGGGGACATGATTAACTTATAGAAATATATTAATGACACATACAAAGAATATTGTGAAACCCTGTCCCAAGTAAAAACCCCCTCAAAAAACAAGGGGGCACTCCCTCCGTCTGGAGAAAAAAAGGTTCAATCTGCAGAGACGACAAGCCTTCTTTACTGTGAGAACTGTGAATGTATGGAATAGTCTACCCCAGTACCTGGTCACAGCAGGGACAGTAGATGGCTTTAAAAAAGGCTTAGACAATTACCTAGAACAAAAAATATTACCTCCTATGTGTAGAAATGTTTCCCTTCCCTTTTCCTATCCCTTGGTTGAACTTGATGGACATGTGTCTTTTTTCAACCGTACTAACTATATAATAAATATACACACACACATATATATATATATATATATATATATATATATATATATATATATATAAACACACACACTACCGTTCAAAAGTTTAGGGTCACCCAGACAATTTTGTGTTTTCCATGAAAACTCACACTTACACTGCTTCTTCTCTAAATAGTTCTTGCATAATTTGGAGGTGTGCTTTGGGTCCTGTTGTAGGATGAAATTGGCTCCAATCAAGCACTGTCCACAGGGTATGGCATGTCGTTGCAAAATGAACTGATAGCCTTCCTTATTCAAAATCCCTTTTACCTTGTACAAATCGCCCACTTTACCAGCACCAAAGCAACCCCAGACCACATCAAATTACATCCACCATGCTTGACAGATGGCGTCAGGTACTCTTCCAGCATCTTTTCAGTTGTTCTGCATCTCACAAATGTTCTTCTGTGTGGTCCAAACACCTCAAACTTCGATTCGTCTGTCCATAACACTTTTTCCAATCTTCATCTGTCCAATGTCTGTGTGCTTTTGCCCATATTAATCTTTTCCTTTTATTATCCAGTCTCAGATATGGCTTTTTCTTTGCCACTCTGCCCTGAAGGCCAGCATCCCGGAGTTGCCTCTTCACTGTAGACGTTGACAATGGCGTTTTGCGGGTACTATTTAATGATGCTGCCAGTTGAGGACCTGTGAGGTGTCTATTTCTCAAACTAGAGACTCTAATGTACTTGTCTTGTTGCTCAGTTGTGCAGCGGGGCCTCCCACTTCTCTTTCTACTCTGGTTAGAGCCTGTGTGTGCTGTCCTCTGAAGGGAGTAGTACACACCGTTGTAGGAAATCATCAGTTTCTTGGCAATTTCTCGCATGGAATAGCCTTCATTTCTAAGAACAAGAATAGACTGTCGAGTTTCACATGAAAGCTCTCTTTTTCTAGCCATTTTGAGAGTTTAATCGAACCCACAAATGTAATGCTCCAGATTCTCAACTAGCTCAAAGGAAGGTCAGTTTTATAGCTCCTCTAAACAGCAAAACTGTTTACAGCGGTGCTAACATAATTGCACAAGGGTTTTCAAGTGTTTTCTAATCATCCATTAGCATTCTAACACAGTTAGCAAACACAATGTACCATTAGAACACTGGAGTGATGGTTGCTGGAAATGGGCCTCTATACACCTATGTAGATATTGCATTAAAAAACAGATGTTTGCAGCTAGAATAGTAATTTAGCACATTAACAATGTATAGAGTGTATTTCTGATTAATTTAATGTTATCTTCATTGAAAAAAACTGTGCTTTTCTTGCAAAAATAAGGAAATTTCTAAGTGACCCTAAACTTTTGAACGGTAGTATATATATATATATATATATATATATATATATATATATATATATATATATAAAATTATATATTCCCTACCTGCCTATTCCAATATCCTAGTAAAGATAGAAAGGTAGATAGATAGAACAAACGATAGATTGATAGATTGCATAGATAGATAGAAATCTATCTATACAAAGAATGTATTATACTGTAACACTGTATTTTTTTTTTACAGTATTATTCCGGGCAGGGCCGGCGTCAGCAACCGGCAAACCCATGCAAGTGTCGGGGCCCACTCCTCTTGGGGGGGGGTCCACTCGGCTGCCGGGTGCTGACGCTGCCGTCGCTAAGGCATCACTGTCCATATATGGACAGTCATGTAAGAAGGAGAGGAGTCCCAGGCAGAGCACTAGCGGCGTGACTACATCGCGCCTGTCTGCAACGAGTCACTCACAGCACAGTGCAGAGGAGAAGGATCCTCCACACGTCATGGGAACGGGGGTAGGTAAGTAATTATATTACTTTTCTATTAGGTACATATGGGGGCATTATACTAGGTATGGGAGCGGTCCTATTGTAGCTGCTGAGGGGGCATAATACTGTATGGGGGGCATTATGTGACAGCTATGGAGGGCATTATACTGTATGTGGCAGCTATGGAGGACATTATACTGTATGGGACAGCTATGGGGGCATTATACTGTATGGTGCAGCTATGGGGGGCATTATACTGTATGTTTGCAGCTATGGAGGGCATTATACTGTATGGGGCAGCTATGGGAGGCATTATACTGTATGGTGCAGCTATGGGCCGCATTATATGGTATGAGGCAGCTATGGGGGCATTATACGGTATGGTGCAGCTATGGGGGCATTATACTGTATGGTGCAGCTATGGGGGGCATTATACTGTATGGTGCAGCTATGGGTGGCATTATACTGTATGTTTGCAGCTATGGAGGGCATTATACTGTATGGGGCAGCTATGGGAGGCATTATACTGTATGGTGCAGCTATGGGGGGCATTATACTGTATGGTGCAGCTTTGGGCAGCATTATATGGTATGTAGCAGCTATGGTGGCATTATAAGGTATGGTGCAGCTATGGGGGGCATTATACTGTATGGTGCAGCTATGGGCCGCATTATACGGTATGAGGCAACTATGGGGGTATTATACGGTATGGTGCAGCTATGGGGGCATTATACTGTATGGTGCAGCTATGGGGGGCATTATACTGTATGGTGCAGCTATGGGAGGCATTATACTTTATGGTGCAGCTATGGGGGGCATTATACTGTATGGTGCAGCTATGGAGGGAATTATATGATATGGGGCAGCTATGGGGGGCCTTATACTGTGGTGGTCAGCTATGGGGGACATTAAACTGTGTAGGGGCAGCTATGGGGGGTATTATACTGTGGGGGCATTCATGGGGTCTGTCGGGCCAGGCATCTGGGCATAGGCATGCGCAGGGGTCTGGTGGTGTTGGGTAGGGGGGCCTAAGCTGAATTCTTGCACCAGGGCCTATGAGCCTTTAGCTACGCCACTCCCAGGCAGAATGCTAGTAGTGCTCTGTTCGGGACTATGGATCTGGGGTTGCCCCTGACAACACTGTCCATATATAGACAGTGACGTCAGGAGCTGTGTGGCACTACATGGGAGGAGGGGGCTGTGTGGCACTACCTGGGAGGGGGGCCTTGTGGCACTATCTACAGAGGGCACTAAATTTATTGGTGTACAAATTGGGGGCCTAACTTCTATATTGGGTCATAAACAGGGCCGAACGTCTATATGGGGGCACAAAGTGACGATTTTTGGCATTTTACTGCCGCCGTGAGTTTCCCCGTAAAGGGGCCCACTAAGTCTGTGTCGCCCAAGGGCCCACATAATCCTGGAGCCGGCCCTGATTCTGGCAGCAATTCTCTCTAAGTCTCTTCTTCTCACACTGAAACAATGTGTGAGGAGATAAAAAGAGGTAGGAGATTTGCTGCCAGAACTTTTAAAATAAAAACAAATGTGATCGCTGTTATAGGTTTTCACAGCGATCACATGTTCAGGGACCATCAGATTGGTCCCTGATACTCTGCCCAGTGCCCAGAGCTGTTGGTAACGGTGCCCAGTGTTGTGACGGTCCGGACGCATGTGCAGTATGTGTGGCAACATGCCGCTTTCATCTCACGGCACAGCGAGCTTCCGCCAGGTGTATGGCGCAGGCGCCGGGGCCGGTATCAGGTGCACATTGTGCTGGCCTTGGCGCATGCTCACTGCACAGGAGCGGACGCCGACTTGTGCCACACTGCTTGTCCAATGGTGCATTGAGAGGGGTAAGTGCGCCTTAGGGTGCATACTATTGCACTAATTACTAAAACTTATTGACGATACTAATATGACCACATTCTTACACACAAATGAACCCCTGAGGAAGCCACATTGTGGCGATATGCGATGGGCTTACAATCCCCTTTTCCCCTCATGGTTCAGGACTAGGATATGCTGGTTTGATGCAACATTTCTTTGCTACATGTCTCATACATAGAACGCATATTGAGGGGTTTAGGTGGGTGAGAGGGGGTTTCTAGTGTTTGCCACTTATCAGGGTGCCCCCCCTCCTAGAGATTTTTGTTTAACATTTTTATGCTATTTTTAAATGTTTTTATTATCTATGTGGTGTATTAACTTTAGATAAATATAATTGTTTGTTACTTATAAAGTCATTTCATGGTATCTTTTTTGCCTCATATACATACCCATTCGGTGCTTTGTGTTTCATACTGTGGTTTTCAGGGTGTCACAATATTTATGCAGTGCCCGCCGGTGATTTGTATAAAGCGTGGGCACAGGGCTGTGTGCACGCGATTGCGTGCACACTATATTTTACATTGAAATTCATGTGACCGCTGTGATTGGTTGTCACAGCGATCACATGTTCAGGGACCAAAAGATTGACCCCTGACACTCTGCCCAGTGCCCAGGGCTGTTAGCAACAGCCAGGGCACAGGGCTGTGTGAACGCGATCGCGTGTGCACACTCTCTGAAGTGCCGCCGTAATTAGTCTAAACGGCGGACTTCAGAGACCTTGACCGCTGGACGTAAAAATACAGCCAAGAACCTGTTAAGGACGCAGCCTAGTTTTGGCCTTAAAGGGAACCTGTCACCAGCATTTCACCTATTAAACCAGCAATACCTGGTGTTAGTGGGTGAAAAATAATTTCTATATAACCTAGAATTGTCTTTTTAGTCGGCTCTATAGCTTTAGTATTCAGTTTTTTACCGTATGCTAATGAGCACAAAAGGGTCATATCTTCGTTTGAAAAGAGTCAAATCTTCGTTTGAAGAGAGTCATATCTTCATTCCTCAGGTCTTTCCGAGTTTCCCCCTGCCTCCTTACTTTTGATTTACAGCTCCTCGCCTTCCCCAGTACACAAAATCATGTGCTTGTTCATTGATGTCCTCTTCTGGTGTGTGTGCGCACAATGGGACACCGGATTATTACGATAAAAGGCGCAAAATGTTTGCAGACCGTTATTTACAGTCGGAGGAGGAGTTTAGGAAAGGGGATAACGGCAATGAACTATTGATAGCAGCGGCCAGTGAGGGGTAAGTAAAGTTCAATAGGTGAAATGCTGGCGACAGGTTCCCTTTAAGGCTCAGAGCCCATTTTTCAAATCTGACATATTTCACTTTATGTGGTAATAGCTTCAGAATGCTTAAACCTATCTAAGCAATTCCGAGATTGTTTTCTCGTGAAACATTGGGCTTTATGTTAGTCGTAAAATTTGGCTGATATATTCATTGTTTATTTGTGAAAAAAAATAAAAAATTTAGAGAAAATTTGAAAGAAATAGAATTTTTCAGAATTTAAATGCACCTGCTTGTAAGACAGAGGGTTATACCACCCAAAATAGTTACTATTTCAGATATCCCATATGTCTACTATATTTTGGCATCATTTTTTTTGAACATTCTTTTATTTTTCTAGAAGGTTACAAGGCTTAGAACATAAGCAGCAATTTCTCATATTTTGAATAACATTTCATAAGCCTCCTTTTTTTAGGTACTAGTTCAGTTCTGAAGTGGCTTTGAGGGGCCTATATATGAGGAACCCCCATCAAACACCCCATTTTAGAAACTAGACCCCTCAAAGTATTCAAAACAGCATTTAGAAAGTTTATTAACCCTTTAGGTGTTTCACAGGAATTTACAGCAAAGTAGAGGTGAAATTTACAAATTAAATTTTTTTGTCAGAAATCCTATTTATTTCTGAGAAACAGAATGTTTTACCAGAGAAACGCAACTCAATACTTATTGCCCAGATTCTTCACTTTTGAGAAATATCCCACATGTGGCCTGTGTGTGATAATGGACTGAAGCACCGACCTCCGAAGCAAAGGAGCACCTAGTGGATTTTGAGGCCTCTTTTTCATTAGGCAACATGTCCGGTTTGAAGTGGTCTTGTGGTCCCAAAACAGTGGAATCCCCCCAAAAGTGACCCTATTTGGCAAACTACACCCCTCAAGGAACTGATCGAGGAGTATGGTGGGCATTTAGAGCCCGCAGGTTTTTTTTATGCATTTTGTGGAATTAGGCTGTGCAATTGAAAATCAAATTTTTCAGATAAAAGGTACAAATTTTTAATTTTGACAAGGAATAAAGGAGAAAAAGAACCCCAACATTAGTAAAGCAATTTCTCCCAATTACGGCAATACTATATTATAAACTGCTGGTTGGACAAACGGCAGGGCTCAGAAAGGCAGGAGTGCTATTTGGCATGTAGATTTTGCTGGCTTGTTTTTTGGGCGCCATGTCGCATTTGCAGAGCTTCTAAAGTACCAGTACAGGGGAAACCCCTTAAAAGTGACCCGATTTTGGAAACGAGACCCCTTGAAAAATTCATTGTAGGTTTCATGGGGTGCATGCGACTTTTGATCCGTTTTTATTCTATTTATAAGAGGTGTGGTGACTAAAAAACAGCAATTCTACTATTGTTTTCTATTCTATTTGTTTTACAGCATTCACCGTGCGCTATAAATTACATTCTGCGGGGCGATATGATTACAGCGATACCATATGTTTATCGTTTTTTTATGTCTTATGGCGTTGCATGATAAAATACTTTTTATAAAAAATCATTTACTTTTTGTGTTGCCATATTCTAAGAGCCATAACTTTTTATTTTTCCTTCAAGAAAGCCGTGTGAGGGCTTGTTTTTTGCGTAACGAACTGTAATTTTTAGGTACATGTGACTTTTTGATCTCTTTTTATTCCATTTTTTGGCAGGTGAAGTGACAAAAAATTGTGATTCTGGTATGGTTTATTATTATTTTCTTTTATGGCGTTCACCGTGCGTGATAAATAACTAAATACTTTGTCGTTCAGGTTGTTACGGACACGGCAATACCAATTATGTATAGTTTATGTGTTTATTTCTTTTAATTAATAATAAAGGACTGATCAGGGAAAAAGGGGGATTTTTACTTTTAAAACTTTTTTTTTTACACACCTGTTTTTTTACTTTGTCCCACTGGGGGACTTGAAGGCATGAGGCCCTGATCGCAATTCTAATACCCTGCACTACGCATCACTGCACTACATGCGTAGTGCAGCGTATTACAGCTGTCAGCTACTCGCTGACAGCAAGCATAGTTGGTCCTGACTTTGTCAGGACCAACTAGGCTTCCGTAGATGGTAAAGCCGGAAGCCATTATTAAGCTTCCGGTTGCCATAGCAACAATCGTTGCCCACTATCATTTATCGGGCCTTCGATGGTGGTTTAACCCCTAAGATGCCGCGATCACTATTGAACACGGCTTCTAAGGGGTAACTGATTCATCCACTTTTTGGTTTCGTTTTTACATCTTTTACCGTGCGGTAAAAATCATAACTTAACTTTATTCTGGGGCTCAATACGATTACAGTGATACCAAATTTATATAGGCTTTTTATATATTTTACTACTTTTATACAGAAAAATCTATTTGTTTAAAATAAAAATGTTTTAGTTCACCATATTCTGATAGCCATAACGTTTTAATTTTTTTTGCAGATTAAGCGGTGTGAGGGTTTATTTTTTTGCAGGAAGAGCTGTTGTTTTTATTGGTACATACAACTTTTTGATCACTTTTTATTACATACTTTTTGACAGCTAAGGTGACCAAAAAACAGCGATTTTGATGTTTTAATTCTTTTCTCTTTTACGGCGTTCACCATGCAAGTTAAATAATGGTATATTGTAATAGTTCAGACTTTTACAGACTGCTGCAATACCAGTTTTGTTTATTTTTTTATTTTTACATTAGTTTAGATGAAAAAGAAGAAAATAATTTTTTTTGAGCTTTTAACATATATATATATTTTTCACTAATAATAACTTTTTTTTTACACACTCTATTAGTCCCCGTAGGGGACTTGAAGCAGTGATCACAGGCAGGGCTTAACAGAGACAGACTGAAGGCAGTCCTGGGGGCCTTCATTAGCCCCCTGGGGTGACATGACAACTATCGGCACCCCACGATCGCATCGTTGGGGGGGCTGATGAGTTGTCAGAGGGTGCTTCCACCTCTTTTTAATGCCGCAGATGCTGCAGTCGTGATTGATAGCAGCTTTAGAGGGGTTAAACGGCCAGGAACAGCGCACTCGCTGTTCCTGGCTGTTATTTTCGGGTGTCAGCTGTAAAGTACAGCTGACACCCACAGCAGATAAAGCGAGCTCAGCTAGATACATCACCCCCTGCACGACAACGTGCTATTACATCGTAGTGCGCAAAAAGGTTAAAAGTGCTACATAACTAACTAATGTCTTACATGCCAATACATTTATACATACAATCCATATCACTTTATATTTGTTTTCTATGGCATTTTAATGTAAGAAAGGACAAACTGTTAACCCCTTGGCACACGAGGACGCAACTGTACATCCTGGCGAGAGGTTACTTTCCTCACCCGGAGGTACAGTTTTTGAAACGTTCCGTCAGTCACTGAACCCATAATAGCGGTCCAATCTTTACAGATCTGTAGCAGCGGTCTATTGCCGGAGATTGCTGTGATTGTTGGGTCTGTTCAGACCCATCAATCACAGTGCGTTTTCACCAAGGGCGGGTGAAAAACAACAGTCTCAGGCTCTGATCTCTTAGTAGGTGAAGAGAAGTTGAAGAGATCAGAGGCTGTGTTATTTTGTGTGCCACACACAATGTTAAAAACAGAATTAACGGCTTCCACGGCTCTCATCTCCAGCTCCCTGTTCCCAATGACCCCACCACCTCCCAGTGTATAAGGGAGAATATATATTTTTTTCATCATAAATCACTAAAAATAATAATTAGATTTAGTTCTTAGGTAGTTGTCTAGCTCATCTACGTCAATTTGTCACGTCAGTTAGTCAGCATCATCTGTCACGTCAGTTTGTCAGTGTCAATCCGTTGCGTCAGTTGTCAGTGTCAATCTGTAGCGTCCGTGTCAGTCTGTCGCGTCACTTGTCAGTCCGACAGTGTCAATCCGTCACTGTCAATTAGTCTCGTCGCTTGTCAGACAGAGTCAATCCGTTGTGTTAGTTGTCAGTTCGTCAGTGTCAATCAGTAGCATCAGTTGCCAGTTCGTAACCGTCAATCTGTCGCGTCACTTGTCAATCCGTCAGTGTCAATCAGTCACTGTCAATTAGTCGTGTCACTTGTCAGCATTAGTCAGTGAGCTTGTCAGTCCATGAGATTGTCAGTTAGTAAGTGCTACTAAGTGTTATAAAAAAAAATAAAAAATTGTGTTGGTCAGTGTTAGGCCGTAGCCGCAATGACGGCCTGTGATTACGGGCATTGACGGCCGCAGACAGTCACCTGCTTTTGCGGGCCATTTTCCCATTATAAAGTATGGGAGCATGTTCCGTAAAATCCATAAAATGGACATGTCCTGGTCTTTGCGGGTCATTTCTACAGCCAGGACACCTTCCTGTATACGGGAAGGTGTCCATAGGCCATAGAAATGAATGCATCAGTATTTTGATCCGCAATCCGTAATTGCAGATCAAATTTACGGTCGTGCGCATGGGGCCTTAATGTTTAGTGTTTTATGTGAAAAAACCCCCCAAAAAAACATCTTTGTTATACAACTGTTTGTTACAGTTCAAATCTATGTGTGTGTGTGTGTGTGTGTGTGTGTGTATATACACTACATATATATATACACACACATTTAAAAAATGGCAGCGAGACGTTACACCACTGAAGAGGCGTATGCCATGATCGCGTCTGATACAGAATCAGCGAGCGATGCTGAACTAGAGTTCATTCTCTCGCCCTCCTCCAGTGGCAGTGAGGAACCGCCTCGTAGTCGCAGGAGGGTTAGTGCCCAGGTTCTGCCTGTTCCTGGAACTGCCATTTTGCCCAACCCTGATACTGCTGGTATTGATTGGTCACCCCCATTCAATTACATCCCCCAAATCTCAGAATTTACTGCTGTGGCAGGAATTCACATGCAGAAGTGCTTCCTGTAATGGGCTTATTTAAATTGTTCTTTACAGACAATTTGATCCAGCTTATAGTGGACCAAACCAACATTTATGCCTATTAATTTATTTCAGAACACCTCAACTACTTTCATGCACAGCCCAATTGGTGGCAACCAACCAATTGTGCAAAAATATTGGCGGTTAACCCTCAACATGGGTCTCACTAAAAAGCCCGAAGTGAGATCCTACTGGTCCACAGACATTTTGTATCACTGTCCTCTGTACTGCAATACAATGATCAGACCCCACTTTGAGGCCCTCCTTAAATTTATTCACTTTAGTGACAACTCCCAATTCCCCCCCATGATCACCCCAATTTTGATAGACTTTTTATAATTAGGCCCTCATTATTTTTTTCCAAAATTTTCATCAATCTACACTCCCAAAAAAGAAATCTCGATCGATGAATCCCTGGTGCACTTCAATGGCAGGCTGAAGTTTCGCCAATATTTGCCCAATATGTGCGCCAGGTACGGCATCAAGGTCTACAAGCTGTGTGAATCTGAGACCAGATACACACATCCTTTCCAGATTTATGAGGGGAAGGACAGGACAATTCAGCCCCCGGGCCGTCCATCGTAGATAACGACCAGTGGGAATATAGTGTGGGACCTCCTGCACCCACTATTTGATCAGGGGTACAACTTGTACTTGGACAACTGGTACACAAGTGTACCCCTGTTCAAATGTATTCTAGACAAAAAATAGTGGCGTGTGGGACAGTGCAAAAAAATCAGAGGCACCAGGGATCCTGTGTCTCAAATCTAGATACAAAAAAAGATGGCTGTATGCTGTCAATTATGCACACAGGCTTCATCATGGATGACCCCTGCCCACTCAAGTGGATTCACATCATCCATGATGAAGCCTGTGTGCATATAGGCATATAATAATTTCATGGGGGTTTGATCTGAATGATCAGGTTTTAAAACCGTATAGTGCCATGAGAAAAAGTAAAATCTGGTACAAGAAATTGGCATTGTACCTTGTCCAGGTGGCACTATACAATTCTTTTTTCATTTTTCGAAAAGCTGGCCACCTGCGTACAAACTTGGAATACCAAGAAAAAAATATCTAAATTATTTTGCTTGGAGACAAGGTGGGGGAAACTTCTGCTGCTCCAAGTAATGTTTCGAAAATAGTTACTGGGTAGCACTTTCCAAGTGAAGTGCCTGCCACAGCAAAAAAACGCTGTGCACAAAAAAGGTGCCGTGTCTGCACTAAACCGTGTATCCGAAAGGATACCATATATCAGTGCAACACTTGTCCATCCAAACCCGGACTCTGCATGAAAGACTACCACCGCATTTACCACACCTAGCTGAATTAAAAATTTGATACTTTTGAAAACCCCACCCCCTCCCTTTATCCAGGGGTGAACCTAGCCCCTTTGCTGCCTGAGGCGAACTATAGAAAGGCGCCCCCCCCCCCACAAATCTATCCAAGTAACCACAGCTGGACGTTCTGACTTTCTGCTGAGTTCAGCGGCCCAGCGCGGATGGCATGATGCAGTGACGTAATCGCGCTAGGCCGCTGTCGTCAATAGCGTGCTCTTGGACTGTTATAGACCGCAGGCCTAAACCAGTCTGTGGTCTACGAGAGAAAACGGTGGGGCAGGGAGCCAACGGCCCAGGGCTGGCTGGCATATTTTAGCCTGGAGGCAAGCACACAGAACTTTCCCAAGAGTAGTGGCCCATTTTGGGGGCATTGTGCAATTGCTGAGTTTGTCCTCCCTAACACCACCGCTATAGAACTGCTACATGTCAATGGAAAAATCTTCCACCAGAGGAAAAATTTTTTCCCAATAGTGGAGTAAAAGAAAGCTTTACCCTAGCCTGGGACCTCATATTGTGCCATGTGGAAAAAAATTTCCCTCTGGCGAAAGACTTTTCAGTTGACAGGTAGCAGAGTCTGAAGGGGAATTATTATTATTTTTTTTTTACCTCTAGATCAGTGGTTCTTAACCTGGGTTCGATCGAACCCCAAGGATTCGGTGAGTCAGTCTCAGGAGTTCGGCGGAGGTCAAGACACATATCCGACTCATATGATTCGTGATGACACGGCCCGCTTGGCCCCCATCTTGGCTTTGTACCCATCAACAAACTGATCCTCACAGCATCGTACAAAGTTGCTTACCTGATCTGCAAGCATGGCAAACCACACACCATTGGTGAAACACTCATAAAACCAGCTGTGTTGAAGATGGCGAATATCATGCTGGGAAAAGAGGCTGAAGTTAAGTTATCCCAAATTTCTCTTTCAAATGACACCATCAGCGACAGAATAGAGGACATGAGCAAAGACATCTTGACTCAAGTAGTTGCATATCTGATTTCAAGCCCGGCAAAATTCAGCCTTCAGCTCGACGAGACCACAGACGTTTCCAATCTAAGCCCGCTTGCTGTATTCATGCGCTATGTGAAAGATGACGTGATAAAGGAAGATTTTTTATTTTGTAAGCCTCTTACAATAACAACTAAGGCAGCCGATGTGAAGAAACTTGTGGATGACTTTTTCAAAGACAACAATCTTTCGTGGGATATGGATTCTGCCGTTTGTTCGGACGGAGCTCCAGTCATGCTGGGAAGAAAGTGATGTTGATGCACGGTTCATTTTGTGCACCAGTAAAATATATACCTATGTTTTGAATTTGAAAAAATCATATTTTATTTTTCCAATTAAGAAGGGTTCGGTGAATGCGCATATGAAACTGGTGGGGTTCAGTACCTCCAATAAGGTTAAGAACCACTGCTCTAGATTCTAGTGCATTGCAGGGGAGAAGGAAAGTGTATATTTTTTTATTTTTCATACTTTTTTCTTTTCCCGGTTGGTTCCAATGGACCATTTGGACTACGCCGTAGATTTATTTGACTACTTTGATGATCTATGTTTTTGTTTTTTTAAATAAAATGGTGAAAGCGGGTTGTGTGAGGGAGTATTTATTTCAATTAAAAAAAAGTTCTTATGTTCATGTGTTTTTTTAATACATTATTACCGCCAGTGTAATGGCCGCTATCTGATTGACAGCATCCATTACTAAGGCTGGGGTTTACTGTTAACCAGTAAAAACGCTAGCACCAACCTCCCATTATTACCCCGGTACCCAACGCCACCAGGGGTACCGGGAAGAGCCGGGTACAATCCAATACCTGAACATATGAAGCGACGGCCGGGCACCGTCATCCCTTCAGATGGTTGGGTCCTGGATCGTACCTGGCTCTTCCTGTTACCCCTAATAGCGGTGGGTACTGGGGTAATAATGGGAGGTTGGTGCTTGCCTTTTTATTGGTTAACAGTAAACCCCAGCCTTAGTAATGGATGCTGTCAGACAGCGGCTATTACGAAGATGGTAATAAAGTATAAAAAAAAAAGACGTACTATTTTTTTAATTGAAATAAAAACTCCCTCACATAACCCTCTTACCATTTTATTTAAAAAAATGTAGATCATCAAAGTAATCCAACAAATCTACGACGATGTCCAAATGGTCCAGCGGAACCTGCAAAACAAAACATAACCAGTATGAAAAATAAAAATACTTATACTCACCTACTGCTGTCTTCTCCCCTGCGCTGCAATAGAAACTAGAGGTCAATGAACTGTAGTTCCTATTGTGGCACCCGGGACCTAGAGATCCGGCAGAAATATTAATCGTTATTAATAATTCTGATGCATCTGGGAGGTCCCGTGCACCAGAAAATGCTAATGCAGGGACTCCTAAAGTGACGGAAGAGTCCCTGTATTAGCTACGTGACCAGGGTTACTAGCAGTCACATTGAAGTGTTAGGTAAGGGCTTATTCAGACGAACGGGATATACGTCTGTGATTTTCACGCGCGTCGCACGGACCTATGTTAGTCTATGGGGCCATGCAAACAGTCCGTGATTTTTACGCAGCGTGTGTCCGCTGCGTAAAACTCACGACATCTCCGTTCTTTGTGCGTATTACGCACATCACGCACCCATTGAAGGAATGGGTGCGTGAAAATCACGCGCAGCACAGTGAAAAGTATGAATGAAAACAGAAAAGCACCACGTGTTTTTCTGTTTACAAACATACAAACAGAGTGTCATAATGATGGCGGCTGCGCGAAAATCACACAGCCACGCATCATATGCTGATGACACACAGAGCTGTTAAGTGCCTTTTGCGCGTGCAAAACGCCGCATTTTTTGCGCGCGCATAACGCACAGGCTCGTCTGAATCCGGCTTAAGAGTGTGGGGCAGGAGGAGGCAGCAATTCAAATGAATTGACGGGCGGTCCTGCATTCACAGCAGGCAGGGCCTGGCAATTCATTTCAATTGACAGACAACTCCTGCGATGATGCAGTGGCTGTCGCTCTTAGATAAAATGGCGCCCGTCTTCCCCCTAGAAGCGAGGGTCGCTGTGGGTCCCTGTGAATGGTACATGCCACGGTTCAATGCTAAAATGGCTCCAGCAGGAGATAGGAAAGTAGGGATGGCAGCCAACCCTATGCCCTGAGTGCGCCATATAGCACCTGTGTATGTGTCATGCAGAAACAATATACAGATGCTAATAAAGATGGCTGCCCCATCTTTATTAGTACAAATATATGAATAAATACAGTTACATTAGGGAACATTAAAATAGTTAGAAAAAATAGGCTCATAACTTAGGGGTAAGTTCACACAGAGTTGTTTGCAGGCAGAAAATTCTGCCTCAAAATTCTGTTTGGTATTTTGAGGCAGATTTTGATCTGCCTGCACGCCGTTTGCCGTGCTTTTCACTCGTGCCCATTGAGCGCAACGGGCAAAAATGCAGCGAAATACACTTTCTCTGCCCCCATTGATATCAATGGGAGGAAAGAGACGTAAACGGCCAAAGAAAGGGCATGTTTTTTCCCGCGAGACGGTTTTTCCGATCGTGGGAAAAAAACCGCCTCCGCCTCCCATTGAAATCAATTTCGACCGTTTTTTGGCGCGTTTTCCTACTCGGTTTCCACGTCAAAAAATCTCTTTGAACTGACCCTTAAAGTGTAATTAAACTTTAAATAAAACTTTTGACATGTCATAGTAATATTTCAGAAGTTTTGATCATTGGGGGTCTGAGCACTTAGCACTCCCCGATCGCTAAAACGAAACAGCAAAAGTGCTCAGGTGAGCGTTGTGCCGCTTCGTTTCTTATTGGCTTTCGTGTGTGTGTGTATATATATATATATATATATATATACACATATTGCGCACACACACATATACGTACATACATACATACGTTACACGCACACACACACACACACACACACACACACACACACACACACACACACACAATATGGCTTCATGCACACGACCGCACTGGTTAGTTGTGCATTGGTGTATCATTAGGATTCACGGATCCACAACAATTCACCATTATTGGAAAAATCCGGACCGTAAAATTACTTGTCTTGAGTTTTTGCGGTCCGGATTTGCAGCCCCCATACGGATCAGTGTAAACCACGGTCGTGTGCATAGGGCCATAGAAATGAATGGATCCGCAATTTATCCGCAAATATACAGATAAATTACAGATGAGAAAAAACGGTCATGTGCATGAGGCCATACTGTACGTACGTACACACTCTGATACATACACAAATATATATATATATATATATATATATATATATATATATATATATATACATACACACATACACTAGATACACAAACATTACACATACAGTACGTACATTACATACTCGTGTGTGTGTGTGTGTGTATATATATATATATATACACACACACACACACACACACACTAGACACACATACATTACACATACAGTACACACTACACATACAGTAAAGACATTACATCCTCATGTATGTATATATATATATATATATATATATATATATATATATATATATATATATATACATACATTACACATACAGTACATACAGTACACAGGCCGTTGGCAGGCCGGCTCTGCCCACAATCACGGGCAGTGATTTTGGGCACAGCCATGTGCATGAGGCCTAAGTTGATGTTGACTCCTTTTATGGACTCTTACTTGTATTGTTATAACTGATAGGGCCATCAACCTCTTCAAATATCCAGCTTCTCATCCTTTTCTCTCTCCCTTCTTTTCTTTCTTTTTTTCCTTCACCACCCCCACCCCCACTCTCCTCCTACTTCCTCATCTCCCTTCTGTTTGTTCTTTGTTTGTCTTGGTCAGAGTCTTAAAGAGGCTCTGTCACCAGATTATAAGTGCCCTATCTCCTACATAATCTGATCGGCGCTGTAATGTAGATAACAGCAGTGGTTTTTATTTTGAAAAACGATAATTTTTGAGCAAGTTATGAGCAATTTTAGATTTATGCGAATTAGTTTCTTAATGACCAACTGGGCGTGTTTTTACTTTTTACCAACTGGGCGTTGTGAAGAGGAGTGTATGACGCTAACCAATCAGTGACCAATCAGCGTCATACACTTCTCATTGTTCCAGCCCATTGTTACACTGTGATTGTGCAGTGAAAGAAGCTGGGCTGGAAAAATGAGTTGTATGATGCTGATTGGTCAGCGTCATACACTTGTCTCCACAACGCCCAGTTGGTAAAAAGTAAAACACGCCCAGTTGGTCAGTAAGAAACAAATTAGCATAAATCTAAAATTGCTCATAACTTGCTAAAAAAATGATCGTTTTTCAAAATAAAAACCACTGCTGTTATCTACATTACAGCGCCGATCAGATTATGTAGGAGTTAGGCCACTTTTAATTTGGTGACAGAGCCTATTTAACTATGGTTACTCTTTATTCTTCAAAAACATGCCAAACTAGGCTCTGTAATATATATTGTTTATTATATAAGAATATTTAATGCACTTTATACTGGCTTCTGGTTTGAAACAGATGTAGTACTCTGACCAAGAATGTGTGCTTTTTTGTGTGTCACTGACTGGTACGAGTCGGCAATGGTACATTTGTGTGGTTTGTTATTAAATATTTATATTAAAATTCTAAGAAGCCCCATAGACTGTACTATATACGCTCAAGTGTTTTCATACTTCCCATAGATTTCAATAGAGGGAACCGTGCACAATTGTGGTATCTCCATTGAAGTATATAGAGAATCTGGCAGCTGGGAATTGGCAAATGGGGGTCAGAAAACCCCATTCTCCCAAAAACGTATAGTCCCAGAGATGGGACGCACACTTTTCAGGCATTTATAGCGCATAATATTGACAGAAGATGGGAATTAAAAAATATAAATGAATACTATAGTAATATATGTCACTGATAACCAGGGTAATATGTTGTACTTGTCATAGTACTTTGTGCTTTCAATGATCTACAGTATTTGCTTTGACCATATTTCTACAATTTTCTGGATCTAAATAAAGAGTGAGAAAATAATATGCAGACATAAAAGGAGTTGTCCGATTTAGAAAACACATTTTCAAAAATAATATTAGAGAACTCTGAATAAATAGATAGGGGTCTCCTATTTAGGATCATTACCTATTCGGGCATGATCACACGTGGCGTATTTCTGCAGACACTGTCCGCATCAATGCCGCACATAATCTGCTTTGCAGATTCCTTTGTGCCTTTGCCTAAAATGTGAAGGGAAATGCTGCAGATTAATCTTTGCAAATTCAGGGGAAGAGTACATCCTGCTCTCTTTTAAAACATTCTATCTCAGTCTGGCTATAGACCTCGAAACACATAGGTCCAGCCAGAATGATGAAATATCCAGTTCGTGAAAGCAATCCGCAACGCAACACACATAACATCTGCGGATTTCATTGCATAATTTTGCAACTCCATTGAAGTCAATGGAGAAATTTCGCCACAAGTACACATCAAGTCCGCAACAGCCAGTGTATGCTGCGGACACCAAATTCCACACCGCAGCCTATGGTCCGCAGCGTAGCTGTCCGCTACGTCTGCACGAAGATAACTAAAAAGGTGTGGAAACCAATGGACAGACTGTCTGCTGCGGATTTTCAGTGCGGACTGTCCGCAGCAGAATTCCACAGCAATTCCGCCACGTGTGAACATGCCCTTAGTCAGAGCAGAGATTGGCTACAAAGAGTGTCTCTCACTTTGAAGGACGGGAGATAAGTAGAGGAGACCTCCACTTTTTAATTGTTAAATTAAAATAAATTTGGTTTTCCCTCCATGCTCAGGTGTACACCACCTATTGAATTGTAGAATTGATAGGAAAGGGGAGAGGAGGAAAAGGAGCGTGGAGGGTTAAAAGTCGCCTTCAATTATAATATATTGATACCGACTGGAATAGGAACAGAAAGATTATGTTGTGCAATGTCCCCTATTTGTTATTGCCACGTTGTAAAGTAATAATAAATTGTTACAATGTGTAGTTGCGACTTATATCTGATTCAACAAAGTAGAAAATCTATTGGTTACATTCACTACTTTGGTGAGATTAAAAGAGGTAGTGCTGCAAAGATAATAAGTATGTGTGAAATTCCTTGCATAGGCACTCCGCAAGAGGTTATATTCAGATTCTGTGAGCAGCTGCGTATTGCCTGAATGCGTTTTTGGTCTTATTCCAATTAGTTAATTGGTTATACTAAGGTGCAATTCGGACTGTAAATTATGATGATAAGCAATTGGTTTGCTAGTGCGTTTTATATGCAACGCTATTGTTTCAATCCTCGTTGGATATGCACCTCGGTCAGCATTGTAAGTTAAATAGTATCTACCATAATCAACTGCCTTCAATCAGGCGGCAGTCTGCACAGATAGACAAGCTCTGTTTAAATTGTGAGCATTACTTGATAAATTCAATTATAAAATTTGCTGGTTGTTTGCTCCAGCAAATAATCAGGATGTAAGCTTGTCAGAGCCACGGCAGCTCAGTAGCCTGTGATGATATTATCACCACGTTCGTTCGTTCCCCTTGTGTGCGGAGCGAACTGACAGCTCAACACCCTGTAGTGATGTTACCACTACCTCCGTTCATTCCGAGTTTGCAATGGACGAACTAATTGCGGTAAGATTAGATTTTTAAATTTTCTATTACTAATCTTGCCCTCTATAGTCGATAATCTTTCCCTATTACCAGGGTCGGTATAGTCCCGACGCGCGTTTCACTGAACTAAGTCAGCTTCTTCCGGGGGCGGGAGCATTTTGTTTCTGGAGCTACTTAAAGCCCAGAAATTGATTGACATTGAGTATAGCCAATCAATTGCAGGGTGATTTGTTACACTGTTTCTATTGTGAAGGGAACTACGATTGTATCCCTATCAGTAGTTACAAAACTAACTCATTCCATACAGGATTCACCTCAGCGATGTTTTAGTGGATTGACTAAATTCTATTAATATTTGTTTGTATGTCTAAATCATTCGGACATGTTGTGTTGAATCGTATCACTTCTTATACTGTATGTTATTCAATAAATTTCGAAGTAATATGCTACTAAAATATATTCGGGCTTTACTTATTTTATTATTAGACCTACAAAATCTTTATTTTTGTTTTTTATTTTTTATTTTGTATATTAAATATTATTTAAAGTATTTTTAATATAAATTTATTATTTTTTGTGATTTTTATTTTTATTATTTATTATTTTTAATGTTTTTGAAAGATTTTTGGGGTATTAAGTAATTTTTATATTTATTGTTTCTGGTAATTTCTTAACCCTTATAAGTAAAGTTCATATACCTTTTCTGCTAGTTCTTAGTAAAAACATGTATGTATATTACAACATACATCCTTGAGAGGAATTGTCCCAAAATTGAGTCTACCTCAAATAGCAGATAGCTAGAATTCCATGTATGTTAATATAGAATGATTTCATATGAGTAACATCACTATTTGTCAATCCCTTGATTGTTATCTCATTAATATTCCAGAGGTTCAAACCTCTGCAATTCTTAGTTTCCTGAGACATGTTTCCCATGTACTCTTTTAGTGGGTATTCCTTGAGATTATGGCATTTTATTGCACACAATCAAGCAGGATCTCCTAATTGTTTTAATTTTATTTAGAACTTCTTATAATATACAGTTGGCTTAGGACAGCATGTAATAACACATGTTGCATGCTAGTTATTTGGGAAATTGTGCTTATTGGGAATACGGTGAAAAGCGGAGTGTCACTTCTTTAGAGAAAGCAGCCAAAATTGAAGGATTCATTTAATCCATGTGGGCTCACAGAGTTCATGTTAAAAATCCACTTACTCTCTTCTTTTAGCAACAAAGAATCGACATCCCCACCTCTGATTCCCGTGGTGAGGTGGCAAATGGCCCAGCCCGATAACTCTTTAAAATTAAGATTATGGCTGTGTTTGAAGTGTCTGGCCACTGGTGTTGGTTGAAACAGTTTATTTTGTTTTTTTGTCTCCATTTCCACCTTGTCATAATTTCTTATGCTACCAATATGTTCCCTTATTCTCGTTTTGAGATCTCTCTTGGTTTTTCCCACGTAGTGTAGGTTACACGTGCATTTAAGGACATATATCACCCCCTTGGTGGCACAGGTGATGTGTTCCCGAATTTTGTAGTGATCTCCTTTTCCATTCTTAAAACCCTGCTTTTTTATCAGGATTTGACAGGCTGTACATAGGCCGCATGGATAGAACCCTGGGTATTTTTGTTGTTTCTTTTTTATGCAATCCCTCGAGAAATGACTTTTTACAATGTGTTGTTCTATGGTGTTACTTTTTCTGTAATCTAATCTTACCGCAATTAGTTCGTCCATTGCAAACTCGGAATGAACGGAGGTAGTGGTAACATCACTACAGGGTGTTGAGCTGTCAGTTCGCTCCGCACACAAGGGGAACGAACGAACGTGGTGATAATATCATCACAGGCTACTGAGCTGCCGTGGCTCTGACAAGCTTACATCCTGATTATTTGCTGGAGCAAACAACCAGCAAATTTTATAATTGAATTTATCAAGTAATGCTCACAATTTAAACAGAGCTTGTCTATCTGTGCAGACTGCCGCCTGATTGAAGGCAGTTGATTATGGTAGATACTATTTAACTTACAATGCTGACCGAGGTGCATATCCAACGAGGATTGAAACAATAGCGTTGCATATAAAACGCACTAGCAAACCAATTGCTTATCATCATAATTTACAGTCCGAATTGCACCTTAGTATAACCAATTAACTAATTGGAATAAGACCAAAAACGCATTCAGGCAATACGCAGCTGCTCACAGAATCTGAATACAACCTCTTGCGGAGTGCCTATGCAAGGAATTTCACACATACTTATTATCTTTGCAGCACTACCTCTTTTAATCTCACCAAAGTAGTGAATGTAACCAATAGATTTTCTACTTTGTTGAATCAGATATAAGTCGCAACTACACATTGTAACAATTTATTATTACTTTACAACGTGGCAATAACAAATAGGGGACATTGCACAACATAATCTTTCTGTTCCTATTCCAGTCGGTATCAATATATTATAATTGAAGGCGACTTTTAACCCTCCACGCTCCTTTTCCTCCTCTCCCCTTTCCTATCAATTCTACAATTCAATAGGTGGTGTACACCTGAGCATGGAGGGAAAACCAAATTTATTTTAATTTAACAATTAAAAAGTGGAGGTCTCCTCTACTTATCTCTAAACCAATTTGTGTCCTGCTTGGATACTTCTTGATCCTCCATTTAGGGTGATTAATGTGAATCCATGGCTACTTACAATATAGTGGATAAAATCAAAGAACGACAAAACAAACAACTATCATCAGTACACAATTTATTCTCAGCAGAGGATGTACTAACAAATGAAGTGGATAACCCTAATTTAGACATTTCATCACTTTTGAAACAATTTAAGGACTTAACGCTACAACAAACTCAAGCCTGGTGGACCAAGTCCACACTAGAGCAATATCTGTCTTTAAATCTGATTACTAGAGGTTTGAGAATACCGCTATTCCCAAGCTATGAACTCAGTAAACCAGAATTAAAAACTAGGTGGGAGGAAGCTCTGACAGTCTGCTCTAGAACACTGATGACAATTCTGGTGGAAGATGAATCCATCCTGTTAGAAAAAAATAGAACCCCAGCTTAACAAAACAATAGAAGCCCTTGAAACATACAAACAAAATAAAGAATTTGAGGATAAATTTGACAAAGTCCTGGTCCAGATTGACAAAATTGAAACTAAAATAAAAGAAAACAAGAGAAGGAAATTTTTACGTGACCAGCGTGACTATAAGTCCAATTCAGAACATATTGGTAGCATAAGAAATTATGACAAGGTGGAAATGGAGACAAAAAAACAAAATAAACTGTTTCAACCAACACCAGTGGCCAGACACTTCAAACACAGCCATAATCTTAATTTTAAAGAGTTATCGGGCTGGGCCATTTGCCACCTCACCACGGGAATCAGAGGTGGGGATGTCGATTCTTTGTTGCTAAAAGAAGAGAGTAAGTGGATTTTTAACATGAACTCTGTGAGCCCACATGGATTAAATGAATCCTTCAATTTTGGCTGCTTTCTCTAAAGAAGTGACACTCCGCTTTTCACCGTATTCCCAATAAGCACAATTTCCCAAATAACTAGCATGCAACATGTGTTATTACATGCTGTCCTAAGCCAACTGTATATTATAAGAAGTTCTAAATAAAATTAAAACAATTAGGAGATCCTGCTTGATTGTGTGCAATAAAATGCCATAATCTCAAGGAATACCCACTAAAAGAGTACATGGGAAACATGTCTCAGGAAACTAAGAATTGCAGAGGTTTGAACCTCTGGAATATTAATGAGATAACAATCAAGGGATTGACAAATAGTGATGTTACTCATATGAAATCATTCTATATTAACATACATGGAATTCTAGCTATCTGCTATTTGAGGTAGACTCAATTTTGGGACAATTCCTCTCAAGGATGTATGTTGTAATATACATACATGTTTTTACTAAGAACTAGCAGAAAAGGTATATGAACTTTACTTATAAGGGTTAAGAAATTACCAGAAACAATAAATATAAAAATTACTTAATACCCCAAAAATCTTTCAAAAACATTAAAAATAATAAATAATAAAAATAAAAATCACAAAAAATAATAAATTTATATTAAAAATACTTTAAATAATATTTAATATACAAAATAAAAAATAAAAAACAAAAATAAAGATTTTGTAGGTCTAATAATAAAATAAGTAAAGCCCGAATATATTTTAGTAGCATATTACTTCGAAATTTATTGAATAACATACAGTATAAGAAGTGATACGATTCAACACAACATGTCCGAATGATTTAGACATACAAACAAATATTAATAGAATTTAGTCAATCCACTAAAACATCGCTGAGGTGAATCCTGTATGGAATGAGTTAGTTTTGTAACTACTGATAGGGATACAATCGTAGTTCCCTTCACAATAGAAACAGTGTAACAAATCACCCTGCAATTGATTGGCTATACTCAATGTCAATCAATTTCTGGGCTTTAAGTAGCTCCAGAAACAAAATGCTCCCGCCCCCGGAAGAAGCTGACTTAGTTCAGTGAAACGCGCGTCGGGACTATACCGACCCTGGTAATAGGGAAAGATTATCGACTATAGAGGGCAAGATTAGTAATAGAAAATTTAAAAATCTAATCTTACCGCAATTAGTTCGTCCATTGCAAACTCGGAATGAACGGAGGTAGTGGTAACATCACTACAGGGTGTTGAGCTGTCAGTTCGCTCCGCACACAAGGGGAACGAACGAACGTGGTGATAATATCATCACAGGCTACTGAGCTGCCGTGGCTCTGACAAGCTTACATCCTGATTATTTGCTGGAGCAAACAACCAGCAAATTTTATAATTGAATTTATCAAGTAATGCTCACAATTTAAACAGAGCTTGTCTATCTGTGCAGACTGCCGCCTGATTGAAGGCAGTTGATTATGGTAGATACTATTTAACTTACAATGCTGACCGAGGTGCATATCCAACGAGGATTGAAACAATAGCGTTGCATATAAAACGCACTAGCAAACCAATTGCTTATCATCATAATTTACAGTCCGAATTGCACCTTAGTATAACCAATTAACTAATTGGAATAAGACCAAAAACGCATTCAGGCAATACGCAGCTGCTCACAGAATCTGAATATAACCTCTTGCGGAGTGCCTATGCAAGGAATTTCACACATACTTATTATCTTTGCAGCACTACCTCTTTTAATCTCACCAAAGTAGTGAATGTAACCAATAGATTTTCTACTTTGTTGAATCAGATATAAGTCGCAACTACACATTGTAACAATTTATTATTACTTTACAACGTGGCAATAACAAATAGGGGACATTGCACAACATAATCTTTCTGTTCCTATTCCAGTCGGTATCAATATATTATAATTGAAGGCGACTTTTAACCCTCCACGCTCCTTTTCCTCCTCTCCCCTTTCCTATCAATTCCACTTTGAAGGACCCAGCATGTCCATGCATTGCACGGACAGTCCTTTGAACACTCGCTGCTAGGTTCCCCAACAGATTATAGCTAATTACTGGGGGGCCCAACAGGGGGACATTCTGTAATAATCTTATCTTTGAGGGTTCATTCTAACACAAAGGGATAGTCCAAAGTGGACAACCCTTTACATTATAGCTATAGAAACTAAATCATGATTATACTGTTAAATACTATGCAAGTTTGTCTGGCTAATGCATACATCATCTTTTACATTTCTTGTAGTTATTAAGAGATGATCCAGTACTGCATGACATGAATAATGTAAAGGGTAGCTTCTTTATCCCAGTTCATTCTCTTACTTGTTTTGTTATGTTCAATATAATTAGCCTTTTTAATTTTATTTTCCATAATTATGTAATTTTTTTTATTTTTTTTATCTGTGACATAGTATTCTAAGATAGTTTCTGTATGTTCCAAATTCTTTATGCCAGAGCTTTATCAATGCAACAAAGCTGAATTTGTTCTTTGGAACAATGTTTTGTAATATTGTGGTATGTTATCGGTGGTTTCCATGGTACTGAAGGTAAACCTACTGTATGACTACTACATTTGTAAAGTGTACTGTAAATCTTCAGAACACACATTTTAAAGCTTTATTGTTTAATAAGCGAAATAAAAGTTGTTGTTTTTTAAGTCCGGGATTAGAAAAAAAGGTCCGCTTTTCCCTCAAAACTGTGGCACTCTTGTAATTACAAATGAATGGAGCTACTGTAAGTTTTAATACTAGAAACAGCCTATGGAAAAGAGTGCTGCTGGTTCAGGAAAAAAGTGGACCCTTTCTTTCCTAAAAATAAATCACAGGAAAAATCAGCCAATCAAAGTAATTACACAGTAAAACTTAACCTTTAATTAATATATTGGGATAAAAAAGGAAAAATGATCATCCCTCCAAATAATGATGCAAAACATAATAAGGGTGAGGGGAGAGGTTTTTTTTCTTTTGTTCATTGAGATGAGAGAACAATAAAAACAACTGACCCTATATACCCTATGTATATCCTATCGGATCACCCTTCCTAGTCGGAGTAACGCCCATACTCAAGGAATGTCTCCAACCCCCAACCTGTACCCTTGATACACTGTTTTTGATTACATAATCACTGACTATACTTTTGGCCTGCCAAAGCCGCTAAATTTGTTGGGTTCTGTGAGCATCCTTTTTTTACTAATCCTAAAAAAAACCTGGAAGCCACAAGTTATGAGTTTCCCTATGACAATACTTTTATTTATGTGCACTAGTGGTTGACTGTTGTCAATAGGGACATCACCAAATCACCATACACATCAAAGTCCGCATCCTAACGAACCTCTTTAAGTCAATTGCGACATTGACATTGAATTACATGAAGATTTAGTACACATGGAATATATGACTGAAAAAATTTGACTGTAATTGTTGTTAAACATCCCAACACAAGAATTATCGGTTGCTCAGAATTATGCGAAATGTGGGTTTGTCATTCTTAGAAAAAAAAAATTTAAATGCTGGGACCCCTCTTTACATTAAAAGCTTGACAACTACCTTTCACGTCCGGGTATTCCCAACCTTAATGACCAGACAAAATTTAGCACTTGTAGTACACACTGGTGTAGTGGTTAAATAACATGATTTTTTAACTTTTCCCTTGTGGTATGGCGGGATTTGTTTTTTTTTCTGTTTTAAGGAAATATTATTTTTTTTGTTGTTAGTGCCAAAACATGCGAACATGACATAAAGTCACTTTTTCATGGTTTTGGTAGCATAATGTTACTTTCAAATAAAGTCTTAACATAAGTTCAGTTTCCTGATATGGTCATGTTCACATAAACCGTGAGTAGTTTTTGCTGATTATGGCAGGGGGTTGGCAGTGACATTTTCATTATTATTAGTTTTATATATTTTTTGTTACTTTATTAATATTTTTGTATTTGCACTTTTTCTTTATTTCACCCAGCTTTATTTCTTATACATTGTCCCCCAAAAGTTCAGAGAATATCTTAGGAGTACATTCCAATTATATAAGGTTTTTTACATTTTACTCTCCACTGTGAAGCTATCATAGGAACCGCAGGTACAAGGGAAATCAGCCTGCAAGGCTGTAAAGGTGTGCCTTCCGCACTACAAAGAAAACCACATACAAAAACATTACTATACAATAACATCTGTCTGCTGCCATAATATACGTTAAAAAAAAAATTGTTGTACATGAACACCACTTAAGCCCATGTGTTTAATATAAAAGATGTATAAATAAGACTAATAAAAGAAGTTAGGACTAATATGTTTCTGAAGAAGAAGTTTGGCTTCTCCTGGTCTGCCTATACTGACAAAAGTTTATCTACTTGTAATTCAGATGTTCTAAGGCTCAGCTTAGAACTGAATTCTCATATACGGAACAATAAATATTTATTGGTATAATGAGGCATGTGTAGAATGTCACTGATAGGCATCCGCAAGATTTCATAGTCCAAACTTTAACAAAAGCATGACCTAGTTTAACTAGGGAACTTGGGAATAATAATTATTACTAAGCAATAACATCTTTATAAATTAATTAAGCTAATGCTGCATCAAACGTGACTGGATTTGCCAGAAAGAATGTCATTTGATGTTAGGAAAAATAATGTAAGTGGAGCTAACAAGGAAAAAGAGATTTCTAGTATATAATATATTAAGATGGGTTATAAAGTGGAAACTAACAGGAAATATCATTTTATTTATGGCAAATAAAATTCACAAACGTTTCGCGACTAGTAGTGCATGACTACTTCAGTAAACTTGTCAAAGAATGTGTCAAACATTTATTCCATGACTACTTCAGTAAAACGTGTCAAAGAATGTGTCAAACATTCATTGAGCAAGCATATATTTATTTGTATTCCATGTAAGGAATGGAATCTATGCAGGGGCAGCATACCGTATTTATAGTGTGTACAGTGTTTTGGGTTTTTTAAAGGACAGGTTGTAAAAGGCGACACATAACTAATTGAATTTTTTTACATATCAGTCTGCTGAGGAATATGTTGGCGCAACAAAAATAATGTAAAGGTAGGAATTTTGTAAGCGGGATCTGACATCCTGCTGGGAAAAGCAAATTGATTTATTTTTATCTTATCTGGTGCGTGAAGAGAGGGAGTTCACATTCAAAGCATATAATGATCATATGATAATCACAAAAGCACCATTGCAACATGTTGAAATATGAATTTGTTACAGATAACATCTGAGTCTTCATCCAACATTCTTTCTTTGACTGGACAAAATGCCAAACATTCTGGTTTCGTCTGTCTTTATGTGCTTAGATGAGAGAGGCTTTAGTAAGACTCTGCAAATAAAAATGCAAACACAAAAGGATTATTGAGATTACATTAATTCATCATTTAGCATAACGTGCTAAAGTATTGAGTGTATGACTATATTTAGAGAAGCAAACTAGTAAGGTCACTGGTCCTTGTGACATTATTTGTTACATTTTCCACATGAATACATTTAGCTATGTCTGCATGATCTGGTACTTGTGCTATAGTCAGGGACTATAAGAGGAGGGTTGGGTAATATCAATAGTCTATGGGTAATATTTATATTTCATGGTACCCCTTTGTAATGAACATATGCCAATACCAACCACTTGAAACCAAGTTTGTTATATTTTGGTAACATTTTTTGTAGAATTAAAAATAGATGGACAGGTGTTTTTCACTTACTTGTGACTGGACTAAATTTTTCCATTCTGAATTTTACAACTAGTTCATTTTAAACTTTAAGCACCTTGACAAATATTGGAATTTCCTGTGGAAGGAAATTGCTGTGTTCACATCCATGGTGGGCAAATGGTGGCCCTTGGCCACTGTCCCTGCGACCGCTACCAGGTGTGCACAGTACACAGTGTGACAAGGTAGCGGAGCATGCATACAGTGATGTGTACTGTCTGTGTACTATATCTATAAAACCCAGTATCCCAAATTCAATTAATCAAACTCTGGTCTGATTTTTTTTTAGGGTAGCCATCATTAGCATCGATAAAGGGATTTGACGACTATAGACAATAATCGCATATAAATCGGTTTGGACAAAAAAGATTAATCACTTGGTTCAACTGATGTCAAAAACCGATATCCAAAACAGGGGTCATGTTTTCCCTATTTGCAGTAGACAGGTGGCTGCAGATGCATAATCACCCTCGAATTATAGTGAATGGGACATATGGAAACGGCTGAGTACGCTTACTTGACTATTTCCGTATTGCCTATAAACGCTAATATATCTAATTAAATCATGTATAGATTAGTCTAAAGCTGGTCAAACATATCAGATAACAGTCAAGTGAACCTACTGATTTCGACTGGATCAGACAATCTTATGTATAAGAGGGCCTTCTGGCAGTTCCTCAATGGAAGTTGTCTATCTCATGTGTATGTTAAACAATTTACTATACGAATTTCACATACCAACAGTACTAGATATTTATCTAGAAACGTGTTACCTGTTAAGAATGGTTACCACCACATTATTTGCTGAAAGAAAATCAATTTAGCAGACACAGGAGGTTATACTCAAGAGAATTTGTATTGTAATTTTAGGGTATGTTCCTACGGGTGGGATACGCTATGTAAACTTAAGCAGTGTTTCCAACCTAGAACCAGCGGGGAATTTAGGCCGAAAACCGCACCAAATTGTGGTGCAGATTTTTGCCCGCAAGCGCCTCTGCTGAAAACAGAGTTGAAGAAAAAAGAAATGTAATACTTACCATCACAAACTTTGCCATAGCGACACGTCCTTCTGTCCTCCATGCAGCCCGGCCTCCTGTGATGACGCTGCAGGCAGTGGCGGATTAAGTAGACCATAGGCCCTGGGCTGTTACCTAAACTTGGGCCCCCCTTACGAACCGCCGCCCTGCCGCCCGTTAACTATTGTTAACACTACCTTTTTGGGCAAGCATTAACAAATGGGTGTTACGATTCCCCTTTTAGCCCCATTTCCCCTGAGGACGCTACAGCAGTAGCGAAACATGTCGGGGGGGCTCCTCATATTTTAATTCCTGCTGTTTGCCGGGTATACTATGGTACACACTCCAACCATTGACTGCTAGGATAGCGGTTTTCATGTTGGTCCATGGGTGTGTCACACTAGTGCATGTGCAGCAACTTTGCATACGTTTACCTGACATCTAAGCAGTGACCATTTTAATCTTTCGTGTGGTCTGTCCTATTTGCTATATATAGCACATTAAAGAATTTACTTTATATTTATTTATTTTCTCTTTTATGGTAGTTGGAAAACAGGGTTATTTGCCTATTGGCAATTAGTTGTTATTTGTGTATTGTGCCCGCCAACTACCTAGGATCTCTGATATTTTTGCTAGTTACGATTCCCCTTGTCACAGGGCTGTGTCCCTACAAACTGACAGTATCACACTGCGCAGGGGCACATCCTCCTGACAAGGGAAATTGTCTATCAGTCCTGGACTGCAGAAAAACTTTTTGTGAAATACAAGGATTTCCTATAATAAAAATGTCAGGAGAGGTGACAGATACTCTTTAAATCTAGTGACTCACAGGTGACGACGTCTCAGATTCTAGTATTTTTTTCCCCTCTTTTCTTCTCCATCCGCTCCAGAGCTCATGACGACTTCTCTCGGCCATGACCCATTTCTGCAGAATTTGCCACTCAGATGTCTTCGGCTCCTCACTTTTCCAACATTTCCACACCTATAAACGAAAATAAAATTATCATGGTGCCACATACTGTGCCCCTAAATATAATAGCACCAAACACTGTGCACCTGAATATAATAATACCATACACTGTAAAACACCACATACACACAGCCCCCTGTACATAGTGCTACACACAGCCCCCTGTATATATCACACATCCCCCCTATAGCTAGCACCACACATATCCCCCATAGAGAGCGTTACACACAGCCCCCTATAGATAGCGCCATACAGCCCTCCCCCTCTTGTAAATAGCCCCACAGAGCCGCCCCCCCTGTAAAGAGTGCAACACACATACCGCTGTGGACAGCAAAACACAGCCCCCCCTTGTAAATAGTGCTACATAGCCCTCCCCTTTGTACATCGTGTCACACAGCGCTCCCCTTGTATATAGTGTCACACACAGCGCTCCCCCCTTTGTATATAGGGCCACACAGTGCTCCCCCACTTGCATATAGGGCCACTTAGCGCTCCCCCCTTGTATATAGTGTCACACACAGTGCTCCCCCCTTTGTATATAGGGCCACACAGTGCTCCCCCACTTGCATATAGGGCCACTTAGCGCTCCCCCCTTATATATAGGGCCAAATAGCGCTCCCCCTTTGTATATGGTGCACACAGCGCTCCCCCTTTGTTTATAGTGCCACTGCAGCGCTCCCCTCCCCCCTTGTATTTAGGGTCACACAGCGCTCCCCCTTTGTTTATAGAGCCACATAGCGCTCCCCCCTTGTATATAGTGCACACAGCGCTCCCCCTTTGTATATAGTGCACACAGTGCTCCCCCTTTGTATATAGTGCACACAACGCTTCCCCTTTTATATAGTGCACACAGTGCTCCCCCTTTGTATATAGTGCACACAGCGCTCGCCCTTTGTATATAGTGCACACAGTGCTCCCCCTTTGTATATAGTGCACACAGCGCTCCCCCTTTGTATATAGTGCACACAGCGTTCCCCCTTTGTATATAGGGCCACACAGCACTCCCCCCCCCTTGTATATAGTGTCACAGAGCACCCCCCCTTTGTATATAGTGTCACACAGCGCTCCCCTCCCACTTGTATATGGGCCCACACAGCGCAACCCTCCCCTTTGTATATAGGGCCACCCAGCACTCCCCCTTGCATATTGGACCACCCAGCACTCCCCCTTGTATATAGTGTAATGGAGCACTCCCCCCTCCTTGAATATATACACAGCGCTACCCCTCCTAAAAAAATTATATATATTTTACTTAGGCCAGATTCACACGAGCCTGTTCGGTCCACGATATACGATCCGTATGTCGGCAGTATTTCCCGGACCGAACACACTGCAGGGAGCTGGGCTCTTATCGTCACAGTTATCTATGAGGCTAGGAGTCCCTGCCTCGCTGTGGGAAAACTGTCACATACTGAAAACATGATTATAGTACAGGAAAGTTTTCCCTCAGCGAGGCAGCGACTCCTAGCGTCATACATAACTATGACGATAAGAGCCCGGCTCCCTGCAGTGTGTTCGGTCCGGGAAAAACTGGCGACATACGGACCGTATCTCGTGGACCGGCCTTACCTTGTCCCGTGGCGGCCGCACCAGCGGGACGCATGTAAAACCTCCGGACTATACGCATGCGCAGACCGGCGTGATGCAGTACCTCATCACGCCGGCCTGCGCAGGGAGTCTTCCCAGTGCCTTATAAGCTGTAGGCCTAACGCGGCCTGCAGCCTATAATATTAATTTGTATCTGCGTCCTGAGGACTCAGATACAAATGAATGTGGCTGCCGCTAGCACCGGGGCCCCCTCTGGTGCTAGCGACGCCACCGAGCATGAGGGGATCCATGTGGTCATCTGCAGTTCGGGCTAATGATGATCCGCCACTGGCTGCAGGCCATGTGATCACTACAGTCTGTGATTGACTGCAGCAGTCACATGGGATGAAAGGTCATCCCAGGAGGCCAGGCTACGTGGGGAAAAGCTGGGGCAACAAGGAGCCATCGCTATGACAACGCCAGAGGGTAAGTATAGACTTTTTTTTGTTCAATTCAAATGAAAAAACGTTTGTTGTGTTTCAAAGTCACAATTTTTGCTGCGGAATCGCAGATTTTCTGCTGCACAAATTGTTACACTTGGCATTTGTACCTGCTTTTACCTCCCCATTGAATTCAATGGGGGAAAAACCAAAACAAAGTTGCAACGATTCCGCTGCATGCTGCGGATTAAAAAAAGCACCGCAGGTGAATTTATGCATGTTTTCTCAGGTGATATTTTCCGCAGCGTGTGGATGAGATTTGTTAAACTCTTATCTACTTTGCTACTACTGTAACTGCTGTGGATTTTCCGCATAGAATTCTGCAGCGTTTACACTTTATGAGAACTCAGCCTTATATGTTGCTGAAAATCAGAAATACTGCCACATCATATTGTCACTCTAAATACGTTTGTTTACTTTTCTATTTGATCTAATACATGTCGGCTTTATATAATGTATACAAGGAGCATATGATTATTGTAATGTATTCAGAACGTAACATTTCCACGCATTGTGTGTGAAATGTGATCAGCAATGACTCCTCACTCCATATGAGATTTCAACCACACCCTGTGCTGCTGTTGCGATTCTGTCAACAGGAGATTAAGCTTATTCAATACACTTAAATACTGGACATATAGAAATAATAAATGTGTGACTCAAACAAATACTTGTGTTTTTCTTTATTTAATAGTTTACTTTTTTATGGGTTTGTTAGTTTCAAGGGTAAATAAAGAACTGTGCTTGCAGCTTATCCGTCTCTTTCACATGGCTATGGTTTATCACTGAGTCACAATCATTTTTTTTATTCAGTATCTACATAGCTGTTCTTTTGCTTTCTACTGGATTGTTCAGGGTATTTTTTTTTTTAAACTCGTTTTATTGGAGGAGATACACAAACACCATGATAAAAGACATTTCTGGGCCCCCGCACAGCGGACATGCCCAACATCAATACAAAAGTGCGTGTTACAATATCATGTCAGCAATGCATGGCATTACAATCAATCTCAAATTTAAACATGAATCAAACTAAAACATAGTATATAAACCTTTCACAATCGTTCATAGTGCACGATGTTCCATATTTTCTTAGAAGCAATAATATATCACCATATGCAGAAGACAGAGAGCCCGCAAATCCCAATTCCATCTAAGCGACCTAAGGTATCTAGAATGTCTCATCCCATCTTAAACTATACATTACCCAAGCAGATAGGAGAGGTAACCTCTTCCCCCCTTTTTACAACACACCTTGAGTGGGGATTGCTCTAAGAGCCCTAGATAAAGCATTGTTGGAGTAGGATGTGAGCTCAGAGTTACACCATTGATCCCACACCCGATGAAATTTATCAGGGCATCTTCTATTAACATAAACAATTCGTTCATAAGGTATCATAGAATTAATCAGTTCTATCCACATAGATTTAGTAGGGGTACGAGGATTCATCCACCTAATAGCGATAGCCTTCCTAGCCATAAATAACGTCTCCCGAAGGCACGTACGTGTTGGATTAGGATACATCCCATCCTCCACCAATCCAAATAGGCAAACTCCTGGTTCCAATCTAACCGGGACTTCCTATATTGTTCAGGGTATTATGACTAGTATTATTCCGAGATACCCATGTTCCCGTTGGTTTAGAATGGTAAAATGCATTGGCCAATGCAGCTCTCACCAGGGGTGTATTTAGGGTATGTTCACACGAGGGCGTCCGTTACGGTTGAAATTACGGGGATGTTTCAGCCTGAAAACATCCCCGTAATTTCAGCCGTACCGGCATGTGCAGGCGCTTGAACGCCGCGTCAATTACGGCCGTAATTGGCGCTGCTATTCATTGGAGTGAATGAATAACGGCTCCAATTACGGCCAAAGAAGTGACAGGTCACTTCTTTGACGCGGGCGTCTATTTACGCGCCGTCATTTGACAGCGGCGCGTAAATATACGCCTCGTGTGAACAGACAAACGTCTGCCCATTGCTTCCAATGGGCAGATGTTTGTCAGCGCTATTGAGGCGCTATTTTCGGGCGTAATTCGGGGCAAAAACGCCCGATTTACGTCCGTAAATAGGCCGTGTGAACATACCCTTAGAGTTCCTACTGCCCTAAACCCGGGACTGAACACTGTTAAATTTATGCAATTAATGTCACGTGTTAATGCAATTACTCCAAAATAATAATACCAGTGCACAAATAAAACATATCAGCAGGTACACACTTATACGCATGCTCATTTCATATAGGACTTCAGACAAGCTTACTATGTACACACTAGCACACATACAGTCACTACACATAGGCACACAATCATTACCTACAGGCAAGAAGCGATCCACCAGCACATACGTGCCCTCACTGCTCACTGGCATGCAGACATACTCAACACATATAGTCAAACAAACATGTTTGCACATTCACTTCATGTATGTATTCTAACGATATATAGGCATGCACACACACAAAACTTACTGCCAACAGGCACGCACACATGCACTCACATATACAAATACTCATTGCACACAGGCATGCATACAAACACATACTACATAGATGCACCCAGTGCGGCCAGGGTTTTACAAGCTGATGAGTAACATCGAAAGTATTTTAATTGCTGTTAGTTTTACAGCAAACTGATGCGAATGATTCATGTGCTTGCCAGAATATTTTGCCGCTCACAAGTATTGTTTGTTAATGTACATCTAGTAATAATGCTACTGTGAATAGTCCAGATTCTATATCGACTTTCATTAAATCACTAGTCTAACTGATGGCCTACTGTATCCGCAATTCACAAAGTTGAATAGCAGCTAATTAAAATGAAACAGAAGGAGAAGCGCACATTTCACATTCTTGGATACAATATTAAGATGTCATGTCTGCATTTCTGAAGTCAATGGCTCATTCTGTAAAAATCACCTAAACGACCTAAAAGTTATCGTCCAAGTATCGTCTGGAAAAAAAAAAAAAAAGTGAAAAAGACACCAGACAGAGAAAGAAAATGCACAAAAAAGGGAATAGGAAAAGCGCAAATGAAGGAGTAAAGGTATGTCCAGTGGCGGATTAAGAAGACCATGGGCCCTGGGCTGTTACCCAAACTTGGGCCCCCCTTCTCCACCACCACCCTGCCGCGCCGTAACTATTGCTAACACTACCTAAACACTAGTACACAAAGTAGGCACATTATGCACAAAGTACACACAGTACACAAAGTACGCACATTATGCACAAAGTACGCACATTATGCACAAAGTACACACAGTACACAAAGTAGGCACATTATGCACAAAGTAGGCACATTATGCACAAAGTAGGCACATTATGCACAAAGTACACAAAGTAGGCACATTATGCACAAAGTACGCACATTATGCACAAAGTACACACAGTACACAAAGTAGGCACATTATGCACATTATGCACAAAGTACGCACAGTACACAAAGTACCACATTATGCACAAAGTACACAAAGTAGGCACATTATGCACAAAGTACGCACAGTACACAAAGTACCACATTATGCACAAAGTACCACATTATGCACAAAGTACGCACATTATGCACAAAGTACACAAAGTAGGCACATTATGCACAAAGTACGCACAGTACACACATTATGCACAAAGTACGCACAGTACACACATTATGCACAAAGTACGCACAGTACAAAGTACGCACATTATGCACAAAGTACGCACAGTACACAAAGTACACACATTATGCACAAAGTACACAAAGTAGGCACATTATACACAAAGTATGCATAGTACACAAAGTACACACGAGTATGCACATTATACACTAAGTAGGCACATTATACACGAGTATGCACATTATACACAAAGTACACCTTGTAAACACATGAATATGGGCATTAAACATACATGAATATGGATATTAAACACACATTAATATGGACATTAAACATACATTAATATGGACATTAAACACACATGAATATGGATATTAAACACACATGCACTTACCTTTTATGTCTTCACTGCAGCTCTTCTCCTGCTCACAGCACAGAGCCCGCCGACAGTCTCCCCTCCCCCATGTCCCGACAGCTAGCAGCAGAGATGTTTAGAGCAGGGAAGGGGGGCTGGAAGGGGAGCTTCTAAAGCAGCACAGACCACGGCTGCTAAGTAGAAGCAAAGCTCCCCTCGCCTGACAGGTGCGGTCCTGGCACCGGGGCTCCCTCCGGTGCTAGCGACGCCACTGGGCATGAGGGGGTTGGGCCCCCTGGCAGTCTTGGGCCCCGGGCGACCGCCCGAAACGCCCTAATGATAATCCGCCACTGGGTATGTCCACACATAGCGTAAATACTGCAGATTTTCTGCAACGTATTTCATTGAGGAAAATTCACAGCGTAATACAATAGCGGTAGAGTGGATGACTTTTGAACAAATCTCATTTACACGCTGCATAAATGGAGAGGTTAAACCCGCAACAAATAGAAGATGTGGTTACAGGGCCCATCCGACAGGATCATCCTTCTGCTGGGCCCTCTATCTAAGCCTAACTTGTGGCAGGCTTAGATACAGAGTCCAACAGACAGTATCACACATGGGCCCTGTATCTAAGCTTACTGCATGTGTTACTAATGTTTTTTTTTTTGTGTTTGTGCTTTTTTTACAGGTTCGGTTGTTCGACTATGTTGGATTCGAGGACTACTTCGATGATGACTTTTCTTATTTTCAATGAAATTCATTAACGAGGGTTGTTCTTTTTTTTTATTATAATAAAATATTTTTTCGATATCTTTGTATTTTTTTTAAACTTTATTACTACTGCCTTAGTAATGGTCGCTGGCTGATTGACAGCGTCCGTTACTAAGGCGGGGCTTAGAGTTATCCCGTGCAGAGGCTAGAACTAACCCCCATTATTCCCCCGGTACCCACCACCACAGGGGTACTGGAAAGAGCCAGGTGCAAGCCAGTACCCGACCATCCATAGTGATGGTCAGGTAATGGGGCAGCCACAGGCTGGTATTATCAAGCTGAGAAAGCCCCAAAACAGTGGGCCTTCCCACCCTGGTAATGCTAGCCTGCTGTTGCTATGTTGTATCTGGCTGGTAATGAAAAAATGGGGGGGACCCCACGTCATTTAAAAAAAACAACAATTAATAATAATAATAGGAAAAAAATATTTTGGGGGTCCCCCTATTTTTTATAACCAGCCAGATACAACATAGCAGCAGCAGGCTAGCGTTACTGGGATGGGAAGGCACAAGGTTTCTGGCCTTTTCCAATCTAATAATACAAGCCTGCGGCTGCCCCAGTGCTCGACCATCACTACAGATGGTCGGGTACATAATCGTACCCGGCTCTTCCTGAACCCCTAGTGGCGGTGGGTACCAGGGTAATAATGGGAGTTAGTGCTAGTCCTTTCACTGGCTAACATAAAGCCCCGCCTTAGTAATGGACGTTGTCAATCGGCCAGCGGCCATTACTAAGGCAGTAGAGATAAAGTTTAAAAAATACAAAGACATAGACAAAATATTTTATTGAAATAAAAAAAAAACATACAATACTTGTTAACCATTTTATTGAAAATAAAAAAAGGCGTCATCAAAGTAGTCCTACAACCTAACCTGTAAAAAAAAACAAAAAACACAACAGCTGGTTCCAGCGCTGGAGCAGCAATGTCAGTAAGCTGGGCCCTATATCTAATCCTATAATGTGTGATACTGTCTGCTGAGACACTGTATCTAATCCTATCCATAGCTATAGGGTCGTAGTGCTATAGATATGCTGTCTCCCCTGACATTTTAAGACCTTAGCGATGCCCCTAGCTGCTAGTGCTGTATCGTTGGGTCACTTAGGAGACCCAGCAATGCAGATGAAAGTTGCGGGCCATCAACCATGAGAAGAAACGCGTATTTAATTATTTTTTTTACAATCACGCATGCACACTAAAAATAAAATGTATTGCGCCTGCGTGATTGTAAAAAAGAAAAATTGAAACGCGTAGGTGCAAGTTCACGAAGATCTTGATCAGAAGAGCCCACTTCAGGGACGTCACAGATTACGCACTGTTCGAGCAGAAGACCAGAAGAGGAGCTCGTTCAGAAATACAGAATGAAGAACAGCGGAAGAGAAGATTTACAATGCTGGCAGAGTCATGTGACACTACTCCGTAGAAGTAGACATCTACACCTTTGAAACGGTAAGTATATTACAAAGATACTTTATTACATATGTATAATGTATTGCATAATTGTTTTTCAAAAGTGGACAATCCCTTTAACTAAAACTGCACAGTAACCAAATAGAGACCAAATAACTCACCTTGAATCCAGTGAAGCAGATAACAAGCACCAATGTGACAGAGAATATAACAATGTATATATATTGAAAAACCAGGACACCAAATGAAAAACGATAGAGGACACTATCACATAGTATAGGATAAACCAAGTAAATGGGAAATACCCACACGCTACCTACAAAATATATACAGAAATCTAGGTTAATGGAGAATCATATAATCATACATAGCAGTTCCTATAAGATCACTTTATTTGCTGTTGTCTAGCACCAACATATTCCACAATGCTGTACAAAGAGTCCAAGTTCCCATTCTCTGTTACACAGAGGACAATTTCATAGACATGTATTCTATCAGTATGTTGATATACTTTAGTAGGAAACCCAGGAGAGCACACAGAGAATATGCAAATTCCATACAGACGCTGCCCCTGGATTAAAACCCATTGCCACAGTGCCGTGAACAGTAGTAGAGCAAACTCCTAAACTACTGCCCAGTCTCAGTATAATTTGAAATGAATAAACATTTATTCAGTCACTTTCAATCTAGAACTCCTATATTCTTTTAATCTGACCTCATTTTTAATCTTAGAAGTTTTGAGGATTCAAATAATGTTGCTAATAAAGTTAAGGAAAGGTCATCTTGAAAATTAGGTGTAATAAGGTGAAAATGCGTCTGTATTGCAGGTGTGTGAAGATAGTCTTATGGAGCGAAAGTTGTAGAGGGCTACAGGATCCTAAGTATGAATAGTGGGGTTAAAATAGATTTCGTACTTACCAGCAATTGACCAACCAAGAATAAATAGTAATAGAAACCCCTCCAATATTGCAGATAACTGGTGGCAAAAACATTTTAATGGAAGCAGTAGGATGGCCAATAAGTTAATAACTCCAGCCACTATTAAGTAAATTGGAATCAGAGGTTGAAGAAGACATTTATCCTTGTAGAGAACACCTGTTGGAACATTAATTTATAAAATAGCATTGAATGACTTTCATAATAAAATCTACACCACAAAATATATATAAGCTCAACAATTATCATATCATACTAAGGCTGGATTTACACGAGCACATTACGTCCATAACGGACGGAACGTATTTCGGCCGCAAGTCCCGGACCGAACACACTGCAGGGAGCCGGGCACCTAGCATCATACTTATGTACGATGCTAGGAGTCCCTGCCTCTCCGTGGAACTACTGTCCCATACTGAAAATATGATTACAGTACGGGACAGTTGTCCGGCAGCGAGGCAGGGACTCCTAGTATCGTACATAAGTATGATGCTAGGAGCCCGGCTCCCTGCAGTGTGTTCGGTCCAGGACTTGCGGCCGAAATACATTCCGTCCATTACGGAAGTAATGTGCTCATGTGAATCCAGCCTAATACGTAAAAGGCAAGGCACGTTGCCAAAGACTCACTTCTTCTTTGATTGGCTGTAGCGGTCACATGGTGTAACCACTTCAGCCAATCAGTTGCAGGTTAAGAAAACATATATAGCTCTAACTGTTACCGCTGAGGCACGGCTTCTTAAGCCTCATGCAGACTTCCATCACCGTTTTCAGAACCGTTTTTCACGGATCCGTGTGTCCGTGATTGGATCAGTGTGGTTCCCGTGTGTACTCCGTGTACACTTCCGTGTTTCCGTTTCCGAGCGCTACACATGGTATTCACTGTCTAGCGATAGTCACTATCCAGGGTGCTGAAAGAGTTACGATCAGTGCTGGATAGAGAGAAGGGGCTGCACTGATCTGCAGTAACTCTTTCAGCACGCTCGACAGTGACTACTGCGGGACAGTGAGTACCATGCGCGGCGCTCACAATATAGATTTCTAATATTTCCTTCAAAAACCCCAACTTAGAAAAAAATAAGTTTATACGCAGAACTCCATGCTTCTTCCTCCAGTCCGGCCTCATGAGATGACGTTTCATCCCATGTGACCGCTACAGCCAATCACAGTCTGCAGCGGTCACATGGATTGCCACATCATCCAGGGAGGTCGAACTGTATGTCAAAAGAGGTACGCGTCACCAAGACAACGGCCGGGGTACGTATGAACTTCTTTCTTTCTATCGCTATCGCTCTCTATCCAGCACTGATCAGCAGCCTCTTCTTTCTATCAGTGCTGGATATGCAATATCTCTCTCTGCGTGTACGTGTACTTCTGCCCGCCCGGCCATTGGCAACGGCTCCGCCACACACGGACGGCACACGGATGCCTTCCGTGTGCCTTCAGTTTTTTTGACGGACCCATTGACTTGTATGGGCCGAACAGTCACGGAATCTCGGACCAAAGTAGGACATGCTCTACGTTTGTCGGAACGGAACAACGGGACCGTCAAAAAAACTGAAGTGTGAATGGCCCCATTGAAATGAATGGGTCAGGGTGCTAGCCGTCAAAAAAACGGCTAGCACCCTGAAGGCAAAAACAGAAGTGGGCATGGGGCCTTAGGCTGCCTCTCATCTCCCCACATGTACTATTTTAAAGGGAACCTGGCACCAGCATTGTCAACACTAAACACATAGCACCCTCAGGTAGGGTGCTAAGGGGGTTAATGGTGAAAATGCTGCTGACTAAAACCAACGGCACCCTCAGGTAGGTTGCTGTGGGTTTAGTGGTGAAAATTCTGGTGACAGGTTTCCTTAATAAATATGTTGTTTTAGTGACCAGATTTATCCAAACTGTCTAAAAGAAAAAAAAAATGTTTGCCCAAAACAGCCAATCACAGGGCAGCTTTAATTTTACTATTATTTAAAAAAAAAATTCTAGAGCCCATTGTAATTTTTTGCACAATGGGCATACAGGGGATAGAGTAGTAACACACAGGGGACAGTGATGGCATACAGGGAGTAGAGTGGTGGCATACCCAGGGACAGCGATGGTATACAGCGGACAGAGTGATGGCATATTAGGGGGCAGACTTTAATATAGCCCGTTGTATTTTTTCACACAACAGACTTTATTGCTAGTATTATATAAGGGTATTTTACATAAAGTATAAAGTTAGACAAATATAGTACAATTTTCTAGTATCTGCAACACCCCCAACCATCAGGACAATGCATAAGACATCTGCATCTTTTTAATGCAGATAACAGAGTGTAAATTTGTGTGCATGTTGACATGGGCATAAATGGCATGTATGAACTTTGCACATCTTGAACTTTTATTTTTAGGAGGTGTTTTGTGTGTAAGACTCTGCTTGGGTTAGATCTTAAGCCACAAACACGAATTCTTATGCATTTACAAAACGTTACACTTTGATGAAAAATTGAATTTATGCGTCCATGAGTGTAAAGTGATTGGTAGCATTTTTACAATATGCTAAGTGTCTGCATTCAGAAAATATGGGGATATAATATGATTTTTGAATGAAAAAATTCAGGTTTTGTGTATGTAAAAAGTGAGAAAATTGTCCTGAAACCCTTGGCAGCTATAAGGTTAAAGAGGTATTTCCATCTGTGACATTTATGCCCTAACTACACATGTGTGTGGCTCTCTCTATTGTAGTTTAAGTGAATTGTGAAACGCTCTGATTTTTCTGTAATTCTTTTAAGGTTCAATAGACATAGCCGCACACATCGTGCGGCCGCTTCGTCAGCAGTGGACTCCCATTCTCCTCATAGGTGGAAATCCCATAAGTGTTGAAGACATTTATGGCATATACGTTCAATATGTCATACACGTCTTAGATGGGAATACACCTTTAATTTTTATTTCAGTTCTTGGGAGTGGTACAATCTCACAACGTGACACTCCATCCAGAAATAGTTGTACACCCCTGATATTTAGGATATGTGGCTTAAAGAGGCTCTGTCACCAGATTTTGCAACCCCTATCTGCTATTGCAGCAGATAGGCGCTGCAATGTAGATTACAGTAACGTTTTTATTTTAAAAAAACGAGCATTTTTGGCCAAGTTATGACCATTTTTGTATTTATGCAAATGAGGCTTGCAAAAGTACAACTGGGCGTGTTGAAAAGTAAAAGTACAACTGGGCGTGTATTATGTGCGTACATCGGGGCGTGTTTACTACTTTTACTAGCTGGGCGTTGTGTATAGAAGTGTCATCCACTTCTCTTCACAACGCCCAGCTTCTGGCAGTGCAGATCTGTGACGTCACTCACAGGTCCTGCATCGTGTCGGCCACATCGGCACCGGAGGCTACAGTTGATTCTGCAGCAGCATCAGCGTTTGCAAGTAAGTAGCTACATCGATTTACCTGCAAACGCTGATGCTGCTGCAGAATCATCTGTAGCCTCTGTGTCCTCGCTCGTCTGACACGATGCAGGACCTGTGAGTGACGACACAGCGTGATCTCTCGAGAACATGCTGTGTCTGCACTGCCAGAAGCTGGGCGTTCTGAAGAGAAGTGGATGATACTTCTCATCAGAACGCCCAGCTAGTAAAAGTAGTAAACACGCCCCGATGTACGCACATAATACACGCCCAGTTGTACTTTTACTTTTCAACACGCCCAGTTGTACTTTTGCAAGCCTCATTTGCATAAATACAAAAATGGTCATAACTTGGCCAAAAATGCTAGTTTTTTAAAAATAAAAACGTTACTGTAATCTACATTGCAGCGCCTATCTGCTGCAATAGCAGATAGGGGTTGCAAAATCTGGTGACAGAGCCTCTTTAATTTATGTAAGGAATTTTGCTTTTAACACTTAGACTTCCAGCACATGTCTGTATTACACATCTGTACCACACAAGTACTGCTATGGGTCCATATCGTACCTCTGCACCTATATTACCTTATACATTGTCTAGTACTATATTTATAGTGATTTATGTAGTGTATACAGCATAAATACCAAGCTCATCCTCTGATTTTCAGTAATATAGTCGTTTAAATAGAGCTCTCTCTTCTAGTTCAAAAAGATATATACATTATTCAGAATATATGTATATCTTATGATTACATCTTATGATACTGTATCAAGGGTTTTTCAGAGCCACTGGGCACCATATAAGGAATGGAAAATAAAAAACAAAAATGAGTGAAGATTAAAAAAACATAAGTTACTGATATGGGCATAGACTCCTTCAGCAATATTTTGTGCCATTTTTTTTTTTTACAAGAAACATGGCAAAAATATTGCCGAGTCTCAACTCACGTTTTAAGAACACACTACATTCAACAACAGGTGGTGTATTGGCACATACTGGACTGAGAAGAGATGCAGACATGGTGCACCAGTAGTAGTAAATCCCTCTCATTCTCCTTCTGGCTTCAAAAATGATGTTATTACTCTTTATGTGAATACGCTGGTGCTTTCAGAATAATGTATATAGTCTGTCCCTGTTTGATCCTTCTATTTATGAGTCTCTTGTGATTTTCCTGCTGAGGAATGACCACTATGTTAATTTGCTACTTAAAATTCCTCTCTGCATAAAATAGTTACATAATTAATGAGGCTAAAAAGACACAAGACTAACAAGTCTGACATGTCAAGTGCACAACAAAAACTGAGTCATCTACCAAGATAACTTCAAAATCCAAAAGTATAATCCTCTCTCGCACAATAAAAGACATTAAAAGATTTTCCAGTTTTAGGTAAATAAAGCTTAGTCATTGTCTAATGAAAATTTCCACAACTTAATTACACTCCATTATTTTAATTCCTCACTGTTTTTAAGATCTTTGTTTCCTTTTATAACATAGGGACATTCTTGTTTGCATTAAGAGGCTGTAAATTCCTACAAACCTAGAAATCATAGTTTCATATAATTGTATTTCCATTTATACTAACATACTGTGCGAGTGGTGCGCCAGTATCTCTCACCTGTACAACATGCAACAGATTCATGATCAAAGCGAATGCCTTGTTCATGAATCTGGTATAGGCTAAAAACAACATTAAGTTGAACCTGGTATTAGAGATGAGCGAATCGATTCTACACAAATCTAATTCGGTCTGAATTTCTCTAAAGTTTTGAATTCGGCAAACTCTCAATCTTTTGAGGTTTGCAGTGCACAAATCACGGCAAAAAGGCGATTGCCAGCCACCATTTGACAGATAAGAAATAAGATTACATGATCTCTTGGTGGGCTTAGGGCTTATCCATAATGCTTTGCAGGCATTCTTCCAAAAACCCACTGTGGCATCCCTCCCTCTACCCATACACGTTGCTGTCACTTTGACATTACTAATGCTGGCTTGGCGATAAAAAGCTTGAAAGGGGTTGGATATAGTCCTTGAAGACGCCAGAGAGTCAGATAGGCGTTCTCAGGGCAAATCAGGGTACTTGCTGTTCAATGCAAATTTATTCGGAACAAAATAAATCTGACGGCCAATTAGACCATGCGCATCAAAGGAAAGACAGCGGGAGCTCAGGGAGTTAAATGAATTGCTTAAGTCTTGGTGTAAAGGCGAAGGCTTTAGGTTCCTAGAGCACTGAACTGACTTTTCATTGGGATACAGGGGTGGTGGAGTATTTAAACTAGGGCTGAGGAGGGAGGTCAATGTAGAAAATAAAAGGGTAGTTAGGTTAGAGAGGAGTCAGACTATATTGGTGGGAGGAGAAATAGACTGTGGGGAGAGGACTAGGCAACAGGATAAGGAGATCCTTTTGTTACAAAACAACATTGAAGACAAAAATTCCCACAAAATGTCAAATAATCACATTTCTGATACTGAATGTGAATATGTTCACATATGCCAGAAGTCTAGCACGCAAAATGGGAGAGCTTGAGGCCTTGGTATTGGAGGAGCATATTGATATAATTGGTGTTGCTAAAACATGGATAGACTCTTCTCATGACTGGGATGTAAATTTTCAAGGTTTTACACTATTTTGAAAAGACAGGGCAAATAGAAAAGGCGGTGGTGTATGTCTGTATGTGAGAAGTCATATGAAGGCGAGTGTGAAAGAGGCAATAGTGTTTGAAGATTGTGAGGAGGTTAAAACCTTGTGGGTGGTATTACAAAGGGAGGTAAACAGTGGAAAAAATATTTTTGGTGTAATGTATAGACCTCCCAATATAACTGAGGAGGTGGAAGGTCAGGTATTTAAACAGGCTGGTACTGTAGTGATAATGGGAGATTTTAATTACCCAGATACTAATTGATGTCAAGGTTCGGCTATAACTGCAAAGGGGAGACATTTCTGCAACCTGTTGCATACAGTAGAAGAAAGAGCAGCTGATGCAGCCGGTGCCGGTGATATATTAACATCAATTAATATACTGAATTGACTGAATGTAGATATGGTCCAAGCTAAGTTAAATAAAATAAATGTGCACAAGGCTCAGGGACCAGATGGGTTACACCCAAGAATTGTTAAAGAATTAGTTCAGTTATTTCTGCCACCCTCTTCATAATATTCAGAGATTATCTAGTGACTGGTATAGTGCCAAGGGACTGACTTAGGGCAAATGTGGTGCTTATTTTCAAAAAGGGCTCTAGGTCTTTCCCATGTAATTATAGACCATTAAGCTTAACATCCATCATGGGAAAAATGTTTGAGAGGGCTATTGAGGGACAATATACAGGAGTATGTGACAAAAAATGTATTATAAGTGACAGCCAGCACGGTTTTACTAAGGACAGAAGTTGTTAAACCAACCTGATTTGTTTTTATGAAGAGGTGAGTAGAAGCCTAGACAGAGGGGCCGCTGTGGATATAGTGTTTTTGGACTTTGCAAAGGCATTTGACAATGTCCCTCATAGACGCCTAATGGGTAAATTAAGGTCTATAGGTTTAGAAAGTATAGTTTGTAATTAGATTGAAAATTGGCTCAAGGACCGTATCCAGAGAGTTGTGAAGCTGGTTTAGATTAATGAGGCCTTTGTGGTGACATTCTGGCAAGGATTGTCTCCACACATCAAGGATGAGCTTGCAGTTCATGAACTTTCTTCCATCCTGGATACCCTTATCCTGTTGGCAACTCGGATGGACATGAGGATCCAGGAACGTGCTCAGGAGGTTTGCCGAGAGACCGTCCTATAGACTGGCACCCAAGTTTCAGAGACCCCTACTGCCTTCTTATGTTGTTCCCCCTGAAGAGCCAATGCAGGTGGACAGACTGAAATTGTCTGATCAGGAGAAAATGCGCAGGTCTGTGTCTGTATTGTGACCACAAAGGCCATTTTGTGTATCAATGTCCAGAGACCTGATTGGAGAGACAACCCTGGGTGGAACGATGCCAAATGCCAAATCCTCTCCCAAATTATCCATTCCAGTAACCATAGTCTCTGGTGAGAAATCACACACCATCTCTGCTTATTTGGACTCGGGAGCGGCTGCAAATTTCATTCAGCAGGACCTAGTAGATAGTCTCCATCTGGCCATGGTTCCTCTGGAGAGAACCCTTGCAGTCACGTCTGTGAATGGGCAACCACTGCCCGATCATATTCTGTCCATCACAGAACCGTTGAGACTACAAATCGGAATCCTCTACTTGGAACAGATTGCCTTCTTCGTCTTGCCAAAATCTATCAACCCTATTCTGCTGGGCCTGCCTTGGCTTCTTCTACACGCTCCGGTTTTTGACTGGACTTCCAGAGAGGTCCTCCAATGGGGATCCAAATGTCTTCATCGATGCCTGCCAAAGATTCGTCCTGTTCTGTCCCCACTGCCTCAGTCACTCTCTGGGCTACCCACACATTATGCCAGCTTTGCAGACATCCTTGGTAAAAAGGAGGCAGAGGTTCTTCCTCCCCATCGTTCCTATGATTTTCCTATTGAACTGCTTCTGGACGTCTCACCCCCCTTGTGAACGAGTCTATCCTCTTGCCAGAGACCCAGGCCATGTCAGCTTACGTGAAGGAGAACCTTGAGAGGGGGATTGTCCGGAAATCTTCTTCAGCCGGAGCCGCTTTCTTCTTCATAAAAAAAAAAAAGATGGATCACTTCGACCATGTATCAATCATCGTGGCTTGAATCAAATCATGGCCAAAAACAAGTACCTCTTGCCGCTAATCTCAGAGCTCTTCGATCGAATTCGTGGAGCCAAGATTTTTAGAAAGCTGGACCACGCAGAGCTTATAATTTGATCTGGATCCGTCAAGGTGATGAATGGAAGACCGCATTCAACACCCGAGACGGTCACTTTGAGTATCTTGTGATGCCCTTTGGTCTGTGGAAAGCTTCAGCTTTATTTCAGGAATTTGTGAATGATATCTTCCGGGATGTACTGTATGTCTGTGTGGTGGTATATTTGGATGACATCCTGATCTATTCACCAGATCTGACAATGCATCGGAAGCATGTTCGCCAAGTCCTGTCACGGTTAAGAGGGAATCGCCTATACGCAAAACTCGAAAAGTGCATGTTCGAGAGGAACTCTCTGACTTTCCTGGGCTACATTGTCTCTGATCGTGGAATCAAGATGGATCCAGAAAATGTGAGGTCTATCTTAGAGTGGCCACATCCACATGGCCTTCGGGCCATTCAGCAATTTCTGGGATTCACTAATTTTTACCGGCAGTTTATCCAAAACTTCTAGTCTCTGACTTCTCCAATCTCTGCTCTTACTAAGAAGGGGGTGAACGCCAAGGCTTGGACCCCGGAGACCGAGTCAGCATTTTCCAGTCTCAAGACCACCTTCACTTCAGCCTCAGTTCTTCATCATCATGACGTGTCTCGATAGTTCTTATTAGAGGTAGATGCTTCTTCCATTGGTGCTGGAGCACTACTGTTTCAAAAAATCTCCAAGGGTAAGGCAGTGGTTTGTGGCTTCTTCTCTAAACTATTCTCTCCTGCAGAGTGCAACTACTCCATCGGGGATCGGGAGTTACTGGCCGTCAAGTGGGCCTTGGAGGAATGGAGACATCTGCTGGAGGGCGCTATTCACCCCATCATCATTTATACAGACCCCAAGAATGCTCGTCAAACCAGATGGTCGCTATTTTTCGCCCGGTTCCAGTTTCTGCTCCGCTTTCGCCCTGCAGATAAAAATGTGAGGTCCGACGCTCTATTTCAGTCGAGATGGATCACACTGAGGAGGCTCCCCAATATATCATAGATCCTTCCAGGAATATTGCTGTGAGCCCTGTGAAAATTAGAGACATTCCCCCTGGAAAGACTTTTGTTCGTCCTGTAGATAGGAAGAGAATTCTCCTCTAGGGACACAATTCCAAACTGGCTGGGCACTCTGTTGGATTATGTGGCCTCTTGCACCAATTGTGCCCAAGACAAATCCTCTCATTCCAAGCCTGCCGGTCTACTTCTGCCTCTGCCCTTTCCTGATGGACCTTGACAATTCATTGCCATGCACTTTTTCACCCACCTTCCTCCCTCTGCAGGTTGCAGTTCTGTCTGGGTCGTAGTGGATTGCTTTTCTTTGATGGCACATTTCATCCCACTTACTGACCTACCTTCTGCTCTTCATCTGGAAAATCTATTCATACAGCATATCTTTCATCTGCATGGACTGCCCCTCCATAGCGTGTCTGATCGGGGTGTATAATTTACTTCAAAATTCTGGAGAGCTCTCCGTAAATTTCTAGATGTGAAATTGGACTTTGGATTTCTATTTTGCATACCACCCTCAATCGAACGGCCAAGTAGAATGAATTAATCAAATACTGGAGAATTATCTTCATCATTTTATTTCTGTTCAACACGACAACTCGGCGAACCTTCTTCCTTGGGGCGAGTTCTCCTACATCAACCACGAGTGAATCTACTGCCTCTACCCCATTCTTCATTGTATACAGCCAACATCCACGTGTTCCTCTTCCAGTGCCTGCTACATCTCAAGTGCCTGCGCTAAATATTCATTTGGAGACTTTCTTCATATCTGGCAGCAGACCAAGTCTTCTATCCTACAGGTGGTAGACTGCATGAAAAAAATTGCAGATAGAAAAAGAAGACGACCCCCTCAGTATCTTTCCGGAACCAAGGTCTCGTTATCTTTGAAGAATATTTGTTTGAAAATCCCCTTTTACAAATTACTGGGGTATGTGGACCCACTAGGTCGCCCTGCCATAGCGGAGTGACAACTTGCCAAACGGTCTATGCAAAGGTCTTAGCACAAGAGTACCTATAAGAGTCCACACAGACACCAGGTGTAGCAGACGCTTTGGCACTGATGATTCGTGGCACAGATGATGCTTGGCGTGGCAGATGACACAGGACATGACAGATGACACTGGATGTGGCAGCTGACACAACTTGACTCCAACACTAGACTTCGAACAAGAACAAGTTACAGGATACGAGTAGCAGGATACGGGAACACTGGGAACAGGATACAACTAAGGGACCATTTTTTATATGAATTTGGGTAGACAACAACAACGCTCAGACAAGGAGTGTCAGTCCAGGGAAATCTGGGGATTAGTTAGGGAACTTTTTACGTGTGAATGAGCGCGCACCCTAGAGGACCCTGCAGAGCAGTAGGGTCGCGTGTGCTGGCATCTCCGGGGAGGGAGATGCAGGCAGGAAGTCAGAGGTCTGCGATCGCGGCCGCCAAAAGATGAAAAAAGGCGGCAGTCCGCGACCGCGGTTGTTAAAGCACCCCCCTTATACCCCTTCCTCTTGGGTCCATAGAGTGAGAGGAATTTTTTTTATGAGGGTAGGGTCATTAAGGTTATATGCTGGCTCCCAAGAGCTCTCCTCAGGACGAAACCCTTTCCAGTCCACCAGATAGAAAGTCTTTTCTCTTACTCTCTTGTAGTCCAGAATCTCCTTCACCTCGAAGATGTCAGAAGAACCGCTGGGATCAACTGCAGAACTAGGAGATTTACTGCAGCAGTTCAGAACCACAGGCTTAAGGAGGGACACATGGAACGAGTTGGGAAGCCTGAGAGTAGGAGGCAGCTGAAGCTTATATGACACAGGATTTATTCGTTGCAAGACGAAAGGGCTGAGGAATTTGGGAGCAAATTTGTAAGAAGGCATCTTGAGACAAATGTTTCTTCAGGAAAGCCAGACTTAGACATGAGAAAATTGAGGCGGAATCTTTCTTTTTCTATCGGCATGCCGTTTCATGCGATCAACAGCCTTAAATATTGCAGAATTGGTTTGCTGCCAGATGTATAGGAAAGTTCCAAATGAAGAATTAGCGACTGGTACTTGAGTTGTGACTGGCACAGGATGAGGAACTCATGGATACTGACTGTACACAATGTAGAAAGTAGAAGAGGTAGTAGACTCAGTTGTATGTTGATTGTACCCAATTGTCATGTTGGGCAGAAACAAAATGACGGGGGTAATTCTCTAATATTAGATGGTCCCCTCCATTTGACCATTAGACTGTTGGTGATGAGCAGAAGAGAAGTCCAGCTTCACATCTAAAAGATTGCAAATGGCTCTCCAGAATTTGGATGTTGAGTTTTTGGACACAAGGATTAATTTACATGATGGCATTCTCACTACAGATATATTTTCTAAGAAGACCGATAGAAATAGTTTGCTACACTATAATAGTGGACATCCTAGGGCAATGGTTAGATCATTGCCATTTAGCCAACTTCTCAGAGTTAGAAGAATTGTAAGTAATGAAGATCAGTTATCTTCAAGAGTAGATGAAATGTGCAACAATTTTTTGAATAGAGGATATCCTAAGGATATGCTCAATATCTATAAAAAAAAATAACAATGGATAGACAACAATTACTATTGAAACAGAAAGTTACTGATAAAAGGAACGTTCGAATACCCTTTGTCTCAACTACCACAAGTTCAGAGATTGGGAATATTCTGAGAAGGGATTGTCGCCTATTGACTAGGGCTTTTCCCTTAATTCAGGAATTTCAAAAGTCACCAATGCTAGCATATCGGAAAGGCAAAATCCTATGAAATAGGCTGGTAAAAGCGGATATTGGTTCTAAAATGATAGGATCAGAGTGTTCTAGCCCCTCCAAAATGTGGCTGTTACCCTTGCCTTGGATGCAATATGTGTAATCATATGATTAAGGGGGACAGTTTCTGTCATCCCCAGAAAGGAAAAAACTTTAAAATTAAAGGTTTTTATATGTGTAAGACCACATTTGCAATCTATTTGTTGAGTTGTTCATGTGGCTCATATTTTGTGGGTGAGACCACTACTGAAGTAACCCGCAGGATGAGGAACCACAAGTCCAGCATCAATACTAAAAAACGAGATCTACCAGTGTCTAGACACTTTGTAGAATGTAGACACAATGTATCTCAGTTGCGTTTTAAAATCATCGATTAAGTACCCCATAATAGACAGGGAGGTGATAGAGAAATGGCCCTTAAAGAGGCTCTGTCACCAGATTATCAAATCCCTATCTCCTATTGAATGTGATGGGCGCTGCAATGTAGATAACAGCAAAGTTTTTTTTTTCTTTGAAAAACTATCATTTTTGCCCAAGTTATGAGCAATTTTATATTTATGCAAATGAACTTTTCAATGGACAACTGTCCGTGTTTTCTCGTTTTACCAACTAGACGTGTATTCTGTTTTTACCAACTGGGCGTGTATTGTGTTTTTACCAACTGGGCGTTGTGAATAGAAGTGTATGACGCTGACAAATCAGCATCATACACTTCTCATCGTTCCCACCCAGCTTCTTTCACAGCAGACACAGTGTGACGTCACCCACAGGTCCTTCAACCTTGTCGTCGGACAAAGAAGATACATCGGCTCCAGGCGTCAAAAAGGTTAATATGCTCGTCTCTAGGGAGTTTGCTATGCTTACCTGCACATGGTGATGCTGCTGCAAATTCCACTGTACTCTCTGACGCCTGGAGTGGATGTGTCTTCTCTCTTCCGACGCCAAGGTTGAAGGACCTGTGGGTGACGTCACTCTGTGTGTCTGCAGTGAAAGAAGCTGGCTGGGAATGATGACGCCACCCACAGGTCCTTCAACCTTGGCGTTGGAAGAGAGAAGACACATCCGCTCCAGGCGTCAGAGAGTACAGTTGAATTTGCAGCAGCATCACCATGTGCAGGTAAGCATAGCAAACTCCCTAGAGATGAGCATATTAACCTTTTGGACGCCTGGAGCCGATGTATCTTCTTTGTCCGACGACAAGGTTGAAGGACCTGTGGGTGACGTCACACTGTCTGCTGTGAAAGAAGCTGGGTGGGAACGATGAGAAGTGTATGATGCTGATTTGTCAGCGTCATACACTTCTATTCACAACGCCCAGTTGGTAAAAACACAATAAACGCCCAGTTGGTAAAAACACAATACACGCCCAGTTGGTAAAACGAGAAAACACGCCCAGTTGTCCATTGAAAAGCTCATTTGCATAAATATAAAATTGCTCATAACTTGGGCAAAAATGATCGTTTTAAAAAAAACAAAAAACTTTGCTGTTATCTACATTGCAGCGCCCATCACATTCAATAGGAGATAGGGATTTGATAATCTGGTGACAGAGCCTCTTTAAAAGAAAAGAACTGGAGTGGATATTAACTCTAGAAACTATGTCCCCAAAAGAACTAAATGTCGATTATGCCTATATTCCACACATTTAACTGTTTGTTCTTTGAGTTTAAAGGGGTTTTCCCACGAGAGACAATTATGACACATCCACAGGATATGTCATAAGTGTCAGATAGATGCGGGTCCCACCTCGGGGACCCGCACTTATCTCCAGAATGGGGCCCCCTAAATCCCATTTAGCCACTCTGTGTTGCAGCTGAATGAGGTGTTTTCCGAGCATGAAAAACATTATATGGTTGTGAGTTACGTAAACAGCGTAACTCGCCGAGCTACGCTGTTTCCGTAAGTCTTATAGAACTTAATGGTACTTACGTAAACAGCGTAGCTCACATGCTACGCTGCTTCTGTAACTGACATTCACTACTATTGGAGTTACGGAAAAAGTGTAGCTCAGCGAGTTACTCTGTTTACGTAACTCACGACCATATAACCTTTTTCATGGTCGGAAAACACCTCATTCAGCCGCAACAGACAGCGGCTGAACGGGAGTTTAGAGGGCCCCGTTCTGGAGATAGGTGTGAGTCCCAGTGGTGGGACTCGCATCTGTCTGACATTTATGACATATCCTGTGGATGTGTCATAATTGTCTCTCGTGGGAAAACCCCTTTAAGCGATTTGCCGTGATTTCTAATGAATTGATCAAGATTGTTCTCCTGGCTATAAGTTAGATCTTACATCTATTTGTTTTTAAATACACATAAACTTATTATGAATGTTGTCACCCTTATCTTTTAATATAAATATATATACTTGTCTTTGTTTTTGTTACATATATTGATCCTCTGTATGAAGGGATACATATTCTGGGAGCAGAGGCAGCTATTTCAACATACCATCTAAATTTTGTTACACAAATATATATACATATATATGTGATATAAAATGAATTATTTTTTTATGTACTTCATGCCCTCTCAATGATATGCTTGGAATAAACCATAATTCTATAGAAATAAGTTATGATCATTTCTTCATATGGAACAATTCCTGAATATTACATTCAGTATGATATTCTGTTTTTAAATGCCATATTTTTAAATGCTTGGTTTTGCAATTACAAAACAAATGTGTGAGTAGTAGACACTAGCACTCTGGTGTGGTTGCCTGTTCTCAGGTATAACCATTCTCCTCATTTAGTGGTTTAGTGGTTGCATTATAATAAACCCTCCCTTAGAGAGATAGATGCAGGGGTGGGATCAAGCCGGGTCGGCCCGGTTCTCCTGAACCGGTTGTTAAAATGACAGCCGGTTCGCAGAACCGGGTGAAGCGGGAAGTCGGAACCAGTCTGGTCCCCTGCACTCATTTGTATCCACGTCCTTAGGACGCGGATACAATTGAGTTGACTACCACTGCCCTGACGAGGCACATGATGCCTCACCATTCGGCGCTTTAGTGATGATGCAGTCGGCACAATGATGATGTCATCTCGCCGCTACATCGTTCCGATGGAGGAGGACTGACATCGCTGGAGGATGGTGCGGAAACGGAACAGGTAAGAAAATGTGTTTTTTTTCCTTGCACTGTGGGCACTATAGGGCACTACATAGGGGACTATACAGGGAACAGTAACTACAGAAGACTATATAGGGAACTAACTACAGGGGACTATATAGGGAACAGTAACTACAGGAGACTATAATGGGGGACAGTAACTACAGGGGACTATAGGGAACAGTAACTACAGGGGACTATATAGGGGACAGTAACTACAGAAGACTATATAGGGAACTAACTACATGGGACTATATAGGGAACAGTAACTACAGGAGACTATATAGGGGACAGTAACTACTGGAGACTATAGGGAACAGTTACTACAGGGGAGAACTATCTATAGAGGGCTCCAGAGGGAGCACTATCTATAGAGGGCTCTACTGGGAGCACTATCTAAAGAGGGCTCTATGAGGGGCACTATCTACAGGCACTGTGTGTGGTGCATTACTTTACAGTCTTTGACACAATTTTATTCAGGGGCACAGTGTGTAGCGCTATCATATTCGGGGTCACAGTATATGATACTATTATATTTGGAGGCATAGAGTGTGGTACCATAAGAATTTGCTCTTCGTTTATAGGTGCAGAAATGTTGAAAAAGCGAGCTTCTGAAGACATCTAAGCAGCAAATTTACCCATTTATGCAGAAAGGGGTCATTGCCAGGAGGCATCATAGAGTTCTGGACCAGATGGAAAAGTATGGAGAACGACTAGAATCTGAGAAGTCGTCACCGGTGAGTCAGTAAATGTAAATGTTTATTCTCCCAGTGACTGCTCAGTACTGTAGTCACTGTATGATCTGCAGCGAGATGATGGGTGTATCGTTCTTTTTTGTAAAACGACAACTCCCAGCATATCCTTACCATCTTTCTGGCTATACTGGGACCTGTAGTTTTATGCCGTACAAACTTATATGGCAGGGGTTAAACTAAATTTGCACATTATCTCTGTACTGAGCTGTATTTGTACTGGTGCTGTATCTATGTACTGAGCTTGGTTCTGGTGCTGTATATATGTATGTACTGAGCTTGGTTCTGGAGTTATATGCATTATAACAACCAAGCTCAATACATATATACAGCACCAAAGAGAAGCTCAAAACATATATAGAACTCCAGAACTAAGCTTTGCATATAAATACAGCACCAGAACCAAGCTCAGTACATATATACAGCACCACAACAAAGCTTAGTTCATATATACAGCACCAGAACAAAGCTCAGTACCTATATACGACACATGAACCAAGCTCAGAACATATATACAACTCCAGAACTAAGCTCCGCACATAAATACAGCACCAGAACCAAGCTCAGTACATATATACAGCACCTCAATAAAGCTTAGTACGTATATACAGCACCAGAACCAAACTCAGTACATAAATACAGCCCCAGAACCAAGCTCAGTACATAAATACAGCAGCAGAACAAA